>NC_134267.1:51508966-52108966 GCF_031893055.1 Leptodactylus fuscus | reverse complement strand
TAGGTTTTTATTGTCTTGGGCTGTGATACACAGCATGTCTGATTTCATAAGGAGGAGACCGAGTGATTTTCATAAATATATTTATTAAGCTATACATGCATTTGTATGGGGAGAAATTAATTTTCTGTTGTTCAACTTGTGAGACCAAATCGGGATGGTAATTAGATCGCAAAAGGTACGTTTGGCTGATTTACAGAAGAGAATGGAGAAGCTGTCAGTGTAAATCGCCGGACTGCATAAGTTACTATAGAATGGTAAAAGGCACCGATATCATGATAGTAACGTGTCAGTATAAATCGCCAGAATGTATAAGTTACTATAGAATGGTAAATGGCACCGATATCATGATAGTAACTTGTCAGTGTAAATCGCCAGACTAAGTTACTATAGAATGGTAAAAGGCACCGATATCATGATAGTAAGGTGTCAGTGTAAATCGCCAGAATGTATAAGTTACTATAGAATGGTAAAAGGCACCGATATCATGATAGTAAAGTGTCAGTATAAATCGCTAGACTGCATAACTTACTATAGAATGGTAAAAGTCACCGATGATATGATAGTAACATGTCAGTATAAATCGCCAGACTGCATAAGTTAGTATAGAATTGTAAAAGGCACCGATATCATGATAGTAAGGTGTCAGTGTAAATCGCCAGACTGCTTAAGTCACTGTACAAATGTGTAATAGCACAAATATCATGAAAGTAATCCATGAGGGGGGGGGGGGGAATAATTAAGACTGGTATTTCCTACTCCAGTTTCAATCCATTACCCAGTAGAAGCTAGATGTGCCAGAATAGTTAAGAGGCTCAAGAGTCTTAGGCCTGATTCACATCTGCATTCGGTATTCTGTTCGGGGAGTCCACATGGGGCCCCCCCCGAATGGAATACCGAACTCATTGACAAGCGGTGAGCAATGAAAGTACACGGACCCCATAGACTATAACGGGGTCCGTTTGTTTTTGCATGGTGTCCGCATGAGTCATGCAGAGAGGAAAGTAGTTCATGAAAACACACATTATAGTCTATGGAGTCCGTGTGCTTTTATAAGCTCACCGATTGTCAATTGTCCCCATGCGGACTTCCTGAATAGAATACAGAACGCAGATGTGAACCAGGCCTTAGAAATTCTGGCGCATGTCAAGAGGTCCTTTACTTTTGAACTCAAATCTATGCCACTTATGTGGAGACTTATACAGCCATAGTTGCTCCACTGCAAGGGAACATGGGAATAATATGCAAATCTGTCTCCCAAGATGTAAACGTTAAAGGGCTAAACTAACAATAAAATACTCAATTACTAAAGAAAGGTAAAAAAAAAAACATGCACAGTCTTAAAATAAACCAGGGTCTACCTTAAAATTGACCAGTCATCTCTCCTGACATAATTACATGCAATCCCCATGAGAAAAAATCTGGAAAATCTTTTCTTAAAATTCCTCCAAGAAGAATATGAATACATTGACAACTGGGTGTTACCAGACTTTGTCTACACAATTTTTTAAAATGTCTAACAAGGTGAAAACATTTGCAAATCAGTAATGAATTTGCACAAAAAACAAAGTACAACAAAGGCTAAGGTCTCACATAGAAAACTGCAGCGAAAATGTGTTGCATTATTTTTTCCACAGCATTTTTTGTTACTTTTTTGCTGCATTTTTATCTGCAATTTTTCTGCCCTTAATAAATCTATAGGCAAAACACTTTCATTTCCGTAGCTAAAATTGACATGTTGCGTATGTCAAAAACACATGCATTTATTACATTGCAGCTTTTCCGCAGCATATTTTCTATACAATGTGTGGATGAACTTAACTAGAGTCTCTTTCACTTTCTTGGTACTGTACAATGCAGCATTTTTTTTAAGTTTCCGCAACAACCCCAAATTATGCATTTCTACAATGTGGGGCCTTAAGGGAGAATTCTGACTCACTATAGTACAGTAAAGGGATCATTTTACCTATCACATTACCAACCATACAGCTTCTAAAGCAGTGACTGTCCATGTTTTCCTAAGAAAGCCAGTAATAGTGCCAATGCTAATTTTGCCCTGTATAACAGTAATGTTCACAGTGCACCACAGGTTATGGACTTTTAAGGACACGTTGATCCAGGGTTTTTATACTGACTGCCTAATTGGAGTCTGGAAGGAATTTCTTCCCCTGAAATAGGGCAATTGGCATGAGCCTCATGGGGTTTTTTGCCTTCCCCTGGATCAACACTGTGGGGATTGTGGGGTTATAGGATGGACTTGATGGACTGATGTCTTTATGCAACCTCATCAACTATGTAACTATGTATGACAGCTAAAAAAAGTGCCCCCATAATACAGACACCCATAACCCTATAACAGTGATATGGTAACAGTGGCAATAACATTCAATTAGAATCTGTACCACTTTTTTTTCTTGGAAAAAATTCACAAACCGACGGTTTGTAACTTTTTATTTTATTATAATTAATGTAGATTGTGAGCCCCATATAGGACTTACAACATACATTTTTCCCTATTAGTATGTCTTTGGAGTATGGGAGGAAATCAATACAAACACAGGGAGAGTATACAAACTCCTTGTAGATGTTTGTCCTTGGCAGGAATTGAACTCAGGACTCCAGCACTGCAAGGTTGCAATGGTAACCACTGAGCCACTGTGTTGCCGCAGTTTGCACCTTTTTAGCATTACTTATTGCTAAAATAGTCCCATGTAGGGTTTTTACACCTCCTATGCCATTTTTCTCAAAGTAGATGGGGCATGGGTAGGACCATCAGTCACATCACATTCACTAGGTTTCTACCATGGGCACATGGCTTGGCCTGTACCACATAATGCATCTAGCAAATGCTTTGCCGTCGCAAGGATCATTAAGACCAGCATTTAATACACCGGTCTTGATGAATACACCAGTGCTTCAACAGAAAGGCATATTGTTTGCTTCCCCCATCCCTAAAGCAAATTTTCCACTCCCAATGGGACTGCTCAGTTCCTCTGTAAAAGTCAGTCCTACAAAGATTCTTGCAGTTAATAGCAAAATATTTGAGACCAAGCATGGCTGGGTCCTATCTTTGAGAGCCTAGTAACAACCACATTGGCAGCCTTGATGGAACATACACTCTTGGGCACATGGCTGTGGAATCCAAACCGTTTGACCCAATCAAACAATTAAGGTTGATTTTGTTATATATATTATTTGCCGCGAGGCACTGTGATAAAGTGATATTATATATAGCTTATACTGTACTGACAAAAAAATTAAAGCATTATTTGACACTAGTTCTCTTGGTTTCAGAGGACTTGTGGACTCCTATGTAACAAGGCCCTATGTGCAATTTATAATACTAGTATTTTTTTTAATTTATTTTTTTAATTTATAGCAGAGAAGCTTTCGGGCCCCCTTTAAGCAGAGGGCCCACTATAACTGCTACCGTGCACCTCTTATTTCTTTGCTTGATAAAAAATGATGCTTTAAGGAATTGAATGACATATTAAGCTCTTCTACATCTTTCAGACGTTATTAAAAATCGCCATATCCTTTTTGAATTATTATTTAAAATAAATGTAGATTTCCGAAATGCAATACATTCCATCCAACATCCATCATTATTAGTCTCATCCTCATTGTGGTAGGCTGTTTAATTTCTTTGGTGAGAACAATTCAATATAGACATCCATATAATTGTTTTACCCTATACAGTAACCATATATTAATCAGTAGGCTGAGCCCATCATGGTGCTCCGAATATAACATCGCTCTCTTCTTGCCATCTCAATAAATCACACATGAAATCTTCTTTTCTCTAAATTAAATTTTTATTTAAATAAACGTGTTATGTTTGTATTTGAGCTGACAGCTAAATCTGATAATTAGTGTGCATGAAGTTGGCTTTGATTGGCATTGTAATTGGGTTGTCATTGGGCTGAAAACCTATTATCTTTGGATCATGCCCCATGAAATCTGTTGAAGAAACTTTGCTGCCAGTCATTAAATCCACCATCTTGTCTTACAAATTAGGTTTGAACGGCTTCTTACCACTGGGAATGTAATTTAAGCTACTGCAGTCGCACTCCAATTAATAAAATTATTTTAAAATCATTATTCATCTTCTAAACATAGTTATCCCACTCGGTGTAGAACAGATTATATGGCGGTACTACTAAATTTACATCTCTAAAAGGGACACCGCTCATTTAACAGATGCTATTTGGTATCAGTGGGATTAATTGTAGGTTAAACAGCAATATTTAGATGTGGAATTATGATGAGGTCCATAGCTATGTTGTCAGCTGGCTACAACATACACCTTATTTATCCCACAGAAGGTTGCACCCAAACATATGCTGTAAGAAGAAGGTATTAACCCATTTCTTCTAAAACATTTGCAGCTATGTGATATTTATGTTTTTCTTTATTAAATGAGAACATATTGGTATGGAATTGTCTTATTGGGATAGTCTATAGGGCTAAAGTATAAAACATAAAGATAATACCTGGCCCATTCCCATTTGGTTCCCCTTTATTTTGCTGCATCAGAATGGAATGGTGGGTAGACAATACATGCCGTACCAAATACCCTATTAGCTTAATGAGCCCAGACATCTTCAATAGCTGGTTTACAGGCATGATGGGTGGTCCAGGGGTTTGGACAGAGGTAGAACCGGGGGCTGGACTCGTTTTACCAACTACCCTTATTTTGGATTTAAAAATACACAATTAGACCTTACTGATGGTATTTCCTGTCTGTAATGATAATAAAGTTTCATGGAAATTTGCCCACCTTGTAGTTTCATGATTTTTTTTCTATATTAAACTCTAAGGCATTGCATTAAACTGATTGATATAAATTGATGACATTGTGTCCATCAGTAATTAATTAATCATAAGGCTTCTAGTCACCATTCATCACAATTTTAAAGGGAGTCTGTAACCAGTATGAAGCATATTAAACCAGCAACACAGCTAGGCCCGTGTTTCCATTTGAGGAGTCCAATTGGGGACACCCAAACCGGAAACCTATATACATAAAAAAGTGATTACCTGGGAAACCCGTGGACTCCATAGACTAATATAAGTCCTGCAAGCAACACTTTTCTCTCCGCATATTTCATGAGGAAACTGAGCGAAACCCAAAAAGACCCCATTATAGTCTATGGGGTCCATGGGTTTCCTTAGGTAACTGCTTTTTTAATGCATTCCGTTTGGGGTCCGCAATCGGACTCCCCGAGTGGAAACTCGAACGCCTTAGATAAGTCATGATCACCTGAATTTAACACCTATTTCCCATGAATATTTCTGGTGCCATTACTGAGATATTTATTTATTTCACAATATGCAAATGAACAGCATGAAGCACTAAGGGCAGCTCCATTGCTACGTCCCACACTGCTTTAATATGCGCTTCTTCACACCTCCCGTCTTTGAGAGACAGTGTCAGGAAACTATGTCAAAATCTTGTCTGAACCTCAGAGTCACATCAGAGTATTAGAGCAGTGTGGGGCGTATCAGTTTGGAGCAATGGTGCCACCCTTAATGCTCTAGATTGCTCATTTACATATTTTAAAATACATAAATATCTGTCAAATTTGAGAAGGTTTCTGACACAAAGTCAGCTCCAAATTCTGTCTGAAATTTCCTTTCCATTCATTTTAGTACGAGGCAGATACTGATTTTTCAGCCAGCAGAAAAAAGAATTGTAATTCTTGACTCCTCATTGAAATGAATGAAAGACAGAAAAATTCCACCTGGCTAGTTTGGAATTTGCAAATTCTGCAACAGATTCGGTAGTGGATTCTGCTGCGGAAATTTTTTCAAAGTTGGTCATCTCATGTAACTTCTTTTTAAATGGTTTCAATGGCTTTTGTTGTTTGATATCAAGCTACAGTATATCATGTTACTTTTGTAATAATTCACACGTTAGTCATCCCATTAACCTCCAAGGCTATATAAAACTTACACTGTAATATGGCATGGGCTGTGTTGTCTTTGTGTTGTTTAGCTTCTGAACACCTCTTGGTATCTCCTGTTTCTTTTTCGAGTTAAAGTTCCTATAACACTGAACCAGCCATGTAGTAACACAGGGGACAATTAACCATATTGAGCTAAGTTTATTATATAAACTGTATTTGTCCCGCCATGCACTTGTTCTGTGGCCATTATGACTAAGTGCCATTTTAAGTTGTATGCTACTCCTGTTTCATAATTCCCAATTCCACTCTTCTGAAACATCATATAAGATAATCTTTTAATAGTCCCACCATGGAAAAATTCAGTATGATCTTGTACAATCCAGATAGAGTACAGGACAGGTACAGTCCTATGAAAAAGTTTGGGCACCCCTATTAATCTTAATCATTTTTAGTTCTAAATATTTTGGTGTTTATAACAGCCATTTCAGTTTGATATATGTAATAACTGATGGACACAGTAATATTTCAGGATTGAAATGAGGTTTATTGTACTAACAGAAAATGTGCAATATGCATTAAACAAAATTTGACCGGTGCAAAAGTATGGGCACCCTTATCATTTTATTGATTTGAATTCCCCTAACTACTTTTTACTGACTTACTGAAGCACAAAATTGGTTTTGTAACCTCAGTGAGCTTTGAACTTCATAGCCAGATGTATCCAATCATAAGAAAAAGTTATCTAATAACTGATGGACACAGTAATATTTCAGGATTGAAATGAGGTTTATTGTACTAACAGAAAATGCGCAATATGCATTAAACCAAAATTTGACCGGTGCAAAAGTATGGGCACCTCAACAGAAAAGTGACATTAATATTTAGTAGATCCTCCTTTTGCAAAGATAACAGCCTCTAGTCGCTTCCTGTAGCTTTTAATCAGTTCCTGGATCCTGGATGAAGGGATTTTGGACAAACAATTCAAGTTCAGTTAAGTTAGATGGTCGCCGAGCATGGACAGCCCGCTTCAAATCATCCCACAGATGTTCAATGATATTCAGGTCTGGGGACTGGGATGGCCATTCCAGAACATTGTAATTGTTCCTCTGCATGAATGCCTGAGGATTTGGAGCGGTGTTTTGGATCATTGTCTTGCTGAAATATCCATCCCCGGCGTAACTTCAACTACGTCACTGATTCTTGAACATTATTCTCAAGAATCTGCTGATACTGAGTGGAATCCATGCGACTCTCAACTTTAACAAGATTCCCGATGCCGGCATTGGCCACACAGCCCCAAAGAAAGATGGAACCTCCACCAAATTTTACAGTGGGTAGCATGTGTTTTTCTTGGAATGCTGTTTCTTTTTGGACGCCATGCATAACGCCTTTTTTTATAACCAAACAACTCAATTTTTGTTTCCAAAATGAAGCTGCCTTGTCCAAATGTGCTTTTTCATACCTCAGGCAACTCTATTTGTGGCGTACGTGCAGAAACGGCTTCTTTCTCATCACTCTCCCATACAGCTTCTATTTGTGCAAAGTGCGCTGTATAGTTGACCGATGCACAGTGACACCATCTGCAGCAAGATGATGCTGCAGCTCTTTGGAGGTGGTCTGTGGATTGTCCTTGACTGTTCTCACCATTCTTCTTCTCTGCCTTTCTGATATTTTTCTTGGCCTGCCACTTCTGGGCTTAACAAGAACTGTCCCTGTGGTCTTCCATTTCCTTACTATGTTCCTCACAGTGGAAACTGACAGGTTAAATCTCTGAGACAACTTTTTGTATCCTTCCCCTGAACAACTATGTTGAACAATCTTTGTTTTCAGATCATTTGAGAGTTGTTTTGAGTAGTCCATGATGCCACTCTTGAGAGGAGATTCAAATAGGAGATCAACTTGCAATTGGCCACCTTAAATACCTTTTCTTATGATTGGATACATCTGGCTATGAAGTTCAAAGCTCACTGAGGTTACAAAACCAATTTTGTGCTTCAGTAAGTCAGTAAAAAGTAGTTAGGGGAATTCAAATCAATAAAATGATAAGGGTGCCCATACTTTTGCACCGGTCAAATTTTGTTTAATGCATATTGCACATTTTCTGTTAGTACAATAAACCTCATTTCAATCCTGAAATATTACTGTGTCCATCAGTTATTAGATATATCAAACTGAAATGGCTGTTGCAAACACCAAAATATTTAGAACAAAAAATGATTAAGATTAATAGGGGTGCCCAAACTTTTTCATAGGACTGTAAATGTTTGTCTTCTACTACTTTTTGATTTTACCATAAACCTTTGGACAAAAAAGAAATAAGACGCTGAAATATTAAACTAAATGACCTTAATCCAATAAAATGCAATACCGTTGAGTATATCTAATGAAAATGGATGCACACGGCGAGCTAACGTAAGTTTTAGTAACAGCAATGTGAGATTGAAAGGACTTGAAGCTTCTCTACAAAAATCTGCTTTGGTGATATAAAATATTTTTGAAATATTTGTTTCGTTGCTTATCTCTATTTCAAGGTCAAGTAAACCTAACTGTCTACCAATTTCATCAGATATTAACAAGTATTTTGATGCCCAAGGCAAGTTTCATCACTTCATAAATAACACATAAAAGATGCAACAGAATTGCTGCTTCTTTCTCTCCCTTCGGATACCTCCACCCTGCATTCATTATCCACTTTCCAACACTTCAAAATTTTTCCTCCGAATGTTATCACTACTCTCCCCCTAGCATCTTCATTTAATTCTATTTCTTACATCAGTCCATGTATCTGTGTATTATCACCACAACGATAAGCCCCTGAAGAAAAATAATGCTACCACAATCTCCAATGTTATCCTCTACTCTACTGGATTTCAATGCTTCGAGTAAACCAAGTCCACATTACTTGCAAGGCAACATGTATTAGTTTGAGGCTAAGAAAATACTATTGAGTCCATAAGAAACATTATTGGTGCAAATAATTTTGTTTTCTCTATATACCGTTAGCCCTGTTTTTCCTTTAACTATTTTGTTACTTAATATCTACTCCAAGCCATTTGTCACAACTCTCTTGCAGTATAGTAATGGTTAACTTTTTCAGGTTCTGTGTTCAAGCTGAAAGGTTGCTGACAAAGTGTTGATCAAGATCTCTTATGAGGGTGATCACACATGATGTGGTCAGAGCAGTGCCCATGATGGATCCAAAGATCTGGCCACCTATAGCAGCCAATGACTGCACAATGTTGCCTCCAACAGCATGTGATCATTGGCAGGTCTTCAGAGACACTTACCTTACCATGAGTTTTGCTCTTCCCTTATTGAAGGCTATTTGTCACTGTTTGATGTTTGTTAAAGGGGTTGTCCCATCACAAGGATCCTATATATACTGCTAGTTTATGTGGATTTAAGACTTTTCCTAAATGCATTGCTTTATCAAAACTGCTTTGTTTGGCCGCTATCTTAATTTATTCACTTCATTGTTTACACTCCGTTTCTATGGCCCTTGGGATTATCTGCTCATTTGTCAAGTGATGTAGCTACCTGCTCTCAGGGGGGAGGGAGGGGCTGGGAGCAGCTCTGAGCTGTTTGAGAAGCTCTTTTACTTAAATGACACAGATAGAGGAGGTGAGAGCTCCGGGATTTCTGAGCTCTTATCAGTCGGTTTAATTGAATTTGGCTGATAAGGGCTGAGATAGGGAGTCCTTTACCTCTGTATGTAATGCAAACTGACTCAAATCCAGCTCTGCTACATCAGCTTCACACTGTGGTAATTCATTTACAACCAATCCCTTGCAAGTGAAACCCCGCCCACCAATGTGCTGAGAAAAGCAGGAAGTGAAGAGAGCACAACAGCCTGCAGGTTAGTGAACAAGCGTCATGGGAATACCCCTTTAACTTTTCTTTAGTCCTACAGTGACTACTTTTCTATACCCCAGAGTCAGATCTGAATGGGTTTGAAAACTGACTGCCAGGTTTCCGTCCCCAGCCCAGTTTGTCTGGGCAGAAGACAGAAACCAGCAGGATTGCCTAAAGCGGACATAGGGCAGGTTCACACCTGCACCCATCACTCAATTTCTACAGCTTCAAGCATGAACTAAAGGCACATCTTTTTAGACAGGCCTATCACAATTCCTAATGTAGACCCGTCTGTACCGCAATTAGAATCCCTAAAACAAACCCTCCTTTGTTCACGCTCCCACATGACCTCATAGGATATGATGTAACTTTATATCTCCAAGGACCATCTGCACGTTAAAGGGCACTGATTGGTGACAGCTCATACGGCTTTACTATGTGTAATGACAGTAGCCTCTATCACAAAAAATGTCTGGACCACTGTATAATCAATGCTACCTCCGATGCTGCCCTGCTACCTATTGTGTCACCCCCTCTACCTCTTAGATTGTAAGCTCTTGCAAGCAAGGCCCTCAGTCCCATTGTGTGAAGTGACTATTTCTTTGTAATGTATCTTTTTGTCTGTACTTGAACCCTACATATTGTACAGTGCTGCGGAATATGTTGGCGCTATATAAATAAAATGTATTATTATTCTCTACTGCTGGGCCAGTTTTGCTTTATGACTTCTGCTACAGAGAAGTACCATTGCAGCAACTTCATCAATAATATTGTTCCCAGAAAGTTTTGAATCACTCGCACGTTCATGTCACCTCCACCTCAATAACATCTCCAGAATACGCCCTTTCCTTACCAGAGATACACTAAAGATACTTATTGCCTCTCTGATTCATTCTCGCCTTGACTACTGTAATTCCTTACTAATCGGTCTTTCCCTTACTAAACACTCCCCTCTACAATCTATTCTGAATGCAGCGTCCAGGCTCATCTATCAGGCTAGACGCTACAGCGATGCCTCCGGTCTGTGCCAGTCACTACATTGGCTGCCTATTCATTATAGAATAAAATATAAAGTTATCACCCTCATCCACAAGGCCCTCCATAATCATTTCCTCCCTACATTACCTCCCTCATCTCTGTCTACCACCCAACCAGTGTTCTCCGTTCACTCAATGACCTAACACTCACATCCTCTATCAGAACCTCCCAAGCTTGTATACAAGACTTCTCCCGAGCTGCACCACTTCTCTGGAATGCTCTACCCCGGACAATCAGATTAACTCCCAATTTCTACAGCTTCAAATGCAAACTAAAGACACATCTTTTCAGACAGGCCTATCACAATTCCTAATGTAAACCCTACCATACCGAATCCTTTACCCCACATGATATGATACCATTTCAGGATAACATTATATTTCCAGGCACCATCTGCACATTAAGGGACACGACTGTGACAGCTCATACAGTTTTATGCTTGTGTAATGACAGTAACCTCTACTACAAAATTGTCTGACCACTATATAAGCAATGCCACCCCTGCTACCTCTTGTGTCACTCCCTCTACCTCATAGATTGCCAGCTCTTGTGAGCAGGGCCCTCAGTCCCATTGTGTGAAGTGACTATTTCTTTGTAATGTATCTTTGTCTGTATTTGAACCCTACAAATTGTACAGTGCTGCGGAATATGTTGGCGCTATATAAATAAAAATTTTTTTATTACTATTGTTCTGTTCTGAGACGTATCTTGAAACTCAAGGGACCCCATGCAAAATCTGTAATGAGGAACCCACTTACACTGTGCTGTCTTTAATATTGGAGTATTCTTATGTTGTAAAGGCTCAGGCTCCAGGGTCCAGTAGCAATTGCTACCTTTGCACTTTCTATAGCTATGACCTTGACCTGGCTGGTCTGCAACGTTAACTCCCACCTAGCCAAGTTATTAGCAATGCTGTTGCTGCCATGCCACTTAACCCTTTTGCTGCCAGGCACGTATGCTATACGTGCTCCCAAGGTGGCACTTCAGTAGCGGAGGACATAGTTACTACGTCTTCCCTACTAATGCCCATATCTCTGGACTGCATCAACATATCTTGATGCTTTAAAATGCATTTTAAAGAAGAGACTCTCATCTTTAAAATGATACCAGGGACTTGATGATCTTACTTACAGTCTTGGAACGATTCACTGTTGAAAACACTATTTGGCATTGAGATCCAACTGCAGATCTCAATTCCCGACAGCGTTTCAACAGTTAATTGCTTAAAACTGTACATCCAATCATCGAGTTCTTGATATCAAGATGATTCTTGAGATCTTGAGTTCTTGATTTAAAGATGAGATTCTCCTCTTTAAAATGCAATAGAAAGCATCAAGATATGTTGATGCAGTCCAAAGATATAGAGCTCCAAAGTGTCCCCCCCCCCCTCCTGTCTAAGCAAGCAATTTGCGATCTATAACAGGAAAGGGAGAGGGACAAGGAGCAGTTCAGCAGAGAGAGAGAGAGAGAGAGACACAGAGAAACGATCAGACTCTCTGCATAACTTGTATGTGACAGCAGGAGGGGGGTGGCAGGGACTCTATTGTCCCTATTAACCCTTCTCCTGCCAATCAGAGCGTATACTATACATTTGTCTCTGATTGTCACATACAGTTATAATGTAATTCCCCCCTGAGCTTTACTAGTGGGGTATTCTTATGTTATACCTCCTGAACATAACCAGGAAGTTTATTAGCGCTGTGACCCAGACGTTTACCATTGTCCAGGTCGCAGCCCCCCCAAAAAAAGTCGCACCAAACACTTACACAACATATACATAAAGTCGCAAATAAAGTTTACATTTCACCCAATCCCTGTCCTGTCTATACCTGAGCTTTCTACAGTAAAATATGTCTCTAGTGATGTCCGTTACGCACTAAAATAATAGTAATAACAATTATCACTAGAGATGAACGTATAGATTGCTAAAATTATTATAGGGGGATGGAAAATAACATTTTTATGTAAAGTCCTATTTAATTTGCATGCACAAAATGGGATGGCGCATTTCTGAGATTTTGGCGATTCTTTAACACCCGCCCCTGTAAATATATACATGTGTGGTATGTATGAACTCCTCACATATTGCAGTTTTATGTACAGTACATTATGTTTGCAGAAAGGGATTTCTTGAGCCGCACTTTAGTGGCAAATTTGAATTTTTGCGCAATTTTTGCTAGCAATCTCTGTTTGCGGCAAAGTTGAATGAAGGTGGTTGTATATATAAACTATTAAATTGTGTTTTTATATACGGTATGCTGTGTACTCTGAAAAAAGTTAGATTTTGGTATCACAGTCACAGTTTGGTAGGTGCAGTATAGCTTTTTAACATATTAGTGAACAACAGCAAAATCCTGCTTGTCTTCTGTGTTCGTGTTTTTGGGAGTCCGAGCTCTTGTTGTAGTTGATGTTTGCAGTAGATATAGTATATTTACACATTGTATACACCATAAGCTATTATTTTAAAAGTATTTTGTATATGAATGTGAGATTGAACATGAGTTTTAGGTGCAAATATGTGTTTTAGCGTATTTTTTCAAAAAATTATTTGTGTTGGTCGCAAAGTTGCATGAAGGTGGATGTGGCTATCGATGACCCATTAAGACATTTGTAATCTTCAGGTTGTCTACTTTCAAAAAATATATAGGGTTTAGGGGTCCACTTACTTTTCATGGTGTGTAATCCCTACATTTTATAGGATGATACTTTAACATTTCCAGCTTCAAAGCAGATTTTTGTTCCTTCCAGTTCTAGCGATTTTTTGAAGACACGTTCATGCGGGTGCAGGCCATAGTGATATGTATGAACTCTGCACATGTTGAACTCTTATTTTTAGGAGGTTCATGCATGCGCAGTCGGCTCTGCCTAGGCCGGATGCCTAGGCAGAGTGAATTCCAGCCGGAAGACGCCGCGGGGACGCTGCACGCAGAAGACTTCTAAAGACAATCAACGCTGGTTGTGCATCGAACCTTAAACTTCGAACAGCTATTAGTGTTCGATCGAGTACGAGTATTTCGAATACCGTAGTATTTGATCGAACACCTACTCGATCGAACACTACTCGCTCATCTCTAATAACTAGTCTATTGTGGTTTTTAAAAGATAGTCCAGCTTTTTCAGAACCCAGGCCAGGTATGTCCTAACAGTGTCTTGCAAACTTTTTCTTGAAATTTTGTAAATTGTCATGATGTTGATGTGGCATTTGTTCTTATACAAGATTAACTGGCAGGATAATCGAGTTTATTTTCTGTAGATTTAATGAAGAATCCTTTCCATTTCAGAAGATATTCTAGCTTTTTCAGTTGGCAGGCCAATCGTGCAAGTAGTGTACCCCAAATTTTATTTGTTGCTCCACCAACATAATGTTGATGTGACATTTGCTCCCAGGGATAACCCAAAAGATAATCCAGGTACTTTCTGAATTTAAAGAATGACCAATGCCAGAAATTGTTCATATTAGACCGGAGAGTATAATAATAATATGTCTGGAACAAAGAAGATTGGTACAAAATGAAATGGGCAAACATGCCTCAGGAATATTTGTGAAATGAATCTCCAAGTTTTGCTCATCCTTACTTGTGATACACTGTGATGTACTAGAGATGAGCGAACAGTAAAATGTTCGAGGTTCGATATTAGTTTCGAGTAGCCCCTCAATATTTGACTACTTGAATATCGAACCCTATTATAGTCTATGGGGGGAAAATGCTCGTTTCAGGGGTAGGCAAGATTCGATCAAATTATACTTACCAAGTTCACGAGTGAGGGTCGGGCTGGATCCTCCGAGAAGTCTTCTCCGTGCAGTGTCCCCGCAGCATCTTCCGGCTCTGAATTCACTCTGCCAGGCATCGGACCTGGGCAGATCCGACTGCGCATGCCCGCACTACAAGCGGACATGCGCAGTCGGCTCTGCCCAGGCCCGATGCCTGGCAGAGTGAATTCAGAGGGGAATCTGCACGGAGAAGACTTCTAAAGGTAGGAGAAGAACCAGCGTTGATTGGCCGACTGTATAGCATTCGGCCAATCAATGCTGTTTCTGCATTGAACTTTTCCATTCGAATAGCGAGTGGTACTCGATTGAGTACTACTTGCTCATCTTTAATCTGTACATATGCAGTGAAGAACACAGTTAAGGAAAGATATGTCTATAGGAGAGGTGCGGAATCCCGACTTCTTGTATACAATATCACATTATTTGCTCATGACAACAGAACCCGACAATATGAGAGTATGAGAATATACCGATACTTGTCAGTGCACAAAGTTGTAATGTACTTCTAAAATTCACTTTGTACCTGGCTCACTTACCATTGTCTTGTTTCACTGTGTTATCTTTACACACAATGTTCAGCCAGTATAAATGCTCAAAAGGCGACATTGTATTTGCATTTCTTGAGATGCATCATTATTCAAAATAGTTCATACAAGTAAAACGCATTAAAACTATTTCCTTGAGCAAAAATAATCATTTTTTTCTGCTGTATATATCATTTGTGTACTCAAATTGTAAAATGTAAATTGATATATCAGAAAATGGCCCATTAACTTTTTCATTAATGACAATAATGCATTTTGTGCATCAACCATGCCACTGAAACAGTGTTTCAGGCATCATGAATAAAACAGGATTGTTTAGAAGTAGAAGAAACATTTCATACCTGTAATTTTTTTAAACACAGCTCGGTCACTGGGTTAGGCAGAACTAAATACATTTATAAAGCAGAAAAACAGAAGATAAGAATTAGTAAATAAAGATATTTTTTTTTTATAAATATCTTCCATGACTACATTCATTTATTTATGTGTAATACATTTATTTTGCCTTCTTAAAGGGATATTATCATTAGAATTCCCTTTTTTAAGTAAGTACATGTAGGAATAGCCTTAACAAAGGCTATTCTTCTCTTACCTTTATTATTCTGATCTGTGCCGCCGTTCCAAAGACATATCTTCTTTCTTCCTTGTGTAAATGCGTTTTCAGACAGCACTGGGGGCGTCCCCTGTGCTGTCCTACAACTCTCCAGCGACGCCTCTGTCTTCTTCTCCGGACTGCCTATTTTCCTGCATCACCTTCGTGTCTTCATCCATAAGTGCTGACTGTGCGTGTCTGTTGGCCATTTTCCTCTGGCCAAATGGGAGAGGCCACAGGAAAATGACAGACATGCGCAGTCGGTGCTTTTGGATGAAGACATGAAGGTGATGCGGGAAAAGAGGCAGTCCAGAGAAGAAGATGGAGGCGTCACTTGGGAGTTTTCGAACAGGACAGGAGACGCACAGGGGACACCCCCGGTGCTGTCTGAAAACTCATTTACATAAGGAACAAAGAAGATATTTCTCATGAACGGCGGCGCAGATTAGAATAATAAAGGTAAGAGAAGGATTGCCTTTCTTAAGGCTATTCCTACGTGCAATTAATTAAAAAAGGGAATTCTAATGATAGAATACCTTTAACTTTTAATTTATCTAGATCACTGTTTTTCAACTCCAATTCCCAAGTGCTCACAAAGGGTATTAATACCTGGACATCCTAGAAACAAACAGAGCTATCTACTTTTTACCCTACTTTATGTGTATCAGCTAGGGTTGAGCCGATCTTGAGATTTCAGAATCGTTTTTAAAATCCAATTTCCAATCATTTTCCATCCTAACCCGATCCCAATCCCAATTCCGATCCTAATGCAAGTCAATGGGATTTTTTAATGATTGAAAATTGGATTTAAAAACGATACTGTTCACTACACAGCGTGGAGTCAAAAAATTGAAGGCTTCAATTTTTGGACTCCATGCTGTGTAGTGAGTAAAAAATCCACCAGATACTTAGTCGCCTTCACTTACCTGCACAGAATCGATGCCACTGCCGCTCCCCATTGTTCACACTCCTCTTCTCTCTACTTCACATGCCTGCAGAGCACCGTGGCTTAGGAGAGTGTGGGCGGGTACAGGGCAGGGAGACGTGAGTGCATCACTTACATCTCCCCTCCCAGTACCTGCCCACACTCTCCTAAGCCACAAGCCCCGCCTTCTCCGAGCATCTATAACACTAGACTGGGAGGCGGTGGCGCACATGGCGCTCTGCAGGCATGTGAAGTAGAAAGAAGAGGAGCAAGAACAACAGGGAGCGGCAATGGTTCTGTGCAGGTAAGTTGAGAGATTGGGATCAGAATTCTGTTCCCGATCTTTTTTAGGCGGGATTGGAATCCGATCATGAAATTTACTCGATCGCCGATCGGGATCGGATCTTTTCCGATCCCGATAGCTCAACTCTAGTATCAGCTGATTGGTGGGGGTGCTGTGCATTGAAAAACCACTTATCTGATATTAATGACCTATCTTCAGAAAACCCATATGTGATCCCAAAACCCCATTTAAGAAATGGAGATAAGAAATACTAAATGGTTGACCAGTAAGAAACATATTTTTTATTTATTTTTTTATTTTTTTATTAATTATAAAACTTAAATAAATGACACTATTCTATAATCACTACTCTGATATTCCACTCGCTACACTTATTCTAGGTCCACTTTGGTTTCTACTTTCTGATCTATTGGATAAGGCTGCCATTGAAAGACTAATGCTTATATTGAGTAATATACAGGTACAGTATAAAGGGATAGGGCTTCAATACTTTTACCTGTTGAAAAAAAAAAATATTGTTTTTTCTTTAATATTTTTCCCACATTTATAAAATGCTATGATATTTAGTAGACCCCATAGGACTATGTCAATTTTTATATACAATACAATTAAATATTCCAATAAATTTATTAGTATAACATATGTTAGGCGTGAATTAAATGCAGCATTGCAATATTTTTAACAGAGCCATGTTAAGTAGAATATTTAAATTTTTTGGAAGGCCTACAAATCTTATTGCTGAATATCAGTAAAATAACAAAATGTGTAGGTATACATATCAGAAAATATAACTTTGGTCATCATACTAAAAATAATGGAGGATTTTTGGGCTGCAAAATCAAGAATTGCAAAAACCAATCCATAATTAACAAAGTATTTACAGCTCTGAATAAAATGAAGCCTTATTGATGTAATTTTAGGATAGTCACAAAGCAATTCAAAAACAATGGGAGAGCATCAATAAATGTTTAGCTGACACAATGATAATGACAGAAAACAGATGGCACCAAATCAATATTTTTAGAACTACAAATAAATACAACAACCGAAATGTATGCTAGTACAATAATGGCGGATACTACAAAACCAGCAGAATTAGACAAAAAAAGATTAGTGCATTGTTAAATACAGAAAACAATGACCCTTAAAGGAATGTATCACCAGAAAATGACCTATTTTTTATGTTTAAGAATAGAGATGAGCGAGTAGTATTCGATTAAGTAGGTATTCGATCGAATACTAAGGTATTCGAAATACTCGTACTCGATCGAGTACCACTCGCTATTCGAATGGAAAGATTCGATGCAGAACCAGCATTGATTGGTCGAATGCTATACAGTCGGCCAATCAACGCTGGTTCTTCTCCTACCTTTAGAAGTCTTCTCTGTGCAGCGTCTCCGCGGCGTCTTCCGGCTCTGAATTCACTCTGCCAGGCATTGGGTCTGGGTAGAGCCAACTACGCATGCCTGCTCTACAAGAAAATGGCCACTTTGACTGTAAGCGGCCATTTTCTTGTAGTGCGGGCATGCGCAGTCAGCTCTGCCCAGGCCCAATGCCTGGCAGAGTGAATTCAGAGCCGGAAGATGCCGCAGGGACGCTGCGCGGAGACTTCTCGGAGAATCCAGCCCGACCCTCACTCATGGACTTGGTAAGTTAAATTTGATCAAATGTTGCCTACCCCTGAAACGAGCATTTTCCCCCCATAGACTATAATAGGATTCGATATTCGATTTGAGTAGTCGAATATTGAGGGGCTACTCGAAACGAATATCGAATATCGAGTATTTAACTACTCGCTCATCTCTATTTAAGAACATTTGATGATTATATTTTTAAATTTCCACTGATGGTGATGTCACAGTTTATCTATGTCTATCTCTATACAGAGAATATCTAGGAAGTTTTCCCAATAAATTGGCTTAAGGATTATCTTATCTTAAGACTACTGCTGCCTATGGCATCACTATCACTAAATGCAGTTAACTGAGAAGAGTGTAAGCTCAGGCAAGATGGAATAATCATGTACAGAAAATAGACTAAAATTACAATCAGAAAATAAAAACATGGTGAGTCATCCCCTTATAAGGTTTTACAGATTTCATATGATTTCACAATACTTTATCATGGGATGTTTATCCTTTCTGTGTCAATCAGTGGCTGTTTTATGAAATGTGGCCTGTCAAGGGTTAATCTAATGTCACAATATTTTTAATTGTGATTTTGAATGATAGGATTGTTGGGTCCAATTTATAACTAAGGTAAAGGTTAACATATCTGTATAATGGGTGTGGGGAAGGTAGCTTGGTAGAAGCAGTGGTGCGGACCCAAACAGTCAAGACAGGGACACAAAACAAAATAAACAAAACAAAATACAGCCTTAACTTCAGGCAAAAACAAAAGAAATGCCTTCTCGTCTGAGCCACTAACTAAACAGATCTAATGACCTAACTATACATATGGCTTACTTCCAGCCACAGGAACAAAACAAGCACAATATTGTCTCACCGGACTCAGGGTTACAGGACAGAACCAGACACCTCCTTTCACCTCATGGAATTGCACTGCAATGCAGGATCTGCAGCCTTTCATGGGTCAGTAATGAGCTCAGGATCTACACCTGGGCTGAGGCCTACTCCAGATCCACCCTGGACCACACATTTGTCAGAAACATGGGGCTGACATATCTGGAGCCCAGCACTTTGCCTGTTACCTTCTCACACGGGGTGTAATATTGATATACATATTTTAATGGAATAAGCAAGGCAAAACTGCCCCGTGAAAGATCTAGTAAATGGTAAATCATGTAGGCACTCATGGAGTACCAATTAGCAAAATCTTGTGTTATGCTCCACCACTCTGGGCCCTCTACTGGGTATTATGCAATATGTCAGTTTTGCCCTGTGTGTACGTCATACTGGTGGGTTATTTTAAAAAATGGAGAACTGAATCCAGAAACCTTAAATAAGTTTTCTGGCTATTCTCAAAGAAGAACAATATATTTATTTGGAACAACCAATATATTCTATGTTCAATGATACATTGTAGCATTTGTAGAACATGCAGAATTAAGTTTTATTATTACGTCTACTTTATTTTTAGACTTTTTGAAGCTACTTTCTTCGCTTTGTGAATGCAGCTCCCGCAAGTTAGGATTCTTACTCTGAAGCATTAATTTCATTTGAAATTATTTTATTATGCTTTTTATTATAGTCATTGTTACATGAATAAATCTTTAGAGTAATACGTTTTGCTAGGAATGGTCATAAAAATTTACTGACAGTAACTTTTACCATGTCCCTTAGAATATTCCAATACAACTATAAAATAACTCTCATTAATGACCTCTAAATGGTTGTGTAATGACCCAGATTAGATTATAAATGCAAAACCATTAAATAATCCCTCGCTCTTACCTCGTTTAAATCTCCCTTTAAATACATAGGTTAGAATGGAACGGATAAAAAAGCAGAAGCTATGTTATCTATTTAAAAAATACATATTTCACTAATATGTCAAAACTGGTATAAAATTGTTGTATTATATCGTATCCTGTTTACCTTTGGAGCAAGCATTTTACTTTTTTTGCTCCATACTGCCTTTTTTTGCAATAAAAGAATATAAAAAAAACATAAAGTATTTAATTTTATTTACATGGAAAAAAAAAACAGATATTCTATTAGAATTATTTTTATTATATTTTTATCAGTTTATAGAACGTGTACAATGGGGAAATAAAACATGAAAATCTATAGAAACAATGATTAAAAATATTTTTAACCATCCATACCAAATGAACCCAATATTGTCTTTATTAAGACTGCGTAAAAATTGTCGCTATAATATTTACATAGAAATATACAGTATATAGCAAGGATACAGGTGTTTCTCAAGACAACTGTAAATGATAACCCCTGCCCATGTTTCATGAGCCTCCTTGCAGTATTGTTTTTTTTCACTGAAATCCAGGTGTTTGCTAAGGAGTAGTACACTGAGTGGCCAAAAGTCATGGGAAGGTACCAGATGTGCCGTTAATAGCGGGTCGTCCCTCCGCGAGCCCTGATAACTGCAGCAAGACAATGAGGCATGGAGTCCACGAGGTGTTGGAAGAGTTCTGGAGAGGTATTGATCCAAGCAGTCTGCACTGAAGCCTACAATTGGTCCTGAGTAGTTTGCGATGGGTCCATGGAGCGGACACTGGTATCCACTCACCATAGAAGAGTAGGATAAAAATGTGAATCTTTATTTCAGAAATCCATTAAAAAGTGCATTCGGGAGGAGGCATGCCTGAGGGAGGAGAGCGACAGCCATTTCATGCTGATAGCACTTTTTCAAGCTCATGTTGAGCTGATGTTGAGCTTGAAAAAGTGCTATCAGCACGAAATGGATGACGATCTCCTCCCTCAGATGTGCCTTCTCCTATTGGACTTTTTGATGGATTTCTGAAATAAAGATTCACATTTTTATCCTACTCTTCTATGGTGAGTGCCCAGATTTTTCTATTTTTGGAGTGTATTGGGTGGACCTGTAATATCGCAGAAACAACATTGGTAGTCACGTAAACCGGCGCATCGGTCGACCATGAGTGTTCGATTTTTGGATTGCATATGGACTTTTCTATTTACTGTGAGCACCACCAGTGAATTGTATGGAGCTTATCCCCTATCCTTTATAATACAGTTTATTTGCACTGAGTAGTGCCACCTTATCCTTCATATATATTTCCACCTGATACACTGTTGACCTCAGAAACCCAAATTCCCAGGTACAAAAAAGAAAAACAGAAAACACTGAGTGTCCCATAGCATAATTTTATTGTTTAAAGAGGTACGTATAAGAAAGTGGAGGTCCTCACCTGGTCGGGTTGTGGAGAGACCACAACACCTCTGACTACATTGGAACCGATTGACCAGAGGGTTCCTCTCTGAGTGGAGTGCAGATGATTCCTAACACCCGGAGGTGTAAACAAACATGAGATAGGGACCAGATCCAAACCTTTGTTGGACAGGTAGGGAGGAAATGAATCGCGCTTCCACAGTCATTACACAAACATAGAACTATATGAGCCGTCACCAGTCAATTGCACATGATGTAGAAGCCAACTCCTTCCTGATTTCCATCTGGCAGTCACAATCAATATCTATTTTAGCCGACTCACCATATCAAGTTCCAAAGTCTCACTCTTCTATGTCAGTTTAGAAGCATTATTTCCTCTAAATGTAGAAAATGCGCCCTTGTTACCTGTAAAGCCCCTCAGTCATCTTTTTCCAAATGAAATAACCCTAGTTATGATATGATGATGTTCATGAGTACAGTCTTCCAATCCAGTGACCTAACTAAAGTCTTGTGGGCCCCCTACCTTATCCATACAGCGAATTCTTGATAGTGATCGTTACGGGTGCTAAGGAGTTTGATCAACCTTAGTGCGGTTAGGGTAATCTGTGGGTCTCCTTGGTTTATGGGCCAGATGGAAGCTGTAATCTCAATACTGATGCCACTGCTTATGGGCCCCATAAGGCTCCTGAGCCCCATAAGGTTCCTGGGCCCCTTCAAGTTAAGCCTCTGGTCCAACCATTAAATTTATTATTTTTGTTGTCCATTTTAGAGCTTGCTTTTATTCATTTCAAACTTTAATATATATTTCTTGTTGACGGTTGCCCAAAGCTGTACACAATATTCCATATGCAGTCTGACAAGTGCAGTGTGTAACGTGGCAGGACTATGTTCACGCTCCTTTGATGCACCCCATCATCTTATTAGCTTGGCAGCATCTTCCTGGCCTTGTTCCTACAGTCAAGCTTACCGACAACTAAAATTCTTCTCATTGATCAGTATAAACCACATTTGCCTCTTCTCTGTCTAAGCTTCTAACTTATCCACATCTATTTATAACAGTATACAGTTGGCTTGTGAAAAGCTGACAACACCTAACATACATATTAAATACATCTCCTTCTCTACGGAGCTATGTGATTTTCCATACTGAAAACTAACTAAAACTTGAGCAACTCCCCATTTCCTTGACTTTAATTACATCTTCACTTTGTTTTCACTTTTGCACTTTCCAGTAGTCTCTTTGTTGTATTCCTCTCATCTTAAATAAAGCTCATATTCTGTGTCTTTATCTCTCTGTCAAATTGTCTCCAACTATGAATCTGCCCCCGAAAAAGAAACCTGTATATACATCTCCACCTTTTAATCTTTCTGCCCTCATTTTCCAAATGCGAAAAATCACACAATTGGTTAATTTTTCTTTTATATGTTTCCTTCTTTTATCTTGAAACATGCTATTGTCCGTCCTATATTGTTCCCAATTGCCCCTTCCCCTTCTCTTTCTGGCCTAATTCTCAAGTATTTTACAACTGGAAGGAAATGAACTTCAGATACTCTCAACAAAAGCTTACTTTAGTAATTCGACTTTTCAAGAAACGCTTTCATCTGAAATCCTTACCCTCCTATATCAAGTTATAAAAATTCTATAAGGTAGTTCATGTTTATGTATGATTCGGAGAAATCTGTGTCAGACCCAAAACAACCACTCTGGGAGGTCCCATGAGGGTCGCCAACCAACTTTCCTAGCTATGTTAATATTGTTATGTACTGTAAGATGGGCCAAATAGGATGCAAAAGGGGTTGCCCCAAGAGTGACACTTATCACCTACCCATCAGATAAGTTTTAAGTGTCTGATTATTGGGGGTCCCATAACTAGGAACCACACCAAATACAAGAAAGCAGATCCTTTGCCCACTGTGTGAATGGAGAAGAAGCTATGCATGTGCACTGCTATTTCTTCCTAAAAAACTGCCAAAGATAGCCAAATTCTATATTTAGAACCTACAAGCATATGACTAGAGTAATGTGCTGACAAAGTGAGAGTAAGGCCCCTTACACACTACCGTGGGGTTCGGGACACAATGAATGGGGGCTGCCAAAGCACGGTAGGAAAACCAGACAGGAATAGGACCTGTCCCAAGTTTTGCAGCCCGAAAATTAATAGGTCAGTGTGCTATTTAGGAAAAACTCAGCTAGCACACTAAACTAGCAAATGATCGTGTGCAATTTTTGTGTAGGTACCAAACCAGAAGTGCAGTGAGACCCACACTCATAGTAGGTCATTACAGTGAGTATGCTATATAATCTATACTAGCAAATTCACTCAATTTTGATTGTTCCGCATGAAAAAGCAATTTTTTATCCAGTTGGAAACCCTTTTAATGATCTCCAAAATTAATACTATAATAATTTGTAACAATAAAACTTAGTAAGAATTCATATGCTGTATCTAAAGTTTAATATATTTGTTCTTTGCTGACTAGTTTGGGAAAATCCTATCAAATAGCAGATTCAGACTAAGGCTGTCATGTGATGGTAGCCATTTTACCATCATTTAAATGGTATTTCAGATTTCCATATAGCCCAAGCCTAAAAGCGGACCCCCGCAGTCAGCTTTTATACTATATAATGTTACAGGGAGTCTTTCACCAAAACCCAGTATATTAACTCAGCCCTGTAGATACATAGGTTAGGGAGATCTGAATCAAATGGGATTTCTGATGGTGAATCAGTGTCTCAGTTGCCAAGATAGTTCTGTTTTTTCCCAAATTTATTTATTTACTTATATAGTGCCAAAGTATAACACAGAACTTACCACATATTGTCAAGACTGTCCCAAGTAGGGATCATATCTAAATTCTCTTTGACTATGACATTGGAGTGTGCGAGAGAGAGGAGAACATATAGAACATCCCAGTGGTATAACTAAAGTCTTGTGGGCTCCGCTGCAATCTTTTGTCCGGGGCTCCCTACCTCATCCCTACAGCGATTTCTTGATAGTGATGGTTACGGGTGCTAAGGAGTTTAATTACCCTTAGTGTGGTTAGGGTAACCTGTGAGTCTCCTTGGCTTACGGATGAGATGGAGGCTACAATCTCAATACTGATGCCATGCTAAGGCTCCTGGGCTCTGATGCAACTGCACCCTCTGCACCCCCTCAAGTTATGTTCCTGTAAAGTCTATGCAAATGTTGCCCTTGGTTGGATTCGAACCTAGGCTGCAAGGCAACAGTTCTAACCACTGAGCTACTATGCTGGTCATGCAACTGAGCTCATTGGAACAACAAGAGAGATTCCGCTTATCTCTGTGGAGCAACAGCCACGCCCTTGTTGCTCCTAAAGGCTCATTTGCATATTAACAAATACTGAGATTTTCTGGCACCAATTCACAAAAATAAAAACATAATTTTATTCAGTAATAATAATAATAATAATAATAATAAATACTGCCATATTGTATCATAAACCAGTTAAGATCTCTTCTGTATTTCTTTGTCGCTTTGTATACCGTACAAGACAGTAAAACATTCCTTAACGCAATTCCTTATATTTATAAAGATATTGGTTATCCATCTGTCCTCTGGCCCCAGCATGTTCCATTTATGTCACTAATATCTCGGTACAGAATTTATCAGTGTATTATTTATAACCGCTGCTTTGTTATAATGGAGCAGAACTTAGCTTGAACTCTACAATGTTAGGAAAAAAAATGTGCATATGCATATTGTCACGGCACAACCAATGAATATAGAAGTGGTATGAATAGAAATTATATAGCTTACTCATGCTAGCAGGATTTCTGTGTTTTCTACCAGCGGTAATGTAAGTTATTACTCTCATTAAATTAGACCACAAACAAGTCAACAATGATTCAGCAAAATGGTTTTGTTTGTATAGTACAAGAAACGCTGATAGATCACCAGTCAAACATTTATGGCTAAATGGATGAAGATTTTAACATTACTGCCTAATAAAACCCCCATACTGTGTGATTAAATAAGAGGGAAAGCAGTAAAAAGAGAAAGCATAATGATGGTAACATGTAGGTCAGTTACAATTTAATTGTCATTGCACTTCATTGCTAACATATCAATTCTCTGCTGCTTAGCTTAGCAAAAAAAAACCTGGCTTAACATGTACCGTGTCTCTTTATCAAACCCTCCCCGCCATCACTTGCTCCTGACTATTCCTTAAACAACCATATGAAGTTGTCCCACTTTAATAGGATAATGTTGCTGAAAGCACCTGCTGATTGGGTTCTTCCTAACATTCATTGCACCGGTGATCAGTAAATTTACTTCGGGCTACACACAAGATGAAATTAGATTGTTTCATTACAGCTTTAGTGACATACAGCACTCTCTTATACTAATAACTGCCAGCAAAGTACATTAGCTACTAAACTAAAGCAGCCCACTGCTTGGAATTTCTCCGGTGTCGGTTTGACAAGGGATTTCTATGCGCTCTCAAAAAAAGATTTCAATGGCATTTATTATATCCTGTTTGGAAAGATAAACTACCATTCCAATACAGACACAAAGCCTAGACTAGTCGGCTAGTTGACGTAAAAATTATCGCAAAACAGAGACTCATCAAGATCCTAAAATGTAGCTGTATTCTTTTTGGATGGTAGAAATTACAAGGGACTCCATAAGAGTGGTTTGGTACAAAGGACGGGGGTTGTGTTTAGACTATGCGAAGGGCCTGTAGTTGGTCTTCAGGATTTTCACTGGACCCTAAAGTGAAAAATGACAAATCATTACTACACGGGAAGACTACAGTATTGTCAGGGTTCAGATGGTAGTCCAGAGGGTATAAGTGACACTGGGTGCGGTAGGCTGAGAGAACGTTAAGCCCTGAGAAAATAAGTGACCCTAAGATGGTGTGATTGTGAAAGTATCTTCAGCCGTTGGGAGGTCAGCTCTGGGATATCTGAACCTCACCTTAGATAAGCCACAGTGGGAAGATTTCTGGCCAGGGGCGTAACTTGAGGGGGTGCAGAGGATGCAATCGCACCGGGGCCCTAGAACCTTAGGGACCCATAAGCACTGGCATCAGTATTGAGATTGCAGCTTCCATCTGGTCATAAGCGAAAGAGACCCACAGATTACCCTAACCACACAAAGGTTGATTATTCTCATTAGCACCCATGACCATCACTACCAAGAATTTGCTGTAGTGATGAGGTAGTGGGCCCCTGATAAAAGATTGCACCGGGGCCTACAAGACTTTAGTTGCACTGCTGTTTCTGAGAGACTTCAGCCTCTCATCATGTATAAGATATAAGAATGTAAGAATGTTATGGTAACTAAAGAGCTTCGGAGGGCAACCTACTAGAAAGGTAGCTTGGCTGGGTGATTTCTCCATGAGGGCTGACCAGGTGAGTGGGTCATCATTTACAGAGGCCAGGGGAGCACCATATTGCATATTCTCCCACCAGTGCAGGGAGAAGTGCCATGGTGTGCATTAGTATCAGATGCAAGTAATGTCCAAGTGCTGTGTGAGCATAACCTATATATGTCTTGTATGTCCAAAGCATGAAAATCTTCAGAACTGACTATTCGTAAAGTGGGAATTTCGTGAGTACTCAATATATAAGGTAGTATTGTATGGATGTAGGAAATGTTAACTTGACTCAGCAAATATTAATCTGACATTTTGTGCATTATATGCCATTGAATTGAATGTTATGTAGCAAGATAAAGGTCAAGTTAACATTTGCTCAGTCAAATTAACATTTACTACATCTGTAGTTAATAGCTTTGGCTATGCATAGCTAAATATGTGGTATGCATCATTATGTCAACCAATAAGTCAGGAAGTTAATTAAATTCTATATAAGACAACTTTTCCCAAACAACTTGCAAAATATACATAATGGGATCAAAGGGGTTTTCCATATAGGAACGATGAACTATCGTTTGGATAGCTCATCAAATGAAGATCAGCAAGGTGACACAATCAGTACCGAAGCTGAACACCACAGTGCCATATACAGGGCATATGGCACAGACAGGCCAGGTGTCATGTTAGTGTCTGTGCACAAACCACAGAAGACGGAATGCAGCATGCACCTCTAAGGAAATAAGGGTAAGAAACTCTCCCTGGCACTACGGCAGCTGACTAGGCCCTGCCTGAGGGTGTTGGTCGGCTATTCCCCAGCAAGTCCTGGCCCAGACAACTTCTGGCTGTCTAAACAAGAAGACCTAACAGATAGGTAGGGAGAGAGCGGCAAGAGGTGAGGCGTTGGGATACTAAAGGTGGTCACCCCTAACAAAATAAAGGTGCTGCTGCAAACTGAAATAAACAGGATGGGATGTGCCGGGAAACAAACACGCAGCACAACATAAACACACAACAGGAAAACGAGGAGAGGAACAGTGGAATAGTGAGGAAAGGGTTACACAGGACAGGGGCAAAATAAACCTGAAACCCTAAACAAAACCTTACTAATACCCAGACAGTGTCAGGCAACTAGAAAATGTAGGACAGGGGTTAAGTAGCAAAGTAGAGGGAAAACAGACTCTCACAAGATGAACTCACACCACTTCCAAATAACTCCTCCTAGCTGGGCCAAGGATTCTGGTTAGAAACAACAAAAATCGGCAAAGACAGAACCCAGCCCTCTGCCTTATACAGGCCCCGGAATAATCCGATAGGCTAATGAGAATGTCAAACACCTGAGGCTCACGTCAAGAGACCTCAAGTGAACACCAAAGACAGATACCCAGCACCCAAGTGAATAGCACAGTAGCAAGAAACCGACCAAAGGACCACAGGACACGCACAAACTTTTACAAACCACCAAGGTCCTGATAGTAGCCCCCCCCTTCAGCAAGAATCCCCCGGATTCCAAGGCTGAGCCCTGTCCAGATACCTCCGGTGGAAGGCAGCCACCAGTCTGGATGCCAACACCTCAGAAGCTCAAACCCAAGAGTTGTCTTCCACACCATACCCTTGCCAGGTGACCAAATACTCGAGAGATCCCCTCAAGTACCGTGAGTCGATGATCTGGGAGATCTTGTACTCCCCATCAATATCAAGGGGCGGTGCCACCACAGATGTATCATCGGCAGAACTCACCTTCTTAAGAAGAGACACATGAAATACAGAATTAATCTTCCATGAGGGGGGAATATCTAGTCTGACTGAAACCTCATTGATGACCTCCGTCACCGAAAAAGGACCAATAAATTTAGGCCCCAATTTCTTTGAAGGAATCTTTAACTTAAGATTCTTAGACAGCAACCACACTCAGTCAGCCACCACAAAGTTAACCTTCCTCCTTTTCCTATCAGCAACCATCTTAGTTCTTCTCGAACAGGCTACCAGATTTCTCCTCACCCTGACCCAGACATCCTCCATCTTATTCGAGAAGGACTCCTCCTCTGGTACCAAGGACTTAACTCCAGAAAAGGGTCCAAATATAGGGTGCTTACCACTGCAACAAAAGAACGGAGAGCAGCCTGCCGCAGAGGAATCATGGTTATTGAGAGCAAACTCAGCCAACGGTAAGAAATCTACCCAATCATCCTGATTGTAAGAAACAAAGCAACGAAGGAACTGTTCAATATCCTGATTCTTTCTCTCTGTTTGCCCGTTGGACTCGGGAAGGTACCCGGAGGAAAAGGAGAGATTTATACCCAACCTGCGACAAAACGCTCTCCAGAACCAAGCCACAAACTGAGAACCCCTGCGGAAACAATATCCACTGGAACCACATGCAAACAAACAATATTTTTAACAAATTCCTTTGCCAGAGTCTTGGCAGTGGGTAACTTCGGAAAAGGAATTAGATGGCACATCTTACTGAATCTATCAACAACAACCCATATCACCGTGTAACCTTCCAAGCGCAGCAGATCAGCGATAAAGTCCATTGTCAAGTGTGTCCAAGAACCACTAGGAACTGGCAACGGGTGCAGTAAGCCTGCCGTCTGAATATGTGATGCTTTAGACCTAGCACAGACTGCACATTTAGCCACGTGCACAGCCACCTCCGCCCTGCACCCTGGCCACCAAAAATTCCTTGTGACTAACCTTTTAGTCTCAGCGACCCCAGGATGATCCACTAACTTGGAATCATGACATTCTAGAAGCAATTGACCCCGTAAGTCTGCGGGAACAAATAATTTACCCCGTGGAGTACACCTAGGAGCATTGTCTTGGGCCGCTAGGGTCTGAGCTTCCAATTGAGTGTCTAATGCTGCTAACACAACTCCCATCTTAAGTACAAACTCAGGTTTATCAGCTTCATGGTTACATGGTCACACTCCTTGAAAGAGTGTCTGCTCTGTCATTCTTAGTACCGGGGACATAGGTGACTGAAAAGTTAAATATGGCAAAGATTTGGCCTTGGCCAATCTAACACAGATTTAACCTTATCTGGGTCCATCTTGAAGCCCTCATGTGATAGGATATACCCCAGGAATGACAACTCCTGAACTGCAAACAGACATTTTTCCGATTTAGCATACAAAGCATTTTCTCAGAGTATTTGTAAGACCTCTCTAACTATTGTCCAATGAGATGAAATATCCTTAGCATAAATCAAGCTATCATCCAGATAAACCAGAACTCCTCTACCAAGAACCAGACCTAAAACATCATTAATGAAATTTTGGAAGAATTCTGGGGCATTAGTTAGATTGAAAAGCATGACAAGATTCTCAAAATGCCCCTCAGGGGTATTAAAGGCGGCTTTCCATTCAGCACCTTCCTTGATTCTTAAAAGGTTATAGCATCCCCTCAGATCAATCTTTGAGAACCATTTTGCTCCCCTGACTTGATTAAACAGGTCCGAGATCAAGGGCAGGGGATATGGGTTCCTTAACGTAATTTTATTTATTTATTTACATGGCCGTAGATCTCCGTCCTTTTTCTTTACAAAGAAAAACCTCACCGCCACAGGAGATTTTGAGGGTCTAATGTGACCGGCTTCAAGACTTTTGGCTATATATTCCTTTAATGCCTCGCGTTTAGGTATAGATAAATTAAAGAGGCAACTCTTGGGCATAGATGCCCCAGGAATAAATTCTATGGAACAATCATACTCCCGGTGAGGTGGTAAGGTCTTAGAGTCAGTTTCACTAAAGACATCATGAAAATCTGATATTTCAGCAGGTAAAGTACAATCAGTTAACGTAGCAATCATGGCGCCACCACACTTTTTAACACATTCTTTGCCCCAAGACAAAATAACATTATTGCTCCAATCAATTACAGGGTTACAGAGTGAAGCCCCAAAACAATACTGGCAGGCAAATTAGGCAAAACAAACAGTTCAATCTTTTCTTCATGATCAGGCTTGATCTACCTTCCTGTCCGCATGACTAGTGCGGAGACCGTGCGGAAAGCACATGGACCCCATTATAGTCTATGGGGTGCATGTGCTTTCACAGCACACCGCTTGCAAATGCGTTCGGTAGTCCGTTTGGAGGGGCTCTCCATGCAGACTCCCCTGAACGGATTACCGATGCAAATGTGAACAAGGCCTTAGAATGTCACCATTATTGGTTAAGTGGAAAGATTCTAATTGCAAACTTTCCAGGCCACCAAGAGACAGATGTGAGAATAGTGTCTTTTTCCTTTTAGATATTATTCCTAGGAGTTAATCTGTTCTGCACTAGACGTTTCTTCCATATCTTAATCTTCAATAACAGCTCTAAATAATAGATTAAAATTGATTTCATCTGGTCAAAACAGAGTAACTACATATTACATTTTACATCCATTGAGGAAAAAAAGAAATCAACATTTTTTTTTTTTTTTTTTTAAAGAAAACCCTTAAATGAAAAGCAAATGAATTTTTTAGACTGAAAAAGCCCCGGCCTCCTAATTCTAACAGGTTTTGAACTTCCATTGATCTCCAGCAAAACATAAGGGAGACGATTACAGCAAAATACACTATCATCAGGCTGCTTTTAGTTTAATATACCAGGAACTTAACCTTTGAATTGTACGAGCTACTGTATAGTGGCGGTTGTATTATACAGTGTGTATTTATCTTCATTGAAACTATTAGGTCTTCTTTCACACGACTAAAATAAAGGGATCTATCTGCCATGTGCCTATATCTAGATAACAAAACTAAAAACAGTAATTGAGGAAGACTCAATATTTTACGGATTAACTAAAAGATTATCCCCTTTAAATGAACATTCCTATATACCCCACAGGGAACCTGTACTGAAAATACAGACCGCAGTTATATTACAGTTATATTAATGAATAACTTTTCCCACATATATGTAAATCAATCTACTCGGCTCTTCCTGTTCTATAACTGGCAGCCTAAGATTGGACTGCATTTCTAATGTGACAGGTTTAAGGAATACTAAGAATAATACCGTCATCTATTAACCATAATGGAGAGCCGTTACAAAGAGCACCTGGTTTATCTTTGTATTATATAGACTTGATGTGTGTCAATAACAATTGTCCAATACTTAATTTGCCCTGTGGTGGCACTGCAGGGAAATTGAAAACTCACTTTCTCCCCACATATTAGATCCAATTGCTCATGTCTCTGTACTGGGACCCATTGTATTCATCGTAATGTCACCACACCCTTTTAACAAAAAGTTGGAAAAAGCAGACAATCCAATAAAATGCATGGATTTCATGTACATTTTTTGTATAGTAAATAGAGATGAGTGAGTACGAGCCGATCCGAACAGCACGCTCGCAAAGAAATGAATGGACGTAGCCGGCACGCGGGGGGGTTAAGCGGCCGGCCGCCGTCAAAGCGGAAGTACCAGGTGCATCCATTCATTTCTATGGAGCGTACTGAACAATACTCACTCATCTCTAATAGTAAACATATTATACATTGCCCGTTTTAGTTCATTTCAAGCTACAATAAACACCTTATGCTACTGGTGGCTGAAATGTGGCTTGGGAGCTATCCACATGTAGTACCTTTTTTTTTTTTAAACTGTAATTTTTATTGAAAGGATTTTTGTAAAATACAATACAACACAAGTGTTGAAAACCTAAAAAACATGAACGTGAAGCAATGCATATAACGTCAAATAGACTGGAAATGTATACACATCACAAAAACCTGAGAGTAGAAATGAGGGAGTGGGGGAGGAAGGGAAGGGAAAGGAGTCAGAGACGATTCAAAATACAGTATGCGTCCCAAGATGACCATCATGTAGTACCTTTTAATGGCTAAATGAAAAGATGACATAGGTAACGTGTAATAAAAATGAGCAGATTTCACAATAGTCAGTTTGTATGGGTGATCAGGGCCTTAAAGCAGAACGTTCATGTCATCTGGCACCTGGTCAAAGCCAGAAAGCTGATAGAGCACTGAATTGAATGCATTGTTAGCTTTCCCAATGTGAATCCGGAGATATTAGTTTTGCCACTGATATCTCCCCACTGTCAGAAGGGCTGGCTTTACTGCCTAACATCATCACTAGGCAGTAAGGAATACCCCTCAACTTTACTCTTTCATAGCATTGTACTGTCAGAGGGGACGTTCCTTACTGCTCCATCATGACGTTGAGACAGTGAAAAATTATCAGTGCAAAACTAATGATATTGATATCGCCGGGACGTGTGCGTGTACCGTCTCAGCTTTCCAGTGGTATATAAAACCACCAGTGCCAGTAGGCATGTAAGATCCTTTTTAGGGTTTAAGTTCCAAAAAATTTTTACTTTGCTGTTTTGTTTTTCTTGTTTTTTTTTCTGATACTGTATTTTGTACTGAATATTTTTTCTAGTACTGTATTTTGTACGGTGTATATTTCCTGGTACTGTATTTGTATTGTGTATTTTTTCTGTTACTGTATTTATGCACTGTTCTAATCTTGATTTTGGTAGAATATTACTCTCTAAGTTTGATTCATGTACTGTATATGTAATAAGATAAGATAATCCTTTAATAGTCCCACAGTGGGGAAATTTCAGTATGTTACAGCAGCATAGTAATACAGATACAGGATAATACATAGTAATATATTATGGAAGTAGACACACTTATGCTGAGAAGAGAAGATATAACAGCTAATGAACAGAAGAGAGAAAGAAGGAAGACTTCATAATCATACTCATTAAGTTTTCTGTGATCTTCGCTTGGTCTGATGTAGATTATGCAGCCTGGTCGCGGTTGGAAGGAAGGACTTGCGATATCGCTCCTTCTCACACTTGGGGTGAAGCAGACGGTCACTTACAGTGCTGCCATCAAGGTCTCATACATGGGGTGGGAGTTGTTCTTCCGCATGGAGCCCACCACGGACAGTATCCTTCTGTCACCCACCACCTGTACTGGGTCCAAGGGGCTCCCCAGGACAGAGCTTGCCCTTCTGATCAGCCTTTCAAATTTATTTCTGTCCCTGGTTGATATACTGCTCCCCCAGCAGGCCATACCGAAAAAGATGGCTAGAAGCAACCACATAGTTGAAAAAGGCCCTAAGAAGTGTCCCCTGGACTCCGAAGGCCCTCAGCCTCCTGAGCAGGTAAAGTCTGCTGTGACCCTTTCTGTGCAGCGCACCCAGGTGATCAGCCAAGGTGAGCTTGGTTGTGGTTCTATAGCATATTTACAGAATGTATCATGTATACCTGTGTTAAATTTGTCTCTAATGCTGTGTACACTGAAGACATTCCACATCTCTTCTCTCCTTCTCACAATGCTCAGTCTAGCTGTATGTTGAGAAGTTTAAAGTAATGTGTTTGGATAGGTAGATATAGTATGGTATGTACAGTCCATGCTATTATATCTATAGTGGGACATATGAGTGTTAATATTTTAGACTTGGTGGCATACAAGTTTGGAAAATGTATTAAATACCACTGTTACATATATAAATATGCTTTATAATAAAATTGTGTTATGGAAAATTGAATGTGGTGTTATACAGTCAGCATCTCACATACTGGGGAGGAAACCTGCTGTTAAAATTGGAATCCCAACCTTGCTTATTCATATAAACTCTACATAGCTTGGAAACATCCATAACCATTCAATAAAGGTTTAATAAATATAGTACAGCGGGTATACCTGAGGAGTAACACTACGACTTGCCATTATGTGATTTATATTTTTCAATCTTACTAGTTTTCCCTGTCGGCAGTATTTGTAATTTTCATTCCTATATGAGCTGTTGGGTGAAGACTATCTGCACACAGTAAGTAGAGAAGAATCTGCTCTATGACTTTCTAGCAAACAGCCCCAGGATGATTCAGGACATATGCAGAGAAGTACTGACAATGCGTAAAGTGCCTGGCTATGATAGAAAGCTCCTATGTAGCTTCAGCATCAGACTAAGCCACTGCTTCCCTCTGTTTTCCTGGTCAATCCTTTTCCCTTTCTTGTTCATAGACATCTATAGACATATGTAATCAGAGTCATATAACCTGCAGTTTTGAGAGATTTTCACACTGAAAATCATTTCACAGGGAGGGGGAGAAAAGAAACAGTACAATAAGAGGGCAGTCACACTACCATTAATAGTGTCCGTTGCTAGCATGCATTTACAAAATTTTTACAACGGACACTAACAGAACCATCATAAATCTGTTAAAAATCTCATTGGTTTCAATATTGTCCCTTTGCCCCAAATCTGTCACATGTCCATTTTTTTGCAGATATATAAAGCCAGGGTGCAGGACCCGGGGTTCAAAACAATGGACTTTTGACTGATAGCAAGCATTTGTTATTTCTAATGGACTATGACTAATGGACAGTAATGGTTGGCGACCATTATACTGTCTGTTATTACTGTTCGTTTTTTCTCTGCGCCTGCTCAGAAAGCAGAAACAAAAAAACGGGCAGTAAAAAAATTCTAATGGAAACTAACAGACGCTATTTAATGCTAATATGTCAGTTTTTTTAACTGATCCATTAAATGGACCCCTATCATAAGAGACATTAACGGAGACTAAGGCCCAATTCACAACAGTATTTTGTTTGGGGAGTCCGCTTGGGGATACCCCAAATGGAAACCTATATGCATTAAAAAGTGGTTAGCTAAGAAACCACACAGACCCCATAGACTATAGTCCGAATCATATGGAGAAAAATGCTGCTTGCACTACTTCTCTTGCTACATGATTTGTGCGAACACTGAGTGGAAACCACACAGACCCCATTATAGTCTATGAGGTCCATGTGTTTTCTTAGCCTATTGCTTTTTAATGCATATAGGTTTCCATTCAGGGGTCCCCAAGTGGACTCCCCAAACTGAATACTGAAGGCAGATGTGAACCAGGCATAACTCATTAAAAGGATCAGTCAGTTAAAAAAACAAAACAGACACATTAACATCAGTTAGTCTCCGTTAATGTCCATTGTGATAGGCGTCCAATTTATTTATTTTTTTAATGGACACGATCAGAATGGATACCCAACAGTAGTGTGAACGCCCCCTTGAAGAGAAAGAGGCGTTTTCTCTGCTGAAGTTTCTTACAATTGTCTGCGCTATTGAGTTATGCAAAGATTGTTGAAAAGTTAGTAGCCATTTAAGCGAGTATGTTTTAGTGTTTGTATTTCTGTATATTTCATGGGATAGTTGTGTTGTCATTTCTGTTTTATTCCCTGTGTATTGATTCATAAGGCAAGAATAGAAGTTGCTGTCAATACTTGCAGTTTCCGTCACTTGTAAAATGATTTCAGCTTTTGCCGTCTTTCCATAATCATTTTCTATTCATCCAGTGACAGACAACATGCGATATTCTGCCATTCTTTGCTAATCTTTTTATATTAACTTTGGTGAAATGTATTTTTATTCATCTTTACATAGAAATGCATCTTTTATTTAAGAGGGCCTATGTGCCCTGATGTGATTAAAATGATTCCGAACACAATGGCGTATCTTTATAATAATAAAGTCGTAAAGGCTTATCTGCCACTTATTGTAAACACGTATTGTAAAGTTAATATATGTTGTGACATGACAAACATTACCGACGATTCAAAATCATTCCAAGCCAGAAAAATATGCTATATACGGAAAATGTTACAAATAAAAGCTTATTTAAGAGCGCAGATAATATCACATTATATATTGTGGCTAAAATAATGTGCCGACTATACGAGCTAGATTATCAACACTTAAGAGCACAATGTATAAAGAAGCTCACAAGCGTCCAGGATGATAGTGATAATAATGATAATGATCACGTTTACCATTATTTCGATGGTCATTATCATGAGTCCTTTTATACACAGTGCTATGGAGATATCACCAAAGGCGCAAACACACATAATGGTCATTTAAATTACGATTCTATATAGGCCAGCCTATATATTGTCCTTTAGAGATAGACAGGTTGGGGATGAAGGGTAGGCATCATGAAAAGGTGGCTCATAAATAATCCATTCCAAACAGTCATATACAGAAAGTAATATCAGAACAAGTATGAAGATTAGGTGGTGTCATCTGCTGGCAGTTGACCCATCAGGTAGCAAGAATACCTTGTACCCATCTCTTCAGAAAACTTCAAAGGGCCTTGGGAGGCCTATGGCTCCTCAACTAACTGAGGGCATTTTTGCATCCATCTCTTCATTTCCTTCCTCCATTCTTATGTCTTTTGTGTTGGAGAACAACCATATACTATTTTGGTCCATCTATGAATGCCTATTAAAGTCTATAGTGTGGTTAAAAGAATTGGTTTAGAAAGGTGATTTAGAAACACTAGAAGGGTTACTTATTCAGGACCTCACCAGAGTAAAGAGCAGGATGTACCATGACTAACCTGAAGATCCTATTGAGCACGGGCAAATAAACCATTGGCCAACCTGTGAAGTTGCATAGGGACCCAGCAGGTCAGATGTCCCTATCACCTTCACAGCAGCTTTCTGCTGTCTAATGGACTGCAGGTAAATGCCCAAGCTAAAGAACTTGAAGGCTAGGAGTTACTGTATGCTAGGAAATATTAAAAAAAAGAAAAAATTTGAGAGTCTTCAGTAGTTGATACCTTTTTTAATGGCTAACTAATAATGATGGATGATTACAACGTTTCAAAGCTCTCGGCTTCTTCTTCAGGTATATCTAAAACTACTGGTATTAACTACTGAAGACTCTCAAGTTTTTTGTTTTTTTTATATTTCCTACCCACTGGCTAACAAACATTTTCCTTTTACTGTATGCTAAGATACTTAAAAACAAAGGGGCTATACCTGTTCTTGCACAGGGGCCCTCAGCTGTCTGTGCCTGCCCCTGCTACTGAGAGCTTGGAGATAAAGACCCTTGACTGAACCCATTGAAATAAAGTGACAAATGAACTAAAATCTTTCAGAAAACCTTAAAGGGCCTTGGAAGGCCTATGACTCCCCAACTAATTGAAGGCATTTTTGCATCCATCACTTTATTTCCTTCCTCCATTCTTATGTCTTTGGTGGTGGAGAACAAACATGTTCTACTTTGGTCTGTCTATGGATGCCTATTAAAGTCTAAAAGTCCTTGAAAATCATGGGTAGCACACAACCCAAAAATTAGTAGGGTGTGTGCTGTCCGTGATTAATATATATAAAAAAAAACTACTGTGCAAAACATACTTGTGAATAAGCCCTAAGATTGTACCATGATATGTCCTCAATATTGAAGTTTGAAATATGATATACCTAAAACTTGCAAGATCTCTACTATTAGATCTCAATCTATTAGCTGTAGCGGGGAGATGTCTGGTTTATGGAATAATGACAACTACTGTAGAACACCATTCATTTCTGAAGAGCACTTTACTTTGCAAAAGACTGCAGAGTAAGATGTCCGCTTGGTTACCCATTCAAAAACTTGGAAGATTTCTAAGGTGTAGAGAACATCCAACTTTTTGCCATTTATACTGTTGGTAATATGTAGTTGTTTAGTGTGTTGCTGTGCTTTTAAGTTGACAGTCATCATATGCTGTAATGGCAGGACCTAGTTACAGGACATGAACCACTACGTGGTTCTTTCATCATTTGTGGCTTCTCCTGAGGTTTCAATATCATTTATTAACCTTAATTTTGCTGTAATGTGAATTACTTTTGCAATATTTGTCATGTCTGTCTAATGCTACACCATATTCTGTATAATTGCATGTAGTGTACTGGATAGGAGGGGACATCTTTAATTCTCCAAATGTCCCAGAGAAGTTATGAGGGTGCAACTCCTCAGGGTCACAATGCTGAGAACTGTGTCCACATTGTCGTTAGAGAAATGCTACCAAGATATAAACCATAGTGTGGAGCAGGGGTATGCTTTTTTTTCTTCTGATGACTACTAGACAAAGCTAACCACTGGTAAGATAATATTGGGACCAGAGATTCTGAGTCAAGCTGCAAGTAGTAGGACTGTGTTATATATGGAACTTCAAGTGAGAGAGCCACTAGAAGTCGAATCTTTGTAAGAAATTCTGTAGTAATCAAGTATTGACCAGTCTGTGAAACCACCACTGAAGCAGTAAAGCTAAGTTTGCCTTGCAGCCTATATGTTACCTAAATTTTTAGCCACACAAAGCCTTTCCTCTAAGACTTTACAGATCTACCAACAGATCGTATTTTAATAGCTTTGTATGTACGGAGATATCATCAGCTGGTGGACAGTGCTGGAATAATGTACAATCCAATTCAGAATGTGCGTCCAAATTTCAGACGATGTTACCATGCTGAGCTCTATAGAACACAGGGACACTTTTTGATACATTCCACTGAATGTTGAAGATGATTTAGCATGGACTATCCCTTTAATAAAACTTACCAGTTGGCCACCTTAAGATCCAAATCACGAGGAAATCCTACAACTGTACGGGGATAGCTTTACTATTGAGTGACAGATATATGATCAGAGATATATTTAGAAGATTTACATAGAATTCATAGTGTGCAAGCAGATTGTTATCAATATGAGGTAAAACACAAGCTGACACAGTTCACTACTCACTAATCAACATTCTCTGTCTCAGACACAACATGCAAATGCAATCCTCTATGACATTATGACAAATACTGCAAGATTTCAAATTTCTCCCCTTTTAATCTTTTATATTTTCATGGCTCATTTGCAGAGATATTGCTTATTTTCTGTAAATATTTCACCTTGCTGTGGAGTAACAGTGAGGTACTGGTTTAATTAGCAATAGATATGTCAATATTCATAAAAATGTAACATTTTGCAAACATGTAAAATGTATCTTATACCTAGAGGCATTTCATAGTGGAATAAATTTGAAGTGTGTGAGTGCTCGGCTGGATGAGTGTAACTAATTAATAATTCAATTTTTCATCCAGTATTTATATGAGGAAATAAGTTTGTTGTGTATACAATGCACACTATAAAATAGATTGTTTAATATAAATCAGATTGAGAATCTTTTATTTTATAAACTTACATGACAGCTCTATAGCTCTAGTATTTCTGTTGCTACATGTGTTGTGAAATGTTTTACAAGGAAGGAGAGACAATGAAATCGAAATTCATTGTATTAAAAGAATATAAAAAATGTAGGAATATTAAATAAAATTAGCTTAAGATTGAGGCTCACTTTCTATTGTGTCTTTTCTACCTATGTGGCATCCTTATTATGGCTCCATTTTTAAGATGGCCATGTGCATGACTGTAAAGAAAACCTCCAGTTATAATGAGGATAAAATTTTAACATATCATGGGAATGTATAGCTAAGGTGCCTGGTAATTTCTGTCTTCGCCCTTCTGTAGAAGATCTAGTAAATACATTGAAAGGGAAAGTGAACAAACTGGTGACCTCAGTCTTTGCCCTTCTGCATCAGATCCAGTAAATACATGGAAAGGGAATGAGAAAAAGAACTTTTTAACCCCTTGCTGACACTTGATGTACATATACGATACAACGTTAAGCAGAGGATATGGTGAGGGCTCAGGAGCTAAGTGCTGGTGCTGGTTGCGTTATATCTGCAGGTATCAGGGTTCAAAGCAGCGAGGGTGACTAAAACCACTGGTGCACTTACTATGTAGGCTGCTATGGAGTCCATCGAGGGAGGGGGCCCAGCACTGACCATCTTCTTCTACATATTGGCAGTAATTCATTGCATTTTGCTGCCATCACTAAGGGGAACACAGTGTAAGATGATTTTTACAGCCTACAAGAAGCCTATTAAGAAGTGCAAAACAACACTCTAACACTTCTATCCATTAAGATTGGCACACCATATGCCAGTGTTAATAAAGATTGAAAAAACTCCCTCAACCATAGAAATAGCACAAGACTGGCTTTTACTGCTTTATGATGTCTGTGTAAAAGTAAAAGATTTCAAACATACAAAAAAATAAAAAAATAAAAAAATATATATACATAAATAAATAAATAAATAAAAAATAAATACATACATATATACATATATATTCTGAGGTTGCTAGGTGGGGTGGCATAGACACACACAAGAGACACAAGTCTCTTTAAGGAGTGTAATCTGCTCCAACAGCAAACGGTTGGTTTCTTGTTGCTGCAGACTGGACTGCACGAGATGCTTCAGCAGCTCTTCCATAGTCCGGGTTTGTATAGCAGCAGCAGCCTTTACCCAGGACATTAAAAAAAAAAAAAAAATTATCCAGGAAGGAGTGGACGTGTCGTTGCCCCTAGCAACCGCTGTATGCCCGCATCCTCCACCAATTGTCAGGGACTGAGGTTGCTAGGTGGGGTGGCATAGACACATAAGTCCAGATTCTTAGTCCAAAAAGGTAGAGTTTTATTTTTACTCCACAAGAAAAAGTGCAGCAACAAAAAGAGACAAAAAACCAATACAAAATAAATACCTACCCAGCTAGACTCTGACTAAACACATAAATAGTTTACCTCACCTAGAATAGCAGATTCAATAGCAAAATTGAATGATACAAGACACATCTCCCACAATGTGACCTTAGTCACATTATCATGAGCATTAGCAAGAGTGGGATCTCTCAATTGTGCAGTACCAAAATTATCCTGCAAGACCTCTAACTCAGGTATATTGGGCTCAGGATCTGGGGAAGAGGTATCATCTTCCTCTCCAGCTAGGACCTGTAACGGAAAGGTGTCATCTTACTCATACACTTTAGGAGTAGGCAGGGTTTCCACATTTGGCTTTGTGGTTTTACCTTTTCCCCACAAATCACAGAACAAAGAGAAATCATGTCCAAAAATTACATTATACATAAGGTTTTTTACAACATCAACTTTATAGTAAACAGATCCCAATACAGTCTCTATTCTGACATTGGAAATGAGGTAGTCCTTGATATCCCCATGGATCCAACAAACACTCATACGTTTGTCCAGGATAAAGTCCCCAGGTATCAAGCTGGCATGCACCAGAGTGACCAGGCTACCAGAATCCAACAACGCCTGGACAGAATGGCCACTTAATACAACATTGCAGACCTGCGGCTCAGTCTCTAGTCCTAGCACCGCAGCACAGGCAGGAACTGCAAACAAGGATTGATGCTTACCAATGTCACAGTCCATTGGCTCAGAGGTAAATGGACACTGAGCAGCAACATGTCCCTGCTCATGGCATCTCCAACATCGTCCACCAGGAGGCTGGTCATGCTGTAGGGTCAACGTGGAGTTCAGCCTCAGTCGTCAAGTACCTCTCTAGAAGTCTGACGAGTTGGTTGGCATCTTTGGCTTCTCCATGTCCAACCCAGCGCTGCAACGCAGGAGGGAGAGCTCTGGTGAACCGGTCTAGGACCACCTTCTCCAACATCTGCGCAGGGGTACAGGTTCTGGTTCCAGCCACTTTTTCACCAGGTGAATCAGGTCGTACATCTGGCAGGCTTGTCCATATTGTAGCTCCAGATATGCACCCGCCGGGCACGTACAGCCAGCGCCGCACCTTCCATGAGGCGACCTGAAGCGAGCGCTTCAGGCGGCGCTATGTCAGGGCCCCAGGGAGAGCGGCATTTTTGCTTCCCTAAGCCAGTCCAGGACAAGCTGTCCTGGACTGGCTTAGCACCGAGCGGTGGTTTGGGGAGGCCACTGGAGCAGCGCTGCTCCAGCAGCCTCCCCTCACACTCAGGCAGAGAGCAGGTAATCTCCATGCCTGCTCTCTGCCTGCGAACGGTGCTAAGCCCTGCCCCCTCTGCTCGGCCACGCCCCCTCCTCCGGGGGGGGGAGGCGGCTTTCTGTAGTTCGCCTCGGGTAGCGAAAGGGGAAGGTTCACCCTGCGTACAGCAGTGGTTACCCCCAGTCGAGCAAGGATTTCCGCTTTTAACTTGTCATAATCCTGGACATCCTGCTGGCAGAGGTCATAATAGGCCTTCTGGGGTTCACCGGTCAGATAGGGAGCAATGACATCTGCCCAGTCCGCAGCTGGCAGTTTCTCCCATTCGTCCACCCTCTTGAACACAGTCAGGAAGGCCTCTACGTCGTCATCTGGGGTCATCTTTTGCAAAGCTCTTTGCATAGCCCGCATCTCATCTCTGTGCGCCACAGGTCTCTGCGGGCTAGTGACATGGAGCGTAATCTGCTCCAACAGCAAACAGTTGGTTTCTTGTTGCTGCAGATTGGACTGCACGAGATGCTTCTGCAGCTCTTCCATAGTCCGGGTTTGTATAGCAGCAGCAGCCTTTACCCAGGACATTGAAAAAAAAATTCTCCAGGAAGGAGTGGGCATGTCGTTGCCCCTAGCAACCGCTGTATGCCCGCATCCTCCACCTATTGTCAGGGTCTGAGGTTGCTAGGTGGGGTAGCATAGACACACAAGTCCAGATTTTTAGTCCAAAAAGGTAGTTTTATTTTTACTCCAGAAGAAAAAGTGCAGCAACAAAAAGAGACAAAAAAAAAAAACAATAAAAAACAATACAAAATAAATACCTGCCTGGCTATGACTAAACATATAAATAGGTAACCTCACCTAGAATAGCAGATTCAATAGCAGAATTGAATGGTACAAGACACAGTTCCCACAATGTGACCTTCCAGCTGGTCCTGCACCGCAGATCTGTCCAAAGTCTTGCTGCTGGAGCTGACCTTTTAAACCTCACTGATGAGGACAATCCACAGCAGCTGACACGCTGCAGAACCATCCACAATGTGTGGACCGGAGGGAGTGTGGAATGACCGGTCCCACTACCAATCCAACCTGCCATTCCTAAAAAATCCAGCCCAATACTGAGCATGTAACAAAATGCTCAGTAGACAAAAGCTGTCTGCTGAGAACAAGTCATTCCTGGACTTTCTCTCATCTTGCTCACCTGAGTAGTCTGGGCGAGATGTACACCCCCTCCATTATTTTGCCGGCCATCGGCTTACAATATATGAAGAGAACTCATTTGCATACAGACGAAAAATGGGATTTCTATCGAATGGCGGCGCGGAGAAGACATCTGAAGGTAGGAGAAGAATAGCCTTTCTTAAGGATATTCCTACGTGTGATCGAGAAAAAATGTGATATTAATGATAGGATCCCTTTAAAGTATGAGTTTGAATCCACTGCTTTCTGTTTTTTTTATAGATGTACGTGTCACTTTCACATAAATTTGTCTATCTTTACCTTAGATAACTAGAAATTAGATAGATAGGGTCCTATGAGCCCTGACAGTGTTATACACTATGTTTTAAGCTAATATAAGCTGCAGTTTGTACTGAACTTGTTTGACCCGGAACAAATATTCTCTATATTTATGTATTTTTTTTACATCTTCAAACAAAGACACAAAATTGCAATAACTAACTAACTAACTAACTAAATAAATAAATCATTCAATTAAAAAAAAAAGAAGAAAGAAATTACCTTTGATCTGGTGTGAAAATGCAGTTAGTCCCTCAGTTATCCAGCTAGAGTCTCATTACATGTTGTGGCCAGGCAGCTATTTGTCCTACAAAACCATGTTATACACAGGTGAAGCCTAGCAGCAGTAAACCATGTGCAGCCACCATGACTCAGAATATGTATTACCAAGCCAGCACAGGTGTTTTTCCCGGATAGCACACTGACCCATTCATTTCTATGGGCACATGCATATGATCGTGATTTCCACTGACCAGTGTGCGTGTTGTGAGATGCCTATGGGAGACTATAAATAACCTGTGTGTCATCAGTCTGTCGTCCGCATTTGCAGACAAGCTAGGGACATCATGAGATCTCGCCTGTTTTTTTTTTTTTTTGCAGATCTGCAAACTCAGATCACATGCTGATGACACACTGTTCGTTTTTGTGGACTGATGACACACAGTCCGCAAAAAGGAACACTGATTACTACTTTACGGACCACAAAATACACCCCTTGTAGACGACCCTTAGACCCCTTGTAGACGACCATGGCCATACTCACTGGCCATAGCACACTGACCCATTATCATTTCTATGATTCCCTGCACATGATCGTGAATTAAACACATTGTCACGTGTGCGGCCCTTGCTTCCGTGGCTCCTATTCATTTTTCGGAAGCACGACAAGTGCACGGGCGGCACACGGATTACATCCACGTGTCCCCCGTGTGCCGCCTGTTCTTTTAATTCATGGCCAGCCGGAAGCACACTGGCTTAAGGGTGTGCAACCCAATCCTAAAAAATCTCAACAATCCCCATACTACACTGCAATAAAAGAAATTCCTGTGAAATGTAAGATGCTAGAATGCGCACTCTCGTGATGATCTCACATTATGCTCTGGCCTCACAATCATGTGACCCGGCCGCGTCATTGCAATCATGTGACTGGCACGTCAATGACGTTGCTGGCGCATGCGTGCGGTACAACTCCTCATAACTCCATCATAACATCCATCCTCTATATTAAGGTACCATCTGCCCAAGTATGTTACAACTCGTCAAGAAGCCCTATGTGGCGAAACACGTAGGGGTGTCTTTGTCTGTATGTCCTTTTTATCGCTCCGGGTCTGTTGATTACTTTAAGCATGGTTGCAGGTGACCCTTGTCTATTTGAGCACTTATAACTTTGGCTGCATCATTATATATCTGACAATATTACATGTTAGGATATCTTATACTTCTAAATCTGTATGTATTATATGCGGGACATATTTTTTGATAAATAAGAGATATATTTATTCTGTGTATCAGCCTGATCAATATAATTTGGTCAGCCATTGTATGTTGGTTTTCCTGACCTGCTTATGACACTATTGATCATCACTGTGTATAAGTACTATATATTTACCCGTGCGATTCTGTTTTTTCTTTGGTGTCTTGTTCTTCTGGCTTTTTATATCCAAGCCCTGCTGTACTATTTATTTTGGTTTTAATCTGGATTACCAATAAATTTATATTTTTATAGAATATGATTGTGTAATAGAGATTCCTTTCTGACTAATACTTTTTCCAGTCTTTTCTGCTGCCTGAGGCAGAAACTGAAATGATGTCCCCCTCTCTAAAGTTAGAAACTCTGGTGGAAGGTGGTACCTGGTGCAGGTGTAGTATAAAAAAAAATTCACCTGGCCCCAGCATAACGGTGTCTGAAACCAAAGCCCATTTGGTCACGTACCATGTCTTGGTCCTTACAAGTCCTGCACCCCATGTGACATGGTGGTAGACATCAAAGTGCCAGTAACAGATAAGTATGTTTTGTTTTTTTATGTTACTCCTGGCCCCTACACACAGAATAATGTCCATAGTGGCCCGTTCACTTTGTATAGTATTCCATAGTAGCCTTCCTCACAGTATAATGTCCCATAGTGGCCCCTTCAGATAGTAAAATATACCATATTGGCCCCTACACACTATATAGTATCCCTTAGTGGCCCCAATGAATTCTCCAAAAATTCTGCAAGAATAATGTCCCATAGAGTACATAGTATAATGTCCCATATTGCCCCTCCACATGGAATAATATCCCATAGTGGTCCCTCCACACAGTAAAATGTCCCTTAGCGGCCCCTTCACATAGTGTAATATACCTTGTTGGCCCTTCCACACAGTATAGTTTCCCATAGTGGCCCCAATGAATTTTCCAAAAATGGCGAGTTCAGCCGAATCAAAAATTTTGGGGATTTGACACTCACATGCTTCTATTATACTCTGCAGTCTTTGTTCTCTTCGGGGGCTTTCTGATGTCAGTGACTGCTGATTGGCTTAATAATGCCGGGGTTCTTACATCTCCCCCATTGTGTCTGTTCATACTTATACTTTCTGTGTAAGGGGGGGTATCGTCACTCCTTGGGGAGAGACCACCATATAGGTGTGTGGAGACTTATTAAGTCTTTAGCACTGCACTTTGCAAGGGACTATGGGAAGAATATGCAAATCTGTCTTCCATGATGTAATTAGGAAGTCAGGTGCCTCAGTGTTGCAAACCAATAGAGGGCACTCACTGGAATGTGCAAGCCTGTCTTCCCTGATGTAATTAGGAAGACAGAATCTCAGTGAAATAGCCCAGTAAAGGCTGCTCCCTTTAACATCATGCTCGACCTTCCAAGAGGCCTTTGTTTTGCAATGATGCTGGGATTATTACCAGGTATAGTCTTTCAACCGAGGATGGCCGTTTCGATGTTATTGCATCTCGTCAGCCCGGTGTAGAGAAGACTAACTTGGTAGAGGTGAGAGGCTTAGACAGGGTAAGGGGGGGTATCGTTCTGTCATCAAACAGTGAGGGGGTATTAGTGGGATCCATTTCTAGTGATCAGTGGTGTCTTAGCAGTGGAGCCCACAGTGATCTTACATGTATCACCCATCTCATGGATAGCTTCTACATGATCTATGAGATTGGACCAAATACTATAAAATATATATATATATGAAGAAAATGATGTCAACAGATCAGATGTTCGTTAATAATTGAGATCTACTACATACATTGGGCCTGGTTTAATTATATCAAACAGATGGATAGATAGATTTACCATAAAATATCATTGCTTTGTGTCTTTTTTTGTTCTGCTTTTGTATACAACGTGTCCATGAAGATGAAATAACGAGAACTTATTTTCATTTTCTTCCTTAATGCCATCTTATCTGATCTTTAAGACAAATCGCTACCAAAGACATAACAACAGCCCGTGGGATTCCCAATCAAATTAATAAAATGGTCATTAAAGCTATCACTGTGAAGAAATAGTCATCTCCAAAAGACACGGCAATCTGCAATGTTTGTTATTATTCTAAAAAACTGAGCGTTCTCTTATAGAATCCTGACTTTCTATTGTGCGCGATGACACCCACTGTGACAAAAACAACTACATTTAATGACCTTTTTAAATCTTATTCTTGGAGTCCATAAAAGCCTTCTAATTCAGTTGTAAAATACACTTTAATAATCAAAATGCAGCTGTTAAGAATAGCAGCGCTCATAATTTTAACTTCAGGCATTATTTTTTTTATTTTTTTTTTATTTTTAATGCTGAGTAGCAGACCACAGTTCTAAATTCCTATGAGGTCACGATTGGCCATTACAGTGTTTTTTGCAACTTAATAATAGATGTTTTAAAGTTTAAGTGCAGCCTCAGGCACTCATAAGCATTTATTACAAATCGCTGGTTGGCTCCCTTATGCAGAGAGGAATAACATTTACATACAGTAGCATGGATTAATAAGATAAAAAATGGGAAAAATTTGTCAGTCAGGGATTGGAGCGATTGCTAATAAAGCTTACTATATTCTTCGGGAATATCAAGCCGTCTGTTGCAATATTTTCCCTTTCCCCATGAGGTACACACATCTACATCAGATAAGACTCAAACAATGCCAGAGACATGCTGCTGCGTTCTCCAGTGACACAGCCGAATCTTTTATTTATCTGCTCAGAAATTGTACAAGTATGCTAAACATAAAGATACACAGAACTCATCCAAGTTATTATTCTTCTTCCATTGTAAGAAATGCAAAGAATTTTAATATGTTAAAAGATAAAGAAGAATTTTTTTTAAAAAATAAATAGTTTATATTTTTATACTCCTTTTCCAAATTATTTTTGACCTCAGATGACCGTATTTAAAAAAATATATTTTATTTTTGACCTTATTTAAAAATAAATAATAAATAATAATATATTAATACAAATAATAATAATAATAAATCATATAATTATAATAATAAAAAAATAAAAATTAAATTATATAATAAGAAGACACCGCGGGGAAACTGCACGGAGAAGACTTCTAAAGGTAGGAGAAGAACCAGCGTTGATTGGCCGACTGTATAGCATTCGGCCAATCAATGCTGGTTCTGCATCAAACTTTTACATTCGAATAGCGAGTGGTACTCGATCGAGTACGATTATTTCGAATACTGTAGTATTCGATCGAATACCTACTCGATCGAATACTACTCACTCATCTCTAGTATGCAGTGGATCAAGAAGCTAGGCATCATAACAAAGCTTCCGTGCCTTCTCTTTGCAGAGCCCGACTTACTGACACTCAGTTTCCCGATCCTACAGTTGAACGATCCTGTGTAGCTGCTAACTCTGCAACAGAGTGTCAGTCTGTCCTTGTAGAGTTGTATGTTGACCTCAATGTATGAAATCAATGTGCAGTCTTCAAGAAGTTAACAAGAGAATTTATCTTTCAGTGAGTAACTAAGCAAATTAGTACAATTGTATGTATTATTATAATACCGCTGTGCATCATGTAATAAATAATACAAGTGTTACATATAATATGCTGCAACTTTGTTGTTTTGCTGTCAATGTGAATGCAATGGTATAAGATTGTGTTTGAATAGCTTCATGACATGACAGAACATGAAGCAAATATTCTTTGTGTCTGTTTCATTCACTTGTATAGAACAGTTAAAAAAGAGCATGGATCTATCCATTACACATATTTGCATTTGTTTGTATACATGTAAATGGTGGTTTCTTCCACTAGGTTGTCGTTGACTGTGAATAATGCCCATTTTAAGATTAGGAGATTAGGTTATTCATCACTTGAGAAGCTCCCGCTGAGCCGGTGCTATCAGAAAACAGCCAAATCAAAACATCTCTGGAAGGTATTTGAGAATAGTTGAATGCATCGCAATTTCCCTATTAATATATATTTCATATAACAGATTATGCATGAAATGTTCACATTATCTTTTCCTCTTCACTTGTATTTTGTTTTCCTGCCTTACCGAAAGAGTGTAAATGAGAGCTGATGAAGGCGATACATCTCATAAAGCCATTCATTGTCCTATAGGAACTACACTAAATATATCCTATCTATCTATCTATCTATCTATCTATCTATCTATCTATCTATCTATCTATCTATGCAGAGATAGAGAGAGAGATAATACAATGTGATCTGTCATAGTCATTTATTCCTTAAAGGGAGTCTGCCTCTAGAATCACTATGAACCTAGCCTTAAGGTAGATAGGTTAAGCTCATCAGCAGCAAACAGTGTTTTACCCTTGTGAACCAGGTCCTCTTTTGCCAAGATATCATTGTTTTGGTGAATATGCAAACTTGTGGCAGTAATGATCTCATTGCGCCAAAGAACTCAGTTGCATATTGACCAAAAATTTGATATTTCAGGAACAGAGGCAGCGATTCACAAGGGAAAAACTGTCACTATAGCCTATCTGCAGGGCTGAATTTATATGCTAGGTTCCGGTGGCAGACTCACTTTAAAGGGTTTTTTTATGAATTAGATATTGAAGACTTATCCTTAGGATAGGTTATGAATATCTAATTGAGGGGGTCCAACATCAGAGACCTCCATAGATCAGTTGCTTAAAGAGGCAAGGCATTCAGATGAGCATCAATTCTGCCTCAAACACTAGTGACGCCATGTTCATTCATCATATGACCTGATTGCAGCTCAGTCCCTTTCAAGTGAATGTAGTTCAACTGTAAAGGCCCCTTCACACGGTGTAAGCACTTGGCTCATTCCAAGCTGTACATGTGAGCGCTTCTAAACACTTCCCATTCACTTCAATGGGAGCGCTCGTAAAGCCGGCTTTACGTGCGCTCCCATTGAAGTGAATGGGAAGTGTTTAGAGCGCTCGCATGTACGGCTCGGAATGAGCTGAGCGCTTACACCGTGTGAAGGGGCCCTAATACCAATCAAATTCTGTATGAAAGAAATGGTGCTGTGCTTGGTATTGAGTGATCCAAACCTTTATAGCATGGTGTCACCTGGCTCCTAAAAGAAATATATCTGACACCCTATTCTTTTGGCACCAGCACAGTTTCTGGGCCAGTATCTTGATAAAAGTTTGATAGCTTTCACTAACTATCTTTCTACCATAACATGCTATTACAGTTTAGGGCATGGAGAGAATAACTATACTGACTGGGGAAATGAATACAGATATAGCTACCAGTGAATCACACATAAAAAAGCCATTGAAGACTATGGAAAAAGTTAACGTGATTCACAACTGTTTACTTAACATGTTAAAAGTCATTTTAAATTTAGCTACATCTGTAACATCATGCTTGTAATGGCACCTGTCAATAGGTTACATAGATTAGGTTAGGCAGCAAGTCAATGGTTACTTCTTGAAGTTGGTGGTCTTATGGGGTGGTCCTGGTATGAAGCAGTTAGTACCTATCAACAGTGGATCAAAAAAAGGCAAAATGTGAACTGCACCCAAGGCTAAACAATGAGGAGAAAGGCCAGCCTATCTGGTCCAATCCTATAGAAGAGATACTGTGGCACAAATTTCTGTAAAACCTTATGCTTATTATGTACGTAACGTGTCAGACCACACAGTGCCACAGACCAGTCAAAGTGCCTATGTCCATTGCCAAAAATTCCTGTAATGGGCACGTGAACATCAGAACTAGGCCATGAAGTGGTGGAAGAAAGTGACCTGATCTGGTGAATGAGGTTTTCTTTTACATGGTGTGGATGGCCGGGTGGGTTGGATGGGTTGTGCTATTCTTCATGTGCCAAAAAACAAGCCCAGTCCATGGAGGCCCCACTTCTCAACTTACACAAATATTTTTTGGATGTCTAGTTTTGGGCAAGCATTGCTGCATTTGTGTGACCATATTACTGACACAAGTCCTATTCTGACATACGTCTAATAACTGAGACTTTTAGTGTCAGATGGATCTATAACACTGTCAATACAGGTCATTAGACCTACAGGAACCTGCTAAAACTGACCTTACAGGACTTAAAGTATCTGTTGCTAACATATTGGTATCCGATGCAGGAAATTTTCAGAGGTCTTAAGACGCTCACAGAGTTAGATCTCGGGCCCCACAACTCCTTTTGCAACTTAATTCATTGGCAACATTCTTGTGTGTAAGCCTGTGGCTAAATGCTGACCTTGGCCATGACTCCTTTGCACGCCCATAGATTGCTGTGTCACTTTGCAAACCCTTCACTAATGTAAGTAAATGGAGTTGTATTGTGGCCCAGGTGATATTGCAACTTAGACTTTATGTCGCAAAAATTATATATTGCTTTATCTTTTTGCAACCGAGGTCACAGTACCCTCAGGGTCACAATGTAACTTCACTTATATTTATGAAGGATTTAGAGGGTTACACAGCGATCGTTGGTCATGTGACATTGCTGCAAAAGTCTCCACATAGCCCCTGTATAACTTTCAGTTGTATCACAGGGTCTCTTAAGTAATCCATTGATGTAATAAAACAATAGTGTCCCCCTTGTGCCTTCCTCATAGGCAGTAGTGCTCCCTACATTGGTAAGAATGCCTCCTACAGATAATAGCACTCCCAAGGCAATAGACTTTAATAATGCCCACCCTCTCAGGCAATAGCACCCCATCTAGGTAAAAGTGCCCCTCTACGTAGGCAACAGTGCCGTAATTGTTCCCCACCATTAGTAATAGTCCTCCCATAAGTAATGGTGCCCTAATTGTTCCCCACCACTAGTAATAGTCCTCCCATAGGTAATAGTGCCCTAATTGTTCCACCCCACTAGTAATAGTGCCCTGAGAGTGCGCCCCCACATAGGTAATAGTGCCATAATTGTTCCCCACCACTAGTAATAGTCCTCCCATAGGTAATACTGCCCTAATTGTTCCCCACCACTACTAATGACAGAGAGCAACAGATCCAATGTCTGTTAACAAATAAGAGACACCCAACGAACCCCTATATAGTCATTGGGATCACTTGGGATCCATTGCTCTCTGGAATTAAAGACAACACTACAGATGTGAATATAACCTTATCTAACTGTAATAAATACTTAACAAGTAGCTGAAGACACTTAGAAGATTCTTGCTGGTTAACTTTACTTAATTTATCAATGTAATTTGTAAAATATAAATGTTCTAAATGTAGAAAATCACAGTCAAATGAATGCATAACATCATAAATTCTTCACAAATTCCTAAGTCTTGTTTTATCCGTAAAGCTTCTTTCAAGCAAGCTTACTTTGCATACAAATTGAAAGAACAGGAAAAAAAACACTACGAAAGAATAGCTGAATTAATAAATTAGTCCATGTTTTCATACTTTGAGTCAGTTCACTATTTGCTGTAAAGAAATTAGACATTTTTTCTAAGATTAGAAGAACAGAACAGATATACGATATCTGGAATTGTACAAACCCATTGCTCTATGACTGCCAGTCAGCAGGTGGCGCTGTTTTAACACAATGTACCAGCACCTGACATTGCACAGAGTTAGCAAGCATTACCTGGCAAGCTGGCACACACTACATCAGTATTCTGTATATACAGTATATTACAGCAGTATACAGCTATAACTAAAATACTATTAAAGACGGGATTGTATAGATAGATATCGCTGTAATAAATAACATGTTAATATTGGATGTTTTAGAAGGAGCCATTCTATCATTCAGCAAGGGTCCTGCTCCCACAGATAGGGATATTAGACTATGTCCACAATGTATTTGGATAGTATATTGGGGTATACAACATGCTAGGAAATTCTCACACTGCATCTATGTGCAAGAAATTCAATGGAAATAGAAACACTATCCAGGAACTGGATGCCAAGGTCAGTCAAGAGTTAAGATCCGGATTATCATGCACAGTATCTGGAGCCAAGCGAAAGGTAATAATAATCTGCAGACAAGGCATGACAGATTTTCCATTCTATAGGGTAGCATTACAGGGCAACACGGTGGCTCAGTGGTTAGCCTTGCAGCACTGGAGTCCTGGGTTTGAGTCCTACTAAGGACAACACCTGCAAGGACTTTGTATGTTCTCCCTGTGTTTGCGCGGATTTCCTGACATGCTGATAGGGAAAAAAAATGTACATTATGAGCTCACCATCTACGTAGAAAAATAAAAATAGGGTAACATTTTTAATATACTTTATTAAATAATTTTGTCTGTTTTATTCTTTAAAAAACACATGTAAATTTTCTCCTAGGCTTTAACTGAGTGTTGCTAAGTAAAGTTCACATTCAGCATGTACACATTGAATATGGATTGCATTATGTCCAGAGGCAGGGTGTCCCTGATCGAATGTCCAGGCATCTGTCCCTGCTTTTAATTCCTCCTAGTCGTAATAACTGCACAACCTCCCTATCCCTTCCAAGCACATTCCCGCTGGCTAGTTAGTGACTTTAATAGACGTCATATCATGAAGTATAAAGTCTCAGTAGCCGACATCTGAATGTAATGCTATCTGGTTTACCATGTTAAACAGAATTTTCCTTAACAATGCTCAGTTCTTGTATACATTTTGTATGTAGCTGTAATGCAGTGGGTGTGGACCCACCGTGCACTGGACAGATTTGGCTGAAGGTTACTCCTCGGAGCATTGTCCAAGTGGTTTCTTGGTATTCACCTTGATGGGGAGTTAGTCTTTGTTCCAGGGAAACACTACATCTCTACCGCTAGGAGTACTTTTCATTCACTGGCTACTGACCAAGATGGGTTCTGAGGTACAAATTTTAGTTTCAATTGTAAAAAGATGTGGACAGAGGACAGGCAAATGCAGAACAGGCAGAGTTTGTGCAGTCTGGTGAAAGAGGCAGAAGATCAGGGCATGTGGCACAGGATCCAAAACACTGTAAGCCTTTGCGGGCAGGGCCCTCTACCCCACTGACTGTGCCAGTTGGTCATTGTTAGTATTATATTTTTTTGTATATTTTGTGTACTGTATGTAAACCCTCAAATGTATAGCACCATGGAATTAATATAATAATGTCCAGCACCATGGAATTAATGGTGCTATATAAATAAATAAATAAATAAATAAATAAATAAATTAATAATAATAATAATAATAATAATAATAACCATGACGATGTCATGGCAGGTGGCACAGGATCCAACAGATAATCATGAAGAGGTCAGGGCAGGTGGCTTAGGCATGGAGCCAGATATTCAAGCAGAGATCAAACATGGGGCATCAGAATTCATAGCAAACAGAGACGTAGGAACTATACAAACAAGGATGTATTTTGATCACGCAGTCTACTATGGAAGAAGCTGAGTTAGAGAAATAGGAATTTTAAAAAATGTGAACTAATTCAATGGGACAGTCATAGGGCAAGATCTAGTAGCCTCCATCTCTAATCTATATCAATGTTTCTGGCAATGGAAATCAGACTGGTCAGAAAATCATATGGGAACATGCACCATGACATCTTTTACCTAGTTAGAGACTAGTGATGAGTGAACAGTAAAATGTTTGATATTCGATATTCGTTTCGAGTAGCCCCTCAATATTCGACTACTCGAATCGAATATCGAACCCTATTATAGTCTATGGGGGGAAAATGCTCGTTTCAGGGGTAGGCAACATTCGATCAAATTATACTTACCAAGTCCACGAGTGAGGGTCGGGCTGGATCCTCCGAGAAGTCTTCTCCGTGCAGCATCCCTGCGGCATCATCCGGCTCTGAATTCACTCTGCCAGGCATCGGGCCTGGGCAGAGCCGACTGTGCATGTCCACACTACAAGAAAATGGCCGCTTACAGTCAAAGCGGCCATTTTCTTGTAGCACGGGCATGCGCAGTCGGCTCTGCCCAGGCCCGATGCCTGGCAGAGTGAATTCAGAGCCGGAAGATGCCGCGGGGATGCTGCATGGAGAAGACTTCTAAAGGTAGGAGAAGAACCAGCATTGATTGGCCGACTGTATAGCATTCGACCAATCAATGCTGGTTCTGCATCGAACTTTTCCATTCAAATAGCGAGTGGTACTCGATCGAGTACGAGTATTTTGAATACCGTAGTATTCAATCGAATACCTACTCGATCGAATACTACTCGCTCATCTCTATTAGAGACCTAAACAAGATTGACTACAGAGGGCGAAGTCAGAGCAGTCACTAACAGTAACCCACTGAGTAAATTCCCTTGTGTCTTGTGTCCATGTTTCAGAGCATGAAGACGAGTCACAGCAGACATCTGTGTCAGCTGTTAGGACCCCTTAAATAGAGAAAAGCATCCACATTTTGTAAGGCAGGATTCCAAGATCTATGACTGATTGACCAAGTCCTAGGTGGCAAGAGAGGATGGAGAAAGTGGAGCAACGTGGGGGCTATATGTTGGTTTCAATCTTGTGACCTGGGGTTGGAACCAAACCAGAATCCAGTGGTTCATCCTTAATATAATTTAAGGGAATTAATTATTGAAACCCCCTCTGAGCAACCCCTTTAACCAAATGTTCACTTAGATAAGGATTGTCGCATCTGTAGATAGATAAATTCCTTTACTGCTTACTTCCAGTTGAAAACTTATCTTGATGTAATGAGCATAGAATGTCTCATTATAAGGGAAAGTTCTGAGAACAGACAGAGAAGGAAGGATTTAGGAGCCATATAACTAAAGTTAGCCATTAAATGCAACCAAGCCAAAATGCATTGGAATGGTCATATGAAGAATCAAACTATCAACATGAAAGACTAAAATGACAACAAGAAAAACATGGCACCAGCTGTATTTGGATGTTCCTGCTATATCGTAGTGTTTTCAATCTACAATGTCCCCAAAAAATCTAACCTAAATGATCAGCAATTTGGAAGATAACCGTCTGCCTTTAGCTATCATGAACAATTGTTGTAATGTAATTTTTACATGATTGTTGGCTTCCAAAAACTGTCTCTCCTCTGTTATCGTATCATTGCTCCTACACCAAGATTGCAGGGTATCGTTGAGTTTCCATGACTGCTGGGGGGCCCAAGACCACATGTCTGCCTTATGTTAAATGCTCTACTGAAGTATCATTTGTGTAGAACAACTAGTTTATGATGAAAGAATATGTGGTTAAAGAGATAACCACATATACATATTAGGAGACAACCACTAGTTCACAATAACAGAGCATGTGGTTAAATAAAACTTGAAATGTCTCCCATAGTGACTCGGGCTTACAGTGTGGAAAGTCGTAACTATTCCACTGTTTATAGCCGCAAATTTGCATGTTGTGGTTAGAGAACACCTAGAAATGTATCCTACCGAAAACCATATGTACTTGTTACAAACCTCATATACATATGAGAAGAAATACCACAGAGCAGTATTGACCAAAATCATCTCAAAACCACAAATTTAACTAATGATATTTGCAAATTCCTAGATTTCCATTGTTAAGCCATGCACTGCGGAAAAATACTGCAGACAAAAAGTCACAGGTATAATGCTGAGTGTAAATAGGATGCATAGATTATGTAACAGATAATAGTATTCTCAGAAGACAACAGAGGAGCAATAATAGGTGAGCTTATGAGGATGATTATTACGATCTGTTAGAGCCAGGTATATGTGACTGGACATACAATAGTATGCAGTTGTGTTTCTCTTGACTTCTTGACTTGTACTCTAGGCTTGATCATACACGCATGTTTACTTCTATCTACAGAAAGAAATGAACCACCACCAGATCCATCTGACAACTGCTTGTCCTCGGTGTGTACAGAGTCAGGCATGTCAAATCCCCCCCCCCCCCTTCCTAAATTCTGATATTGCTCCATACCTGGAAGGACTTTAAAGGGTTTGGCCACTTTATGACTAAATTCTGTAAACTGCTGCTTACTGTATACTGTATGTGAAGCTCTAAGCAGGGTCACTCTTATCCAGGCACACACTGAAGCTTTCCTTCCAGGGGTGTAACTTGAGAGTGTGTGGAGGGTGCAGTCACATCGGGGCCCAGGAATCTTAGGGGGCCCATAAGTACCAGCATCAGTATTGAGATTGTAGCTTCCATCTGGCCCATAAGCCAAGGAGACCCACAAATTACCCTAACCACACTAAGGTGGATTAAACTCCTCAGCACCCATAACCATCACTATCTAGTATTCACTAAAGGGATGAGTTAGAGGGCGCCGTACAAAAGATTGCCCACAAGACTTTAGTTATGCCACTGCCTCTTTCTGTCCATGGGTCTCCAGTTTAAACACTGGATATGTCTTTAAAGAGGGTCTCCAAGGAGTCTTTTCATACTTATTTCCTCCGAGGGGTTTTAGGGTTTCTTGGCTCATTGGAGATTGGAGCCAGCATCTTGCCTCAGTTGCTTCACCTTCTCCGTCCTCTCATTTTTTCACAGGTACTTACTTGTGCAATGGGGACTGGAAGACTATATTACAGCTAGTGACTCGGGAGAAGGATGAGGAGTCAGAGCGACTTTAGGCCTGGTGCTGGTTCTAATCAGGTTACTCGGAACCATTATATATGTCACCTAACTCCCCTTCCTGCGCGCGCAGGAAGTAAGAGTTCTGGAAGAACCCCATGAAACACATTAACTGCTGCCCAATATCCCAATGTCTATTGCCAATGTTAGCCACCATTATAAAGTATGATTATTATTATTATTATTATCTTTTTGCTATATAAGAAATTGTACCTTATATCATCAAGAGAATTGGGATTTTTTTAAAATATTTTTTTTATTTCTTAACAAAATTATACTTTAGCAGTACAAGAAAAATATTTATCAACTATATATTCATTCTCCTATTCGTTAATTTTTCACCATTGGTCAGTGCAATATTCACTTTTATATTTCAAGGGAGAAAATTGTACAGTGAAAATGTTAATTTTCATCGCCCAAGTCTCATTTTATCCTACATGCTCTTTTACACATTGTTACATCTAGTGAATAAAGCACAGTTGGATTCAGAAAAGAACCTTAAGCGTTATCATAATGCTCAGAAGCAATTACTTCACACTGTATAATCTATCAAAGGTGTCAGATTTACAAAATGCAGATTTTCTGTCACATTTGGGCACTATAAGCACTGTATCTTTTCACCAAGATACATACTCCTGTTTTAATGAGGCCCTTTGGTGGCTGTAAAGCAGTAAAGGAGAGGATTATAGGGGTTAGTCTAGGTATTGTCTATTTGTCTTACAAATTTCACACTAACTACCAATTACATGTCCATAAACCTTTGGCTACTTTAAGCTTTGTGCCATATAATATGTAAAAAATATGCTGTGTTAACCTCTCTCCCATTATAACAGTAACTACAGCCACTGATGCAAATAACATATCTAATGAAGCCAATAATGAGCCTCTTTAGATGTACTCTTGTTATAGAAATAAAATTACAGTAGTTCCGTTTAGTTAAAGGCGAAAGTCCATTATTATACGTACGTTGCGTTCTTTGGTCCAGACTCAAAGTCTGGACAGATGCTGACAAACTAATTTAAGCTCAAGAAAGCTATTAATCTTATAACTTTCGTCTTGCCTTAACTAATAGGACATCTTGCCTGGGCGGAATACACTTCATATATTCTGGTAAACATATTTTAATAAAGATAAATGGGAAGTAGCCTCGGTAAGATGGGAGAAGTAACTAGAAACCTCTTAAGAAAAAGAAAAAAAAAAACACAAACATTTTTGACAAAGTGCATCGCCCTTAACAGATGCAAATCAATTGACTACCAAAAATTGATAAGTTGCACATTCAAGAAAAGTTTACAATAATTGGGTCGGGGAATTGGAGAATATTCAGAATGCTCTAATTTTCTGTGTAGAGTAAGAAGTGTATAGAGTGCATGTCTCCATGTGATGTATATTATTTATAGGAGCATTTTATCTGCTATTTTTGGGTGAAATAGCTTAAAGGGATTCTACCATTAAACTACTTTTTTTTCTAATTACCACGTCAGAATAGCCTTTAACCGATATGCAAATTTTAACTGGTATGCAAATGAGCTCTCCGCAGCAAAGAGGGCGGGCCCCAGCGCTGAAAGGCCGATGAGCGCATCCCCATTGCTGCCCGAGAGCTCTGTCCTGCGCCACCTCCTTCTTCTGCAGCAACTCCACCTCTTCTGACTTCTCTTGCTCTTGTAGTTCGATACAGGAGCATAGAGAGGCCACCCCAAAATGGCCGCAATTTTTGGGTAGCCGCTCTTGCAGTTCAATACAGGAGCCGGCCGGCGGCCATTTTTGGGTAGCCGCTCTTGCAGTTCAATACAGGAGCCATTTTGGGGTGGCCTCTCTATGCTCCTGTATCGAACTACAAGAGCAAGAGAAGCCAGAAGAGGCGGAGTTGATGCAGAAGAAGGAGGCGGCGCAGGAAAGAGCTCTGGGCAGCAATGGGGATGCACTCATCGGCCTTTCAGCGCTGGGACCCGCCCTCATTGCTGCGGAGAGCTCATTTGCATACTGATTAAAACTGGTATTTCTATGGAACGGCGCGGAGGAGACCACATCTAAAGGGAGGAGACGAATAGCCTTTCTTAAGACTATTCCAACGTGTTCATTAGAAAAAAAGGTAGTTTAATGGTAGAATCCCTTTAAAAGGTACATCATGAAAAAAGTGTTTTCCAGTATATTTTAATACAAAAAAGTTTTGCATATTATATGTAAGTAACTTGATTTACTGGTCCTAAGTGTTTGCCCCTAGGACGCATTGTAAAGTGGGATTTTATCCATTTTTATGAAGTTAATTCACCCTTTTGTCTGATGCATATGCCAAGTTAGACACATTGGCATGGGTTTACTGGATTGTATCTAGAATGTGGCCAAAAATTAGACTGTACTTAGCGCCCAATGGCACATCTCAGCTCTTGCACCCTTGCTCGCACCTTTTTTACGGCAGTAATCTGGAGGTCATGTCAATGCATTCTGTTATAAAATAGACCCTTTGGGCCTGCACTTTTATGGTGTGCATGAGGCCTTAGTAATTCTGGCACACCCAGTGTCTGCCAGTTCAGGAATGAGACACCGGTCTTAGAAAAAAATTCCCCTCATTGATCCAGATTTTATAATGCAGCCTTGAAAAACAAAGCCAGATTCAACCTGACTTTGTTTTTGTCAGGATCTGAGTTATTTATAAAATGGTTGTGTGTTTTTTTGGTGGTGTCCGTCTGGGGATTTCAGCTGGTGTCCTGTGATTCTCTGGTCGATTCTCTTGCCACTGAGCTGATAGGATAGTGGTTGGGTTTCTGTCTCAGTGTATACTTGAGCTTGCTTTGTGTCTCAGTAGATGCGAGCTTCAAGTGTGTGTAATTGTCATCAACCTACCAGGTCTTTCTGGGGTCTGTAAAAGGCTGACTGCTGGCTTCAGTCCTCACCGGTGTTCATGGTTACCAACTAGGATTCTTGGCCCCTATCTAGAGAGTATAGCTGGAGTTGTACGGTTTCTGGAGCTGAATTGGAAGTGGTGCTGAGTTGTGTTCTGTGTGAGAGACTGTCTTACCCTCAAACATTCCTACTCAACCCCTGTCCTGTATTTCTGGCATCCTGTCACTGTTTGGTATTAGTGAGTTTGTGTTTTGAGTTTCAGGTTTGTTTGCCCCTGTCCAGTTATACCTTTCCTCACTACTCCACCCTTCCTCTCCTCAATTCCTGTTATGTGTTTAGTGGTTGTGCTGCACCTGTACCTCCAGCACTTCCCATCCTAGTTAGTACTGTTTGCAGCTGCAATAATACTTTTTCTATGGGTGGCCGCCTCTAGTTTCCCAGTCCCTAGCCTCTTTCAGCTCTCATTCTACCTGTCTGTTAGGTCTTCGCATTTAGAGAGCTAGTAGCTGTCGGGGCCGAGCTTAGCTATGGTACAGCTGACCAACACCCTCAGGCAGGGCCTAGTCAGCCATCGTAGCGCTAGGGACAGCTTACCTACCCCATTTCCCTAGTAGTGCTAGCACCATTCAGTGCCATGGTTGTCAGGCATTGACACAACCATGACAGTTTTTCCTTATGGCAGAGCATGTACAATACTGATGAATCCAGCACACACTTCACTTCACAGAGTATTGTTCACTGCTGGCACTGCGTAGCTCCTCGTGAAAGCTTGGCGTTTTACAACACCCTTGTAGTTAGTAAAATGATGGACATTTTCCCTTAAAAATGAATAAATCCACTGCACACCGCTTGCAAATGCGTTCTGTAGTCCCTTTGGGGGGTCTCCATGTGGACTTCCCAAACAGATTACCGACGCAGATGTGAACGAGGCCTTGGTACTCCTAAATTCAATAGGGAGATTCTAAACTTATAGATGGCCATATCATTTATACACCTTTTCAAATTTGTCTAGAGGATTTTCAGAGTTCAATGCCCTTATGGATATTATCTTATTTAATGTTCGATTTGTATTTTTAAAGGAAGGCTTGACAAAACTTTGATCAAAAATAACTTTAAGGGGTTATCTGATTTACAAAAAAGTTTCAGACACTATGAGGCTCCCTTAGTAGGCATTTCCTGAGTATACGGTGCCTCTGGAGGACCCTATTTTACTATAAATTACACAGGCATTGATAATAATAGGTACAACATAATTGTTAATATTTCCTCTGCTGATGCGATGATGTAATTAAGCACTTGCAAACAATTGGGGGTCTCAGAAGCAGAACCCCTGTGATCAGTCTTTTTTAACCCATGTCCTATACTGGATCTTTAAACAAGGACCTGCATAGGAATTGATTGGTGCCACGGCTGGTGGATCTTTGCTGTTTTATGAATCAAGAGACCCAACAGCAATGTCCATGATCAGAGACAACTCCAATAGACCCTTCAGGTACCATGGTCAATGCTCTTCTACGCCATCCTGGCAAGATCGAGGGAGCTTTTCAATTTCCATTCTGAAGGTTGCTAGGTCAGCTAGTACTAGTTTAGTATGAAACCATGCCACAGGCAGACTTTAATACAAACCTAGTGATTTTACCATAGACTGCAATAGTGTATTATTGCAGCCAATGTTATAAGCAAAACTAGGGGGCTAAAAAAGTTTTTTTTTTTTTTTTTAGAAAGTTTTTATATATAGTGCCACCATATTCCCCAGTGCTTTACAAAGATATTGTCAACACTGTCTCAGGTAGGGTGCATAATCTAAATTCCTAATCAGTATGATATTAGATATCCCCACATCTGAAAATGGCCATACCATTAAAATATAAAACTATCTATCTTATATGGTGATCTCTCTAGCAGGGAAAAAATCTAAATGGCCAAACAATTGAACAAAAAGCATTAAAAACATCACACATTCCCCAAAATATTATCAACACATTGTTGTAATAGGAAATATGAAAAAATTAGAGTGCCAGTATACAATAGTTCCATTAGAAAGTGCAATTTGACCCTCAAACAACTTTGTGAATGGAGGAATAAAAAATATATGGCTAGAAGTGAAGGAGTAAATAATAAAAATACAAAAATGAAAAATAACTGTGACGAACAGGGTTAAAGAACCACTTTAAAAAAGTATAGAAGTATAAAAATGGACATTCCAATTAAAAGGGTCTTTCCAGGATAACATGTTTTTTGAAAGGAGGCTGGGCAAGGTGAAAAAAAACATACTCACCTGTGCCCGGTGTTCCAGTCAGTGGCGTAACTACCGCCATAGCAGCGGACGCAGCTGCCACAGGGCCCGGGACATTAGGGGCCCGGTGACAGACGCTACCGCTGCTATCATTATACTCTGGGGTCTTTTCGGACCCCCGAGTATAATGATTGGCGGATCGGGAGAGGTAAGAAACATAAAAAAACACTGTTACTTACCTCTCCATGATCCATACAGGCTTCGGCCTAGTCGTCCAACGTCACATGAGCCGGGCCTGCGTCCCGGGTCATGTGACGTCTGACGTCATTGAAGAGCGACTACTTCGGAGGCCGTCAGCGTAGGAGACAGGAGATAGGTGAGTAGCAGAATTTTTTAAAATGTTTTTCTCCCCCTGGGTCTCTGATTATTATACTCTGGGGTCTGAAAAGACCCCAGAGTATAATAATTGTTTATGGGTGTTCATTATGGGGCATAATACTGTGTGTAGGGGCCACTATGGGGGATAATACTGTGTGCAGGGGTCACTAAGGGGCATAATACTATGTTCAGGGGCCCCTATGGGGTATAATACTGTGTGCAGGGGCCACTATGGGGCATAATAGAGTGCGCAGGAAGTTCGCCACGGGGCCCCGCCATTCCTAGTTACGCCACTGGTTCCAGTGTCTTCCACTGTGGCATGTTCCTACTGCTCCTGGGTCTTGTTTTGGCAAAAATCCTTACCCCACATGACCACTGAGGCCAATCAGTGGCCTAAGTAAAGGAACCAGGACGTCAATTGACATCTTGTAACAACCTGTGTCCTTTGATTGCCCATGTGTAGCAAGGACTTCCCTAAAACAAACAGCAGGTCTGGATCGTGATGGCAGACACTGGAGAACCGGGGCAGGTGAGTATGTTTTTTTTCACCTTCTGACCAAAAACAAGTTATCCTGGACAACCCCTTTAATGACCAATACCATGTAGGCTCTGGCTGGTAGAGAGCAACTACCTACCCCCTGTAATTTATCCATATGCCCCAATAGAGCCTATGGATAAGAGTCGTCTAAATTCATATGTATACTGGCCCCTTTAACTATATCACTGATACAACCTGTATGCGTTGTCTGAATAAATATGTAGACACTTGAAATGTTATTATAAGATATAGATTGTCAGCTAAAATGTGCTAAACCAACTTGTTACGTTATAATGTTAGTTAAATGTCCCCTAAATTGCTAAAATTACCTATTGTCATTGTTTTATTGATATTATTGAAACTGTAAATAATGAAATAGGAAAAATAAAAGGATTTGACAGTAATGTTTCCACTTGTGGTTCCTTTCATACAAAAAAAATCACTCAAATGCTTTTCTTTCCTTGACAAAAATATTCATTAAAAACATTTCTCTGTGCTGCCATTTAATATAGTGCAGCCATTCAACCTGCGCAGGAAGCTTCCTGGAACCACACAAATACTGTGTAATTATCTGGTGGCTCCCTGCTGGTTGCTGCATATTCCAAGCACATAAGTGAGCAGTGTATTTCTAGGGCCTAGCTTCTGTCTTCATTGTCCCTGCTCAGAATATGAAACTCCACTTCATTATAGCAGGCCTGATCAAACTTGATAGATTTACCCATTATTCTTGACTGTGTCAACTTTCAATTTTTTTCCTTGAGCTCTTTTGTTTTGCCACCCAGGAGAGCATCTTTTCCAGGATGCCTATCATTTTTTTTTTAGCCAGGCAAACTAAGATTTGAGAAAAATATATTTAATCATGTGATTTTACAAAAAAATACGACAGATTTTTCCTTTTTGTGTGTTATTGAATTTTTTTTGCATTTGTTAAAAGCGTAGAAGAACATGCCAAGGGAAAAAGAAAAGAAATAAATTGTTATTTTTAAGCATTAGTTACTGTAATTAATGGAGGTGGTTGTTTGATTTTATAGATTTTATGAATTTTTTTGCTTAAAATATTAATATACATTATGAAAAACATACATATAAAATATAGATTTCTTATGTAGAGACGTAGAAACATATGTATAAATTTATTTTTATATATATATATTTAAGAACAATGATGACTAAGGCGGGGCAACACTGTGTCTCAGTGGTTAGCACTGTAGCCTTGCAGCGCTGGAGTCCTGGGTTCGATTCCCGCCAGGAACAACATCTGCAAGCAGTTTGTATGTTCTCCCCGTGTTTGTGTGGATTTCCTCCCATTCTACAAAGACATACTTATAGGAAAAAAAAATGTACATTGTCATCCCTATATGGGGCTCACAATCTACATTTAAAAAATTATGACTAAGGCCTTATTCACATGACGTTTTGTAACGGCCTCCATATGGTTAATTTGAGAATATTAACCATTAACCGAATATTAACCAAGTATTTTGGGATGCTGGCAAGGAGAGAAAACAGAGTTGGCTCTGCCCCCTTGCTGGTGTCTGAGTAGTTAGACAGCCAGAGGAGGAAGTGGCTGCCAACTAGGAACACTGGACTTTAAGGGCTAATTCACATGGGGGGTGGTATGGTGCCTTTTGGTCCTGATTTTGATGCAGGAAACCGCATTACAATAGGGCCAAAATGCGCCTGCCATGACTGTCACGGCTTCCGACAGTTGCGGCTTCCCCCTCTGAAGTAGGCTCAAATGAATGGGCCTAGTCTGGAGGGTGCTACTGTGAGGCGTAAATGGTGAAACCATTGCTAAAGAGAACCTTTTATGTCCTCGGGCACATGCATTTTTATATACCGCTAGAAAACCGAATGTGCACTGAATTCAGCACACTTTTGGCTTTCCCGATATGTGGCCTGGGGGAAGAGATATTTGTGAAATTACCGATAGCTCTTCACTGTCTGAAGGGCATTCCTGACAGTCTAAATGGGAATTTCCCTCCTGACAGTCTGTACGTAGCGCTATATTGTCAGAGGGGGCATTCCTTACTGCCCAGCCATGACGCTGAGCAGTGAGGAACACCCCTCCTCCTCCTGAAAGTACCCTGAAAGCCCCTCTCACAGTATAGCGATACGGATAGACTGTCAGGGGGATGTTCCCAGCAAGGAACGCTCTTTTGACAGTGAACAGCTATCAGTAATTGCACAGATATCTCTTTCTTGGGGCACATAATGCCAAAGCTGACAGTGCGCTAAATTTTAGCAGTATATAAAACCATGTATGCCTGAGGATAGAAGGGTCCTATTTAATTATTCAAGGAACAAAGATCTATCTTTACTGCTTTACACATCTTTACTACTTTAGATCCATCTTTACTACTTTACACATCTTTACTACTGTAGATCTATCTTTACTAAGGTTGAACGATTGGGATTGGAAAAGATTGGATCCCAATCAGTGATCGAGTATATTTCACGATCGCAATTGGGTTCCGATCGCTCAACCCACTTACCTGCACAGAACTGCTGCCGCTCCCTGGAGCCCCCGGCCATTGTTCTCGGTCCTCTCCTCTTTCACACACTAGCAAAGCGCTGTGTGCGCCCCCACCTCCCTAGGCTAGTGTTACTGATGCTGGAAGTAGGCAGGGCTTGTTTTGGCTTAGGAGAGTGTGCTGGGTACAGGGAGGGGAGATGCGAGTGATGCACTCACGTCTCCCTGCCCTATACCCATTCATACTCTTCAATTTTTGGGCTCTATGCTGTGTAGTGAGCAGGATCGTTTTTAAAATATGATTTTCGATCATTAAAAAATCCCATTGATTTGCGTTAGGATCAGAATTGAGATCGGGTTCGGATGGAAAATGATCGGAAATTGGATTTTAAAAACGATTCTGAAATCTCAAGATCGGCTCAACCCTAATCTTTACTACTACTTTACACTTGACACAGGATTCTAAAGTCAGGTGGTCAAAAGCTGGATTCCAATATACTGATGTAGCATTATATAGTATGGAACTGAGTGTAACGCTTTAATCTGGGAAGTTTTATCTGATTACTCTTGTCTGCGATTTGTTCCAGCTATTATGTATAAATATATATATGTATACCAAAAAGAATTGATATGGTTGTGAAGGCAAATGCAGTATTGATATAATGTAGATTTCTTTTTTGTTCATTGACTTTATTTTATTAATTGACAAAAATAATCTATTTTCTATGTCTACCTCTGTTTTTGCAGGATATATATATATATATATATATATATATATATATATATATATATACAGTCCTATGAAAAAGTTTTGGCACCCCTATTAATCTTAATCATTTTTAGTTCTAAATATTTTGGTGTTTGCAACAGCCATTTCAGTTTGATATATCTAATAACTGATGGACACAGTAATATTTCAGGATTGAAATGAGGTTTATTGTACTAACAGAAAATGCGCAATATGCATTAAACCAAAATTTGACCGGTGCAAAAGTATGGGCACCTCAACAGAAAAGTGACATTAATATTTAGTAGATCCTCCTTTTGCAAAGATAACAGCCTCTAGTCGCTTCCTGTAGCTTTTAATCAGTTCCTGAATCCTGGATGAAGGTATTTTGGACCATTTCTTTCTACAAAACAATTCAAGTTCAGTTAAGTTTGATGGTCGCCGAACATGGACAGCCCGCTCTCAAATGATCTGAAAACAAAGATTGTTCAACATAGTTGTTCAGGGGAAGGATACAAAACGTTGTCTCAGAGATTGAACCTGTCAGTTTCCACTGTGAGGAACATAGTAAGGAAATGGAAGACCACAGGGACAGTTCTTGTTAAGCTCAGAAGTGGCAGGCCAAGAAAAATATCAGAAAGGCAGAGAAGAAGAATGGTGAGAACAGTCAAGGACAATCCACAGACCACCTCCAAAGAGCTGCAGCATCATCTTGCTGCAGATGGTGTCACTGTGCATCGGTCAACTATACAGCGCACTTTGCACAAATAGAAGCTGTATGGGAGAGTGATGAGAAAGAAGCCGTTTCTGCACGTACGCCACAAATAGAGTTGCCTGAGGTATGAAAAAGCACATTTGGACAAGGCAGCTTCATTTTGGAAACAAAAATTGAGTTGTTTGGTTATAAAAAAAAGGCGTTATGCATGGCGTCCAAAAAGAAACAGCATTCCAAGAAAAACACATGCTACCCACTGTAAAATTTGGTGGAGGTTCCATCATGCTTTGGGGCTGTGTGGCCAATGCCGGCATCGGGAATCTTGTTAAAGTTGAGGGTCGCATGGATTCCACTCAGTATCAGCAGATTCTTGAGAATAATGTTCAAGAATCAGTGACGAAGTTGAAGTTACGCCGGGGATGGATATTTCAGCAAGACAATGATCCAAAACACCGCTCCAAATCCTCAGGCATTCATGCAGAGGAACAATTACAATGTTCTGGAATGGCCATCCCAGTCCCCAGACCTGAATATCATTGAACATCTGTGGGATGATTTGAAGCGGGCTGTCCATGCTCGGCGACCATCTAACTTAACTGAACTTGAATTGTTTGTCCAAAATACCTTTATCCAGGATCCAGGAACTGATTAAAAGCTACAGGAAGCGACTAGAGGCTGTTATCTTTGCAAAAGGAGGATGTACTAAATATTAATGTCACTTTTCTGTTGAGGTGCCCATACTTTTGCACCGGTCAAATTTTGGTTTAATGCATATTGCACATTTTCTGTTAGTACAATAAACCTCATTTCAATCCTGAAATATTACTGTGTCCATCAGTTATTAGATATATCAAACTGAAATGGCTGTTGCAAATACCAAAATATTTAGAACTAAAAATGATTAAGATTAATAGGGGTGCCCAAACTTTTTCATAGGACTGTATATATATATATATATATATATATATATATATATATATATATATATATATATATATATATAGTATTTTATGACTCGCATTTCTGCACACATCCAACACCTTCCAGCATTTTAAGATGTAAATTGCAGAGGAGCAAAACAAAGGCTAAGAAGATTCTGAAGGCAACTACAGTGATCACTTAATTTTATTTCCGCATAGTTATTTGGCATAAGGTAATTAGAGTGCCACATTGCTGTAAAGACAGAAAACTCAGGATACCATTCCGACTCAGATGAAAATATACGATTAGAAGTCAGTGACAGATCACAACTGCTGAATGACCCACCAAGGTCTTATCAAGGGCATATCACATCATTAGCATGCACTTCACTGGCAGAAGAGTACAGTGCCATTGTTCTGGCACAATCAAATTAACCCAGTCAATTAGGTCAGCGTTCTGTGACCTTAAAGATATTTTATGCTTTATTCTGTCTTTACAAAAAAAAAAGAAGTTTTTCTGTGGACTCCAAAAATAACTGATATGCAGATTTCTTCTTCTTGAGAATACACTTCATTGCATTCTTTGTTAATCATATTTGGAACAAAAGCAGGAGCTAATCCAAGTGACCCTGAGGGACACGTATGTCAGTCACCTTGACAAAGCACTAACAAACAGCGCCTGAATTGTACAGCTTAATGTAAATTCAGAAATCATCACAAAGAATAGGACACATATAATCCACCAAAATATTAAGTGCCGCCGCAATTAATTTTCATTCTGATGTGTTTCTCTCTGACTCCTTGGAGATGTAAGTACTTATGAATAAGAGCAATAAAATGAGCAAACATTGTAACGGAATTTGGAAAAAGCATTCCAAGTCATATGAGACTATTAAAAACATAGTATATTTCATCTTTACTTTTTACCGAGGTGGCACGGAGTTATACAAATAAAAGGTTATTAATGTGTAATAAAAAGTTCTGCAACTTTCTAACTTACACTCAATTACTAACTTTTTCAGGATCCCAGCTTATAGTCAGGGAACATAAAAATAAGAACAATATACTGACCTGGCTGACGTAGACATCACGTAGGGTTACAAAGTATGGAATCAGTGTAGGAAGGAAGTATGAACTTTGGTTTATTGATGTGGAAGACTCTTTCATACGTAGGGGGAGCTTTACCAAACAGCCACTCTGCGTTAACCAGGGGTTCTAGATATAGGGCTAGGGTACAACCAGTGGTGTAACTAAAGTGTTGTGGACCACTGTGAAATCTTCAGCTGGGGCTCCCTACCTCATCCCTATAGTGAATTCTTTATACTGATGGTTACGGATGCTAAGGAGTTTGATCAACCTTAGTGTGGTTAGGGTAATCTGTGGAACTCCTTGACTTATGGGCCAGATAGAAGATGCAATCTCAATACTGATGCCAGTGCTTATGGGCCCCTAGGGCTTGTGGGCGCTTGTGCAACTGCACCCTCTGCACCCCATCAAGTTACATCCCGGGTACAACCTAATGACAACTGAGAAGTTTACACTCTGTTTAGCTCATAGAGGATCATAAGTCCACCCGCACAGTACAGCTTTGTTTTAATGATGAACATACCTCACAATCTTCCACTACTCTTGTTCTGACACTACCGCTGGTCTCCATTTCCTGTTCTCATCTTGACTTAGCAGAAAACATCTTAGAAGGCTCATTCAACCAATCATTGGCTGCAACAATGACCTGCCTCAGCCAGTGATTTACTTTGGGGACATTCCTAGAAATTTCCTCAGTGTCAAGTGAGGATCAGGATTGTTAGACTAGTGTGAAGATCAACAGTGGTGGGATTTCTTTAACCTATGTTAATCCCATTAGCACCTTTTTTGTCCTGCTGGAAAATCCTTTAGTCAAGAGAAGAACCACAGCAAATACTCTTTACTAATGCATGTTATCAATATATTCACATATACTCTACAAATTATATATTGTGTGATATTCCATAGGGTATAAACATAGTCACTATCCACCGTTTAGGCGAAGATTCAAAAGAGAGTATCCAAATCAATATGCAAGTTTCAGTTAATCATGACAAAATCGCTTCCAAAGCTACCTATCCCCCCACCAAGATCTTTTTCTCCTTCACCTAGATTTTGCTTGACAAATGAATGATAGAAACATTGCACATTGATCTGGATGTCGAATCATCCCCTATATGGTGGAGGCGGCTATGTTTACATCCTATGGAATATTAAACAATACATACCTTGCATAGTATATCTGAATTGTCCAATAAATTGGAACAATATGCATTGTTAAAGATTGTGTTCTGTGGTTTCTTCTCTTGGCTACGTTGAGTTGGAGAACCCTGCCGCAATAACATCACATCTCCTGAGAGTTCGGTACTAGAGATGAAAATGTTCGATATTCGTTTCGAGTATCCCCGCAATATTTGACTACTCGTTTCAGGGGTACGCAACATTCGATCAAATAGAACTTACCAAGTCCACGAGTGAGGGTCAGGCTGGATTCTCCGAGAAGTCTTCATCGTGCAGCATCTTCCGGCTCTGAATTCACTCTGCCAGGCACCAGGCCTGGGCAGAGCCGACTGCGCATGTCAGCACTACAAGAAAATGGCCGCTTACAGTCAAAGCGGCCATTTTTTTGTAGCGCGGACATGCGCAGTCGGCTCTGCCCAGGCCCGATGCCTGGCAGAGTGAATTCAGAGCTGGAAGACACCGCAGGGACACTGCGCGGAGAAGACTTCTAAAGGTAGGAGAAGAACCAGTGTTGATTGGCCGACTGTATAGCATTCGCCCAATCAATGCTGGTTCTGCATCAAATTTTTCCATTCGAATAGCGAGTAGTATTCGATCGAGTACAAATTTTTCGAATACCGTAGTATTTGATTGAATACCTACTCGATCAAATACTACTCGCTCATCTCTATTCGGTACCATTGATATTTTACTTCATCATATCCTTTAATGATATATGTAAATATTCTACATAAGAAGTTAAAGTGTACCTTTCATTTCACGTTTCAGGACAAGCTAACTTGAGTGTATGTCTAAGATATCTGACCATTATATGACTTATATTCTGCAGTTTTTAGCAGTTTCCTCCTTTGTATGCTATATCTATAGTCTGCGTTCCTTTCTCCTAATTTAACTCATTTCTTGTTTAGATCCAAATTTGGAAGACGAGCTGAAATCCAATGGCTCAATTCTTCACTCCTCCAATATCTGAGTCAGGAAAGCATATGGTCAGCTGTTCCTTTCAAAATTTGTTGGAGCCATCAACATTATTGTAAGGGTGTCTTCAGTTTTCCATAACGCATCTGTGTTATTCATGGATAAATCACCTCTAATGATACAAACTACAACTACTGTATCAGGATTATCTCTATGGTTGTAGTATGGTCCCTATAACACAGATGCATTATGACTACCCGAACAAGCCCTAACATGTATCTCTAGATTAACTGTTCAACTTTGTTATAGAATCTCAGACAAGCCGCTAAGGATGAGGCCCCAGTGTGGAACATAGCCACAGGAGCTAAAGACTACATAGAAGTATCCAAAAGACAACATAGTATCTTCCAGGCTATATTTTAATTGTTGCACTAGCATAACTTTAAAGAGGACCTTTCATCAGATCGGGCACAGGCAGTTCTATATACTGCTGGAAAGCTGACAGTGCGCTGAATTCAGCGCACTGTCGGCTTTCCCGATCTGTGCCCCTGGTAAAGAGCTATTGGTCCCGGTACCGTAGCGCTTTACAGTCAGAAGGGCGTTTCTGACAGTTAGCCAGGGACGCCCTTCTGCCCAGCAGCGCCTATCGCGCTGTACAGTGTGATCGGGGAGGAACGCCCCCTCCCTCAGCTCACACAGCTCGTCCATAGACGAGTATTATCAGGAGATCGAGGAGGGAATTCCTCCCCGCTCCACAGTACAGCGCAATAGGCGCTGCTGGGCAGAAGGGCATCCCTGGCTAACTGTCAGCCCTTCTGACTATAAAGCGCTATGGTACCGGGACCGATAGCGCTTTACCCGGGGCACAGATCGGGAAAGCCGACAGTGCGCTGAATTCAGCGCACTGTCAGCTTTCCAGCAGTATATAGAACTGCCTGTGCCCAATTTGATGAAAGGTCCTCTTTAAAGTGACCTTTCACCACCTCCAGCATATGTTAATAGGTGCAGTTCCAGTGATTCCAGCACAGTTGTATATTTTTCTTTAGGTCCCACTGTTCCCATGCCATAAGTGCTCTTAGCTTTGGTGCCTGATAAGCTACTATGCTTTGTACTTTCAGGTGGGCAGTGTCAAATAGGAGCAAGCAGTAGACAGTAGACTCTCTAAATAGCATATGAGGTACCAAAACTAACAGCCATTATTGCTTTGGAATGGTGGGGGCTCAAGGAAAATTTCAACTATGTCTTTCAACTGTGCCTGAATCAGTGGAGCCGCATCTACTAAATGATGCAAAGAGATGGACTTGACAGAGAAGGTGAAAGATCCTCTTTAAATGAAATTGATGTAAGATGGTCAATGTGAAAAAGAAGATTCATAGCAAGGACCTCAATGAGTTCTGATGGATTTTACTGATTTATAACAAAGTCCATCAGGCTTTTTGTATTTTTGATAGTAACTCTTGCTGTTATTCTAGCTTTTTATATTTTTGATGGTCACTCTTCCGATAATTCTTACTGTAGAAATCAAAACGGTAGAAATGAAATGAAACTGTGGTGGTAAAAATGGAAACTGTTTAGATAGTTTCCTAAATATCCCAATGGTATGTATAAATCATCATTATTTACTATAGACGTCCAGACAAACTTAAGCCCAGAACTTTTATCTCTACTTAACCTCTATTAGAACAAGCAAATTTCACCATAATTGTTCTAGATATTAGTTTATAAGATTGAAATTTGATGTAAATTTTCATGGTATCATGCTATTTGGGTAATGGCTATAAAATATGAGGAAAAGCTGTTCCATGTAAAATTCTTTCAAAAGACAATGGGGCATTACCTCTATCTGGAGGCAAAAGGTTCAACCTCCAGAGGTGACGAGGCTTCCTTGCCATGAGAACTGTGAATCTATGGAATAGTCACCGTAGGAGGAGGTCACAGAGGTCACAGCAGATGGTGGCTTCAAAAAAGACTTAGATGCCTTATGAGAACTGAATAACATTAACGTATATGTAACTATATGAAATTGCCTTTAGACATGTCTTTCCCCATTCCTTTGCCCTTGGGCATACATTTTTTTTTTTCAACCGTTCCAACTATGTAACCATGTACAGATCTAGAGGTCACCGAACAAACATTTGTATGGTGCTTACTGAATAGCTGCAGAGCGGTCAGAATAATCATGCTGATTCCTGTTCACTGCTAATAGTGTATACAATGGTCATATCACATCACTAGACCATAAAGTAGTAGAAAAAGGTAGCTTGGATTGATGAGTAACCTTTTACGTCATTGTTGTGTGTTCTTTTTTTACCATAGGAATAGATGTCTCTAGGATGCCCTATGAGAAGAAGACAAGCCAGTGGAAGCAGTATGATGCTCCTGGCAAAGTTTTGTAGGGAAATCTTGGCATAAAGCATCTACCAAATCATTGTTGTCATTATCAATAGTTTTCCCTAACCTTGCCTTGCAGCATCTACATAAAAAGTGTTGAGGACCGAGTTTACCTACTTATGTCAATAGTAGTCCCTATTAGTAGTGGTCTCGCAGCAGGAAGAGGGTGGCCCCTCACACTGAAACAAAAGTTCAATGTGAAGGGCCACCTTGTTTGATCTTTTTGTGAGATGTGCAGAAAAAACAAAAACACCATCTCAGAAGGTTGCAAGACTTAAAGTATCTACTGTTATCTTTGAACCATGCACCAAAGGAGATCTTTTGAGATCTGGTCTGGTGGAGTCTATGCCTAGTAGGATCAAAACTGCTTGAGCAGCAATTGTGTAGGGGGGACTACACAATATTATATATATATACATATATATATATATATATATATATATATATATATATATATATATATATATATATATATATATATATAGTTAGCTCGGTAGAAACAGTGGTATGGACCCAAACAGTCGAGACAGGGAGACAAAATGTGTTTATTTATTAGAAAAAACAGGAAAATTAATAAACCTTCACTTGGCACAAAATGAGCAAAACAAAATATAGCCTTAACTTCAGGCAAAAAAACTAAATAAAAAACTGCTCATCTGAGCAACTAACTAAACAGAATGGATAACCTAACTATACGTGTGGCTTGCTATCACACGAACAAAACAGGACAGAACCACACACCTCTCTTCACCCTATGGATCTGCACTGCAATGCAAGAGCTGCAGCCTTTTCTGGCCCAGTAATATGTCAAGAACTACACCTGGACTGAGGCCTACTCCAGATCCGCCCTGGACCACACATATGTCAGCAACCCAGGGCACTCTGCCTGTCGCCTTCTCGCTATATATATACTATATATATATATATATACAGTCCTATGAAAAAGTTTGGGCACCCCTATTAATCTTAATCATTTTTTGTTCTAAATATTTTGGTGTTTGCAACAGCCATTTCAGTTTGATATATCTAATAACTGATGGACACAGTAATATTTCAGGATTGAAATGAGGTTTATTGTACTAACAGAAAATGTGCAATATGCATTAAACCAAAATTTGACCGGTGCAAAAGTATGGGCACCCTTATCATTTTATTGATTTGAATTCCCCTAACTACTTTTTACTGACTTACTGAAGCACAAAATTGGTTTTGTAACCTCAGTGAGCTTTGAACTTCATAGCCAGATGTATCCAATCATAAGAAAAGGTATTTAAGGTGGCCAATTGCAAGTTGATCTCCTATTTGAATCTCCTCTGAAGAGTGGCATCATGGGCTACTCAAAACAACTCTCAAATGATCTGAAAACAAAGATTGTTCAACATAGTTGTTCAGGGGAAGGATACAAAAAGCTGTCTCAGAGATTTAACCTGTCAGTTTCCACTGTGAGGAACATAGTAAGGAAATGGAAGACCACAGGGACAGTTCTTGTTAAGCCCAGAAGTGGCAGGCCAAGAAAAATATCAGAAAGGCAGAGAAGAAGAATGGTGAGAACAGTCAAGGACAATCCACAGACCACCTCCAAAGAGCTGCAGCATCATCTTGCTGCAGATGGTGTCACTGTGCATCGGTCAACTATACAGCGCACTTTGCACAAATAGAAGCTGTATGGGAGAGTGATGAGAAAGAAGCCGTTTCTGCACGTACGCCACAAATAGAGTTGCCTGAGGTATGAAAAAGCACATTTGGACAAGGCAGCTTCATTTTGGAAACAAAAATTGAGTTGTTTGGTTATAAAAAAAAAGGCGTTATGCATGGCATCCAAAAAGAAACAGCATTCCAAGAAAAACACATGCTACCCACTGTAAAATTTGGTGGAGGTTCCATCATGCTTTGGGGCTGTGTGGCCAATGCCGGCATCGGGAATCTTGTTAAAGTTGAGAGTCGCATGGATTCCACTCAGTATCAGCAGATTCTTGAGAATAATGTTCAAGAATCAGTGACGAAGTTGAAGTTACGCCGGGGATGGATATTCCAGCAAGACAATGATCCAAAACACCGCTCCAAATCCTCAGGCATTCATGCAGAGGAACAATTACAATGTTCTGGAATGGCCATCCCAGTCCCCAGACCTGAATATCATTGAACATCTGTGGGATGATTTGAAGCGGGCTGTCCATGCTCGGCGACCATCTAACTTAACTGAACTTGAATTGTTTGTCCAAAATACCTTTATCCAGGATCCAGGAACTGATTAAAAGCTACAGGAAGCGACTAGAGGCTGTTATCTTTGCAAAAGGAGGATCTACTAAATATTGATGTCACTTTTCTGTTGAGGTGCCCATACTTTTGCACCGGTCAAATTTTGGTTTAATGCATATTGCGCATTTTCTGTTAGTACAATAAACCTCATTTCAATCCTGAAATATTACTGTGTCCATCAGTTATTAGATATATCAAACTGAAATGGCTGTTATAAACACCAAAATATTTAGAACTAAAAATGATTAAGATTAATAGGGGTGCCCAAACTTTTTCATAGGACTGTATATATATATATATATATATATATATATATATATATATATATATATATATTATATAGTATATATATAGTATGGATTTTACTAGATAGACATGTTACAATAATAAAATACATATTAAAATAATACAATACACAAAGCTGCAGTTTATGAAAACTGAGCCTTTTACATATTCCTTTTACTAGTGAACAACTGAGACTCAATGGATATTCATCTTTTTTTCTCTTTTTTTTTTTTAATATCACCAACAATTTTATGAGTAACAAATCCTTTCTTATTTATTTTTTGCAATTTTAAAGCACTGCTTCTCTCTCTTTTTTTTTTTTTTTTTAAGATTTTATGAGTGTAGTATTTATGTATGTATGCATATATTTATATAGCAATAACACAGGTATTTGAGGGATAGTTCAGGCCCAGGAATACAAATAAGGATGTCCCTGCAGCAAATGCATTCAGATTCCCTCTATCCAGCCAATCGAGGCGGCGATTCCATCCTTTTCATTGAGCTACATTTGTCTGATTTAACAAGATAAGATTTGAGTGCTGATGCAGCCTGTTGTTAATGCAGGAGCCGTATGCACAATACCAGCAACATTCTGGATCAGAAAGATGCATAAATCAGATATTCAAAAATTAGGTATGCAGCACACCAGTTTTATAGTCACAGTCTCAGAAATTGAAATGGCCCAGATTAATGTATCATATCTTACACACTGTCCGAGTGAATCAACTTTAATATATTGAACAGATTCACAGAACAAGACTTTGTTATCTAAGGAGCACTTGGAAAAAGGAATTGACCTGAGAATTTGATTTGGTTCAGGTAGTTCATGCCGTACAGCAGTATTTGAATCTTCTCACATAAAAATAAAATTTGTATTAGAAATGTTTTTCACATCACTCAATACTTGCTTATAGCTTTATGCTCAGATTCTATTGCTTAAAGAATGTGCAGCACAAATAATATTTTAACATTGGCTATAGATATACTATACAATGGCAACAATTTCTCAAATACTGTGTACTGTATGCATCCCTTGTATGTAAGTCAGGACAGAGGACAAGGCACATGAGGGAAATTGCAAATGCATTTTCCTTTTATACAGAACTCTTTCTTAAAATAGATATTTTCCTACATTCGGGGGGCAATGGCTTTTACTTTTGGAAGAATGATCGTTTGGTTCACAGCTGTCAGTCCAGATGACCTCCATTAACATGCATGTTTAGCTTAATGCAATATGCGTGTAAGGCCTGGTTCACATCTGTGTTGGTAATCTGTTTGGGGGAGTCTGCATGGGGACCCCCCTGAACGGACTACCGAACGCATTGGCAAGCAGTGTGCAGTAAAAGCACAAGGACCCCAAGGACTATAATGAGGTCTGTGTGCTTTCCACACGGTGTCCGCAAGGAACATGCGGACAGAAAAGTAGTTCACAATCTATTTTCCTGTCCACATGACTCATGCAGAGACTATGTGGAAAGCACACAGACCCCATTATAGTCTATGGGGTCTGTGTGCTTTCACTGCACACCACTTGCCAATGCATTCGGAAGTCCGTTCGGGGGGTCCCCATGTAGACTTCCCAAACAGATTACTGTCTCTACCCCCTTCCCTCATAGATTGTAAGCCCTCGCGGGCAGGGCCCTCTACCCCACTGTGCCAGTTGGTCATTGTTAGTATTATATCTACCTGTATATTCTGTGTACTGTATGCAACCCCCAAATGTAAAGCACCATGGAATTAATGGTGCTATATAAATAAATAATAATAATAAAACAATAATAATGTGTACGAGGCCTTAGTTAAAGGATACTTGTCATTAAAACCAGGGTTAGTAGGTCAAACCACCATTTCCGACTCTGGCTCCTCCATTTCTCTCCAGCTAGACTCTGATTCTTGCTCCAACTTTGACTAGCCATACAGAAGCAATAAAGCTCCTTAAATTTACATAAAATCTAATTATTGAATTCCTATGAAATGAAATATGCAACAAACTGTTCCTCTAATATATTATATAATATTGATAATTATTAATTATAATTTAAAATAATCTAGAATCTGGAGTCTGAGTCGGGCTAACCTTTGTCCTCCACCCAAGTACCCTACCTTTCTTGGATAGGATCCATCTAGTGCACATCTTGTGACATAGTGTTTGAGCTACCCAGTACAAATATCTACATTATGCCACTTGTGTTTTGGGCATGGCAGCAATAAGAGCTGTAATCCCTTGAGGCTGGTTAAGGTCCCACGTTAAGGAAACAGTTTTTTTTTGTTACAGATCTACATTTTTTTTTAGAGCCAAAGCCAAGAATGACTACATAAGGAATTACATGCTTGAGAAAGGGACCTATTCCCGAAACGCACTGTATATCAATAATAATTTTTCAAGGTTGGACCTGCCTATTTTCTTGTACACTCTTGACACAAAAGGAATCAATCCACAATACACTCCTTGCTTTGGCTCAACTCCCCCCCCCCCAAAAAAAAAAAACAAACAAAAAAAAACAAACCCTGCATTTTCGTAATGTGGGGCCTCAGCCTTAGGGTTAAAAAGGGAATTAACAGCTATGTACACCATCATGGTTAAAACAAAATAAAATAAAAACTTTGGAAATGACAAATTGCAATGTATATGTGTCATAAAATATGTAATAAAATATAATATATTATACAATAAAATATAATATAATGTCTTCCAATCCAAAACTGACCTGGCCCCAACCTCAGATATTAGTATTGCAGAACAAGGTGCTTTTTTTGTAGTTTATTAGCCGATGTACAGCACTCTCTCCGACTATCTCTGGATATTTCGTGGCATAACCCTTATCATTTCAACTTCATGAAATATACTGCATGTTTGTAATGTAAGTTAATTTGGCCTAAGGTTTCCAGACTTTCAACTCTGTAATTTCTTGAGCTATTGTAACTTGGAAATTGATTTACATAGTTTACAACACAACAGATAGTGTTGATCTGTTGTACATAAGAATAATAGCCAGTCTATTAGCATATGCACATGTCTGTAGAGCAGTATATTATTACACCTATTTTACTGCTGTGTAATGTATATACTAAACTAAGGATACTGATCTGGTGAACCATGGCCGCCAACTTCCCTGCCTCCCAGTCCTCTCATTATAGCAAAGAGAAACATTCTTATCCTGACCACTAAAATAACATGTAGCGCCACTAATAGGGCATTATGCTGTGTGAGATGGAGTAATGTCATATTAGTGCCCTCACCCACAGTGTAATGGTTCTTTCTGCCCCCTGCACACTTAAAGCTCCTTTGAGCCCCCACACAGTATAATACTCCTTAGTACTCCCACAAGGTATAATGCCATGTTAGTGTGTCTCCATATTATCATGTCACATTATTGTCTCTACAGTGTACAATGTGCCTTAGTGCTACCACATAGTATAATGCTCCCTAAAGAAGTTTTCCAGGCAGAGAATCTTTTTTTTTTTTAACTATAAAGATGTGTTAGTGCTAGTGATGGGTTAATAAATGCACCCATATACCTTTAGCAGTGTTTGGATTTATCTCTGGGTGTTGACATCCTCTGCCTTTGTTTACTTGGAGTTAGATTCCCACTGTGCAGCTTCCTGTGTAGCTGCTGCACTAGTTTCCTCTCACTCAGCCCCCCCTCCTCTCACTCTGTCACAAAACCCCCCATCTCACTAAGCCTAGCCCCTCCCACCCTTACTGTCTCGCTAAGCCTAGCCCCTCCTACTCTCACTGACTAGAAATCCCACCCATTACTAGCCCCTCCCACCCTCACCTTTCCTCCTGGCTAACCTATTCCACCCACTGCTAGAAGTCAGGAAATAGGAGCCGTCCTCTGACATAGGAAGGCTTGGTAAGTATTGGAGATAAAGGGGGAGGGGGGAACAATGATGGTGACATTCCATTTCTGAAGCATTAAAACGAATCACTGGATTATCAAAAAGTGTCCGTGGCGTGGTCACATGACCGCTCTAGGGATATGGGTAATTATAGATTTTTTTTTAAAATTAAAGTAAATTAGAAGGTAGTTGGGGGGAAGAAGTTTAAGGGTTAATTATCAGTTTATCCTGAACAACCCCTTTAATGCTTTGCACAGTATAATGCTTTACTCAATCCCCCCGCACAGTATAATGCCACTTTAGTGTCCCCCACACAGTGTGATGCTCCTTAGTGCCCTCACACAGTATAAATGCCATGTTATTGTCCCCCCCACACACACACTATAATGTAATGTTATTGCCTTCACAAAGTATAATGGGCCTTAATACCCCTTGCATAGTATAATTCTCCTTAATGCCCTCTCACAATATGATACTACCTTAGTGCCCCCTACACGGTATAATGCCCCATTTGTGTCCTGTAAACAGTGTAATGCACCTTATTGACCCCTACATAGCATAAAGTGACTTAGTTTCCACTCACTAGTTTATGCCATTGGCCCCTCTACTCTATATAACCACCATTTGCAATGCTACCTTTTACCTGCTCTACATGGGCTGTACTGTTCTCTACATGTACTACATGTATGGTACCGCCCTCTAAATACTGTATGTTGTACTATTCTTTATGTGTACCAAATGTGCTGTACTGCTCTGTGCTACTATATGTATTGTATTGCTATATGTTCTACTATATTAACTATACTGTGTTTTACTTTACTGCTCTCTATCTGTATTACAGTATATATACCGTCCTTTACCTATACTGTTCTATGATGTGATATACTACTCCCTATCTCTTCTACCGTAGTCTGCTGCTATCTACTGTACTACATATAATTGTAATGCTGTTTCTGGGCTCCATGTTCTGTACAGATTTCTATCTATATTACATGTACCGTATCGCTCGCTATCTATGCTAAGATGAGCCAATCCCGCGACATCAGGTGAAGGTGGCTCCATTTTATCTTTACTTAACCCTTTGTATTCTGTAATGAAAAGACTCACTTTAACCCTATCAGTTACTTTCTTCAAATTTTTACTTTTTTTTCTATTTTAAGTTTATTATTTTGCGTTTTTTTGGAACCGGTTGCTATTATTATCATAGCCTCGAGTTACAATATTTTCAACTAACAATGGTCGTCCCGGAACTAACTGATACTGTCACTTGAGGGAGCACTGTACTTAAAAATATGAAAATGTAGCAAATGTCTCCAAATGTTCTCCACTCTTACGGTATGTTACACAATGACCAAAGTGGTTCTTTTGGGAAGTCCCGATAGATAGACTATAAATATATATACTATTTATATTGCCACCAGCCTTGTGTCTTTTATATACAGGTACACAAGACTTTTGATTCTATTAATATAATATAACAACTGTGTTCCCTACCGTAATACCCCCCGACAAGAAAGCGTTGTGCGTGAAAATCAGTCGAGTCGCCATAAAAGGCATTCTTAAAAGTATAAACTATTTTATTTTGAGGTTTGTCATCCTGTATTAGTGAGGCCCCGTAAAAGAGTTGATTTTCATTTTATGCTTTGAAGCATTAACATTATGTCCTCACATTTGTAAATGAATACAGCTCTTTTCTAATCTGTCATTTTAATGCCTTATAGATTTTATTTCACTCGGTGCTGTACCAGATCCTCAATAATAATAATCAACTGCTTTGTTGTTCTGCTGCAGAAATTACATTTCAGTACTGAGTGCACAACTAATAAAAGATGTTGCTTGAGGAAACAAAAATAAATATGATGAATCATATGAGGATTTTTGGTTGTTCCATGAGAGACAATTACATGGCAAGTGGTAAATTCATCTGAATGGAGCGCAAGCAAGATACTAATTGACAGTAAATTAACTCAGTACGCTGTTATTCCGAGGCACAGACACGTACGTATGTATTTAAAACCTTAGTTATTGCCTTTCCTACCTTTAAACTTGCATTTGACTAGGGGATTATTACTTTGTATCTTTTAGCAGATTTTAATTTCTGGTTTTCCTACAGTTTGTAGGATAATGGATCGATCGCAGAGAGTCTGAAATCAGTCTGGTCAATAAATATTATAGTGTATATATTGTAATATATAAAATAGTGTATACAATATTGTATATTGTATATATATATTGTAATATATATTGTTATAATATTGAATATTATGCTAGTGTTTTGAGGGGTTTTTTAGGGTAACAAATATACATGTTTATAATAAATTCCTATCTATTCCCCATTCCTTTGGTAGCTATTCTTGCATTAAGCTTTAAAAAACGCAGCAAAATCAGCAACAAAAAAAGCTGCGTTTCCGCAAGATGGGCCAAAGCCTAAAGGGATTATAGTATGCCCTAACAACTAGAAATAGGATGACAGCTGTTATTGATGCCAAGCCCAAAGCACAAAGGGCATAATGTAGATATCTGTAGTGAATTCTATTATTTGAATCCCTTTTTAACTAAGAACTAGAGATGAGCGAGTAGTTGAATATTCGATATTTATTTCAAATAGCCCCTCAATATTCGACTACTCGAATCGAATATCGAATCCTATTATACACTATGGGGGAAAAATGCTCGTTTCAGGGGTAGGCAACGTTTGATCAAATTATACTTACCAAGTCCATGAGTGAGAGTCGGGCTGGATCCTCCGAGAAGTCTTCTCCGTGCAGCATCCCCGCGTCCCAGTGTCTTTCGGCTCTGAATTCACTCTGCCAAGCATCGGACCTGGGCAGAGCCAACTGCGCATGCCCGCACTACAAGAAAATGGCCACTTACAGTCAAAACGGCCAGTTTCTTGTAGCGCAGGGATGCGCAGTCGGCTCTACCCAGGCCCGATGCCTGGCAGAGTGAATTCAGAGCCGGAAGACGCCGCGGGGAAGCTGCGCGGAGAAGACTTCTAAAGGTAGGAGAGGAACCAGCATTGATTGGCCAACTGTATAGTATTCAGCCAATCAATGCTGGTTCTGCATCAATTTTTTCCATTTGAATAGCGAGTGGTACTCGATCAAGTACGAGTATTTCGAATACTGTAGTATTCGATCGAATACCTACTCGATCGAATACTACTCGGTCATCTCTACTAAGAACACATTGGAATAGCCTTAAGAAAGCCTATTCTTCTCTTACCTTTCTTTTTCTGATCTGTGCCGCCGTTCCTGAGAAATTTCTTCTTTCTTCCATATGTAAATGAGTTTTCAGACAGCACAGGGGGCGTTCCCATGTGCTGTCTGAAAACTCTCCAGCGACGTTCCCATCTTCTTCTGCCAGCTGCCTCTTCGCCACATCACCTGCCACATCTTCATCCAAAAGCACCGACTGCGCATGTCCGTCAGCCATTTTCCTGTGGCGTTTTATACGAGCACCCATTCGGCCACAGGAAAATGATGATAAGGTTCTGTTTCTCTTCTGAGTACCATGACTCTATGACACAGATTTACTGTGCATAGGTTAACCTGGGGGTGGGGGAAACTGCCGGCCATGGCTTACAATGTACCAACCACTCTGCAGCAGACTAACAAACTTATTCAATGAGATCCAACTGTAAGGTTTTAATCACACTACAATGGACAATGGCCATGTGATGGATATGACATGGCTGTTTTGACATCATATGGATTTATTCACGTCTGTTTTTTTTTAGAGTTTTTCACAGCTGTCACCAAACTAACAAGCTATCTATGTCCATTTTCACGGCCACAATACAAATCAATTAGAGTCCCTTTTTAACGGATATAAAACGGATTGATGTCCAAGTTAATTCTGTTAAAAACGGATCATTGGATTGGGTCAAAAAAGAAAGTTTTTCAAACAGATATCAAAAACGCAAAATACACTTGAAATAGATCTATAACCGTTTTTAATGCCCGCTAGATCTGTCAAAAAAGTCCCATCATGTGAATAAGGCCCATGTATTTTCCAGAGAAAAAATGTAGAAGTAGAAAAGGCAAAAGGTAGGAATATTGTAGAAAGCCATATCATATTTAGTTGTTAGGGCTTCTATTTAATTTTCTGTTAAATAAATGTTATCTGCTCTTTTTCCCTAATGCAATAGAGTCAATAAACTGGAAATTAAATAAAAGAAATCTTTGACATTTGCTCAGTGTTGTATATATGTAGGATATATTTCTTTAGGTGTGAATATGATTTATAGCACAAGACACAGCCTCAGTATACTGTATATCTTTGGACAGATAATGATAAGGATGGTGACCTATCATTTTTTTTTTGTGGTTTCCAAAGCAAAAACTACATTAGAACAGTAAAGCAGATATTACTTTCAGGGACCAGAAAAAAGGTATCAAAGATAGAGATGAGCGAACACTGTTTGGATCAGCCGTTCCAAACAGCCGCTTCCATAGAAATGAATGGAAGCACCTGGCATGGCGACCGGCCGCCGGCAAAGTGTACGTGCCAGGTGCTTCCATTCATTTCTATGGGAGCATGCTGTTTGGAACGGCTGATCCAAACAGTGTTCGCTCATCTCTAAGAAAAAAAAAATTGTTGGTGGTTGCCATGCTGCAAGAGACCAATGGTCAAAACTAGACAATGATGGTTAAACCTATTTCACAATTATATCTTTCATTTAACTAAATAATACATTATGAAGTCGCAATAAGTAGTCTTGTCTTCCTAAAATATTGTCCTAGTAATGGATGGTTTGGCTCCATAAGGATCATATTATTCACTTAATTAAAAAGAAAGTTAGCAGGTTATTGGGTTTGAGAAAGAGTATAAGATTTTCCCAAGATACCAATACAGAATAGGTTGCAAAATTGAGTTTAATAGGGGCAGCACGGTGGCTCCGTGGTTAGCACTGTAGCCTTGCAGCGCTGGAGTCTTGGGTTCGAATTCTGCCAAGGACAACATCTGCAAGGGGTTTGTATGTTCTCCCCCGTGTTTGCGTGAGTTTCCTCCCATACTCCAAAGACCTCCTGATAGAACATATTGATATAGCCCCTGTAGGGGGCTCACAATCTGCATAAAAAATGAGTTTGATGGACATACAGTTCTTGGTCCCTGACTTTTGCAGGATCCACATATTTGTAATACTAGTCCAGTTCTTCAAAAACTCAACTCACATACAATAGATAACTTGGAACCAAGTCATTATAACTGTCAGATATGACCATGGTGTCAGACAATATTCACATCAGGCGACTATTTCTATGTGCCACTGGTGTGAGGTCTCAGAACCGTGCCAGAGACAGTGTCTGGTACGCCGGGGTTGTCGCTCAGGCCTATGAGTCTCAGAGGTGACACAACCATATTACACCATATCAATTGTCAACCAAAGTGTAATAATATGAGCTCAGTAACAACTGATGAATGGTAAGTATGTCTATCCTGCTATATTAAGGTAACCATACATATTAAACTAATGGTGGCCAAATCAAGTGATCTTGGTATGACTGGTCGACCATCTACAAGAGTGAGTCAAAAATTATTTTACTGCCCTTATATTAAAACATCTATTGGGTGGACTCGTTTATCAGCGCTTTTGCTCAAGATCAATGTTTTCCCAGTTATTTCCGACTGTAGAGCACGATAAAATGGCTGCCTCATTTGTGATTTGCATAAAAGAAGAGCAACAAATAATCGTTTTATGAAAACTTTACACACGGTTTGGGGAAAGTGTTGTGTCACAAAGAAGTATATTTAACCAGGGCATACAATGGTCAACCAATGAAGATGGGGTTGGATGCCTGTCCACATCCATGACTGATGACAACATTTAGTGTCCGCTTTGACTATCACCTGTTTGGCCTTTTGAGGTCAAAGATAGAAGTCTTTTAAAAAGGAGAAGAAAGTGGTGCATTTGCTGCTCGAAGCTCAGCCTAAAATATTTTTTAATATAAAACCTTGTTGACTGATGGACAAAGTGCATTAAAATGAGGAGATTGTGATGAAAAATTATACGATTATATGTTCTAAATAATAATAATAATAATAATAATAGCTATTTAATAATAATTAATTACAATATTGATAAAAATAATACATTTGACAGTGTGGATAAATTTAGACTAGGCAGGGAAAAGAGGGATCCAGATGCCTGATTTACAGTAAGCATGTCCAATATCTTTGCTTCAGCTTAGATAAGCCATCTCCAGCTGCGTGTGACAGTGGCTTACTCTCCTCTGTACATTAAAAAGCACAAACCTTCTTAGTCATTTTTAGCATTAATGTGTATGGGAGAAGTTGAAAGACTAGTTGCTGACTGGCAGCTATATGAAATGTATGGTCAGGTTTAGTCTTCAGATGCCAAGGATAGACCTACATAGGTGTCTCTGAAGAGCCACTGCAGACTGATGATATAGGAAAATAGTCCGGAAGGGATATGTTGTTACCTAACGGCACTGATGATATGTTTAATCAGTTTTTATTAAAGATTTTTCAAATTAAAACATTAAATTACAAGAACAAAGTAACAAATGAGACAGTAGGAGGCATGAACGCCATCCTATCGAGTATAGGTTAGAGGGAAATGGCTATGGTAGAGGGATGTTATAGCCCAACACAGTGAAAACAGATACGGGCAATGCAGCAGTATCATAGAGGCAGTAATCGTGAAGTGATGCCAGGATGCACTTCAGAACGGAAGTCCAGCTGCATAAGGCCATCACAGCACCACCTGCTTACAAAGATAAATGAGTAGAGATGAGTGAGTAGTGAAATATTCGAGATTCGTTTCAAGTAGAGCCTCAATACTCGACTACTCGATCGAATATCGAATCTCATTATAGTCTATGGGAAAAAAAATGCTCGTTTCAGGGTAAACCACTATTCGACTAAAGGAGAGTCACCAAGTCCACGAGTATCAGGAGGAGAGTGTTTAGGATGAGCGAAGTGCAGTTGAGGAGGAGAGCTGTGCAGTTAAAGCGCACAGACCCCATAGACTATAACGGGGTCCGTGTGCTTGCTGCTCACTGCCCACACGAATGATTTGTACAAGCAGTGCGCTGCAAGCACATGGACCCCATTATAGTCTATGGGGTCCTTGCACTTTAACTTCACAGCGCTTGCAGTTGCGCTGATATTCTGTTCGGGTGGGTCCTCCTGTGGACTGTGGCAAGCGCTAATGTGAACCGGCCCTAAAAGCAAAGTGGAAGGAGTAGGACACGGCGCGGGAAGAATGATAGACCTGCAGGATAGTATTGCAGCATCCCTCCTGCAGAACCAGCGATGATTGGCTGAATGCTATACACTGTATAGGATTGATTTGGCCAATCAACGCTGGTTCTGAATCAAATCTTTACTGCGAATAGGAGTAGTATTCGATAGAGTATTAGTATTTTGAATACCGTAGTATTCGTTCAAATACCTACTTGATCGAATACTACTCGCTCATCTCTATAAATGAGTAAAGGAACATTGGGAGAGCACAGGATACAGAGTAGCAGACAAGGCAATGTGTAGAACAAAGATCGGGGCGGACACAGGAGGAAAGGAAAGGGAAGGAGATAACAGAAGGGAACAATCGGCCTCCCTAAGAAAGGGGGCAAGGCATTTCCACATAAGGCAAAGAAGGAGGAGAACTAAGTAGCCTCTTGAAACACCTCCCAAGGCTACCAAAGGGATTCAAATTTGGAAGGATCCAGTCCTGCCAATCCTGATAAGGAGAAACTCCTGTGAGAACTCAACTAGGGTGGGCCAAGCAATGCTTCACTAATGCCTAGGAATGACTGTTCTCTTTACTACCAAGATTTTCCTCAGTATGAAGGAGAGAAGGGCCAGTCGAAGTGACGGAGTGATGGATCTGCCACTCACATATGTGTACAAAGCAAATACAACATCCTACAAGGGTCTAAGCAAAGTGCACCACCACCAAATACGGTATAGTGTACCTCTCTCAGAACCACAGCACTAGCCGTTATCGGACACACCAGGGTAGAACCTATTGAGGAGATCAGGACAACGGTAACAGTGAGTCATTATTATTTGTAATTCTTTTTCTGTGCACCGCAAGGCAGCGTGAGCTTACGTCCAAACATGAAGGACCTATCGCAGTTAGAAGGGAAAAGACACCCCCAGATAGGACTCCCAGGCAGCGCTGCACCTCCCATGAGGCGATCTGAAGTGAGCGCTTCAGGCGGCGCTATGCCAGGGCCCTAGGGAGGGCGGCATTTTTTCTTACCTAAGCCAGTCCAGGACAAGCTGTCCTGGACTGGCTTAGCACGGAGCGGTGGTTTGGGGAGGCCACCGGAGCAGCGCTGCTGCGGCAGCCTCCCCTCACGCTCAGGCAGAGAGCAGGTCCTCTCCGTGCCTGCTCTCTGCCTGCGAACGGCGCTAAGCCCCGCCCCCTCCTACCGGGGGCGGCTTTCTGTCGCTCGCTTCGGGCGGCGAAAGGGGCAGGTTCACCCCTGCTCCCAGGGTCTGGTGTAGGAAGGAAGTGGTACTGATGTAAATCTAATTAAGAATCTGGACATACGGTCTGGCTATTGTAACAAACAGCATTCTTTCCCATTAACACCCATACTACAGCTGTAACTGAAATAAAATTATCTATATGACTTTAAGCCTTTACTAATATACGATATTAATATATTTTAAAGACAGATTATCATATAAATACCACAATTACAAAATCTTGTATAATATTTGAAGAGTTTTCTTTGTTCATATAATGTTATTTTTTTGTAATTTTTTTGTTGTTGAAACAAATTAAAGTGGTAAATTGTTATTTATACCTTAACAACGCACATTCATAGTAGGCCATTGGTATAATTATTTTGGTAGTCATTCTCTCTTGATTTACTGTTAAGCAAATGACCTATTCGCTTTGCACACAAATTATTGAAACTCATTAAAAAGATAATAAAATGAATACAAACTGAAATTGCCAATGTTAACAAAAAGCTATCACCCCTAAGGGTAACAATAGCAGACAAATCATAATGCCATCAGCATACACGCATGTATTATACATACCCAGGGGTCATGACTTATCCTTAAGGTAGAATAGGTTTGCAAGATACATTTATGACAACGATGAGCTCATTTGCATTCTATTTGCATTGTTTTAAACTCATGGCCAAGATAATAGCAATGTACAAAATAAATAGATAAATGTAAGGGTCACTTATTTATTTGCATGCTGATCAACCCAGTCAAATGTTGCAACTATATTACTCAATTATACAGGAGACATTATCAACTTTTTCATTATAATGTGCTGGGAACGTTGACAATTTATTTTTGTACTCCTAGCAATTTGTGGAAATAAGCCTTAGTAAACATATGTACCAGTCCTGCTTGGGTAAGCACTTACTTTTATTATGTGTATATTAAATATGTAGGGATCGTTAGGAGGACAAGGTGACATATTCACTTATTGTGATTGCCTAAAGGCACTTCATCAGTGACATCTGGATTTGAATTTTGATTGGAAATGACCCAAATTATTGTAAAAATGTTAAGTCTGTGTCCCCACAGTCATACTTGGTACACAGCAGAGTTGCAACTATTCTCGAAAATGTAGACTAATACTGTTTTATGATCCGGCTGGAGCTATTGCAATGTGATATACTGGAGTTCTTTCTTTGAACATTTACATTATATATGTAGCGTTTCCTGCTAAGCAACTTATAATTATTGCTTTATAAATTAGAATATTTTATATGATAGAAATATAAAAATGTAGCTATAGAAATGATAACAAAATAACCACATGCTAAAAAAATGGGATGTATCTGACAGTAATTAACCCCTTAACGACCGGCCCATAGTAAAATTACGTCGGCACTGACAGGTCCTTCCTGACTGCCCTATAGTAAAATTACATCGGGCAGTCAGGGAAGGATTCCCTGTCAGTGCCGACGTAAATGGAGCGGATCTTAGCTGTACCTGACAGCTAAGACCCTGCTCCATTACCCCCCATCGGAGGGGTCTCCGATCGGGTTTTTTTAACCCCTTCAGTTCCATGATCAAACATGATCACGGAACTGAAGCGGTTCCGTGATGCTGCCGGTATGATCAGCACCCCCCGCGGCGAGATCGGGGGGTGCCGATATGAAAAACATGCAGTCTGGGGTCTGGCCAGTGACCCCAGACTGCTAAAGACCCCCAATACCTGGTTGATCCTGCCCGGGGTAAGAGGAAGTCAGACGCAGGCAGCCCCTGCGACTGACTTCCTCTAGACGCTGCAAGACACTGACAGCTGTGTCCTGCAGCGTCTAATAGAGAATTAGTGATGCTTTTATCAAAGCATCACTAATCCAAGTGTCCTAAAGGGACACATGAAAAAGTAAGAGAAAAAAAGTGAAAAATAAATAAATAAAGTTTATAATAAAAGTGAATAAAGTTAAAGCCCCAAAAATGCCCTTTTTTATAGAAAATGAATTATATTAAAAAAAACCCTAAACATTAATAAAAACAATGCATATTTGGTATCACCGCGTCCGTAACAATCTGTACAATAAAACTGAAGCAACATTTAATGTACACGGTGCACGTCGGAAAAAAAAAAAAGGAAAAAACCCGCCGAAAGTAGTGATTTTTCGAATCTTACCTTACAAAATATGCTATAGAAAGTGATCAAAAAGTCATATGCACCCCACAACAGTACCAATAAAAAGCGCAGGTTGTCCCGCAAAAAATAAACCCCCAAACAACACTGTCAACTGAAAAATAAAAATGTTATGCCTCTCAGAAGATGGCGATGCAAAAATCACTGATTTATGTCCCCAAATGTGTTTTTATTCTACAGAATTAGTATCACATAAAAAAATAATACAAATGAGGTATCGCCATAACCGTACTGACCCGCAGAATAAAGGTCACATGTTACTTATACTGTACGCTGCATGGCGCAAAATTAAAAAGGTAAAATGCAATGCCAGAATTGATTTTTTCTTTTTTAAATCCAGCAAAAAAGGGTTAATAAAATGTATTCAATAAGTTGTAGGCACCCAAAAATGGTGTCATTACAAAATGCATCTCATCCCGCAAACAGCAAGCCCTTATATGGCCATGTCACCATAAAAATAAAGAAAATATAGCATCTAGCAATGTGAAGGCAAAAAACCCCCAAAATCACCAAATTATTAGAACACGACTGGCTGCATCAGGAAGGGAATATATAAACTGTGCGAGCGGATATCAGGGGATACCCCAGATTTACAGCTTATGAGCGAAAAGACACCAGAAGTGACCCCCAAAGTGACCCCCAGAGTGACTCCACCAATCATAGGAGCTCCTGGGACATAGTAGGGGATTTGGTGTCTGCAATGTCCTCCGCACCGCTTATATATTCCCTCTTCGCCATCCTCTGTGCAGTCACGTCTGGGATACTAATACTCACTACACCCCCTGAGAAATTCTTTGAGGGGTGCAGTTTTCAAAATGGGGTCACTCCTTTGGGGAATCCACTTTTCTGGTACCTTACAGGCTCTACAAACATGACATGGCGTCCAGATACCAAACATATGAATCTGTGCTCCAAAAGCCGCATCGCGCTCCTTCCCTTCTGCGCCCCGCTGTGCGCCCAAACTGCAGTTTATGCCACATGTATGACACATGTATGACACTGGTGTATCCGGGATAACGGACGTAATGTCATATGTGGGTATAAACTGATATTAGGGCACAGCCGGACACAGAAGGGAAGAAGGGTTATTGGGTTTTTGGAGCGCAGACGGTTTGGTTTTTGGATGCCATGACACTTTTGCAGAGCTGAAACACCAGTAAAGTGGAATCCCCTGATATGTGACCTTATTTTGGAAACTACACCCCTGAAGGATTTCTCCAGGGGTACAGAGAGCATTTTTAACCCCCAAGTGTTGCTATAACTTATTATCCATAAATGAATACGAAGCTGATTGTGAGAGGTGAAAATGACAATTTTTCCAGGAATCCGTCCTTTCAGTGCGTAATATATTGTGCCCGACTTGTATCAGAGATGAACGCTCTGAAAGCTGTTGTGCCCGGGATACCCACTTACCAGTTTTTGGAGTGTGTATCTCTGCTGACATAAGTTGGGCACAACATACCGGGCACTGAAATGGCGAATCTCTGGAAAAATTTCATTTTTAACTTCTCATTATCAGCTACGATTTCATTTCTGGAAACTAAATAAATGCAACACTCAAGGGTTAAAAACGCTCGCTACGCCACTTGATAAATCCCATCAGTGGGGTAGTGTCCAAAATGGGGTGACATGTCTGCGGATTCTACTTTATTGGCACTTCAGGGGCTTTGCAAAAGTGACGTCCAAAAACCAAACTGTGCGCCAAAAACCAAAATAGCGCTCCTTCCCTTCTGTGCGCAGCTGTACCCAAATAGCCATTTCTACCCACATATGGCATTAAGTCCGTTATCCGGGGTACACCAGTGTCATACATGTGGGCATACACTGCCATTTGGGTACCCAGCAGGGAGCAGATGTGAAGAAGCGATATGTGCTTTTGGAGTTCAGATTTAGATTCTTCGTTTTTGGACACCATGTCACATTTGGGAAGACCCTAAAATTGCCCCTACAAAATGGGGTCACTTCTTGGGGAATTCCAGTTTACTGTCACCTCCAGGGCTCTGCAAAAATGTCATGGCGCCCAGAGGGTCCCTCTAACTCTGTACCCCAAAATCTAAAAAGTGCAATGCACCTTCCTTTCTGAGCCCTGCTGTGTGCCCAAGCAGCAGTTTACACCCACATATATAACTTTTTTCTACCCGGGATGGCCCACTTAATAGTTTTAGGAGTGCAGGTCTCTGACAACACAAAGTGGGGGCAACGTATTGGGCACCGAAATGGCATATTTCTTTCAAAATTTCAATTTTCATTTTGTACATTAATTTTTTGGAAGAATTTGTAGGCTCAAAGTGATAATACGCCTTGATACATTCTTTGAAGGGTGTAGTTTTTAAAATGGGGTCACCTTTGAGGGGTTTCCATTGTATTGGTACTTTAGGGGCTCAGCAAATGCGACATGGCACCTGAAAACTATTCCAACAACATCTGCCCTCCAAAAGCCAAATAGCGCTCTTCCCATTCTGAGCCCCATCATGTACCCATACAGCAGATTATGGCCACATATGGGGTATTGCCGTGTTCAGGAGAAATTGTGTAACAAACTGTGGGGGGCTTTTTCTCTTTTAACCCCTTGTGAAAATGAAAACTTTGGGGATAAAGGGACATTTTAGTAATTTTTAACCTACACATCCCAAGGTTAGTAAAATCTGTGAAACGGCTATAGGGTCCAAATACTCACTATACTCCTCAATTAATACCTTAAGGGGTCTAGTTTATAAAATAGCGTCATTTATTGGGGTTTTAAATTATTTTGGTAACGCAAATCTTGTTTGAATGTGCAATGGGCCTGAAACATTTGGAAGCAAAATTTGTGTTCTGAAATCCAGTTGGTGCTCCCTTCTTTTTGGGGCCTACCGTGCGTCTGTACATAGGATTAAGGCTACAAAGTGTACATTTTTGAACACGGGAGAAATGGGGCCATCTATTTTGGGGTGTTTTTCTTCATTTTCATGCGTTGTTGTGTAAAAAAACTGCCTTTAAAATGACTCTTTTGTGTAAAAAATATGAGAATTTTTTGTTTGACACAAATTCTTTTAAAATCTATTGGGTAAAAATACTCACTATATCCCTCAATGAATACCTCAAGGGGTCTAGTTTATAAAATGGGGTCATTTATTGGGGTTTTCAATTGTTTTGGTAACTCAAATCTTGTTTGAATGCGCAATGGGCCTAAAATATCTGCAAACAAAATTTGTGTCTTAAAATCCAGTTGGTGCTCCCTTCTTTTTGGGCCCTACCGTGCGTCCGTACATAGAATTAAGGCCACAAAGTGTACATTTTTGAACACAGGAGAAATGAGGTCATCTATTTTGCGGTGTTTTTCTTCATTTTCATGTGATATGTGCAAAAAAACTGCCTATAAAATGACACTTTTGTGTAAAAAAAATATGAAATTTTTTTGTTTGATGCAAATTTTCTCAAAACTTATGGGGCCAAAGTACTCACTATACCCCTCAATGAATACCTTAAGGGGTCTAGTTTATAAAATGGGGTCATTTATGGGGGGTTTCAATTGCTTTGGTAACTCAAATCTTGTTGAAATGTGCAATGGGCCTAAAATATCTGCAAGCAAAATTTGTGTTTTGAAATCCATTTGGCCCTCTCTACCTCTTGGGCCCTGCTGTATGTGTGTACATAGGACGAAGGCCACAAAGTGTACATTTTTTAACACGGGAGAAGTGGGGTGATATATTTTGGGGTGTGTTTCTTCTTTTTGATGTGTTGTGTGCAAAAAAACTGGCTTTAAAATGACACATTTGAAGAAAATGAAAATTTTATTTTTTTCATCATTTGTAATAATTCTTGCAAAACAATATTTGTTTGATCAAAATGCTCACTAAACCCCTCAAAGAATACCTGAAGGGGTCTAGTTTTACAAATTGGGTCATTTAATGGGGGTTTCTGTCATTATGCCACCTATTCCTGTCTGCAAACATCGCCTGATCACAAACTCCAAACTCCTGATCACAAACTCCAAATTTCCAAATTTTGCTTATAAACTTGATAAACTTCTAAATTGTCTAAATTACTCAAATATGTTAAAATTATTTCAAATATGCTTGAAACACAAAAGGAATATTTAGAAATATATAACTACTAACTTTTTTGCCCTGTATTATTGTGCATATGTGAGATATCGCAGCTGAAAATGGAAAACATTGAAAAATTTTAAAAATTTTCCGCATTTGCGAGTTTTTTAATAAATTTACGCAAGTTATATCAGTCTAATTGTACCTTCTCAGTAAAGTACAACATGTCACGAAAAAACAATATCAGAATCACTTGGATGCGATATTCTGTTACAGAATTATTCACTGATAAAGTCACACAGGGCAAATTTCCAAAATGTGGCTTGGTCATTAAGGTCCAAAACAGGCTGGTCACTAAGGGGTTAAAGGGATTCTACCATTAGAAACCCATTTTAAGCTAAACCCACATCGCAATAGCCTTAAGAAAGGCTATTCTTCCCCACCTTTAGATGTCTTCTCCGTCTTAGATATCCCAGTTTTCATCCATATGCTAATGAGTTTTCTCTCAGTACTGGGGGTGGTCCACAGCACCCAAACAGCACTGGAGGAATCCCCTGTGCTGCAAGAAAATTATCCAGCGAAACCTTCTTCTTGTTCGCTGCCTCTGCCTCTTCTTTCCTGTTCAACCACAGGAAAATGGCCAACTTCACCCACTGCACATGTCTGTCGGCCATTTTCCTGTGGCCTCTCCCATCCGGCGTCATGCGCAGTTGGCGCTTTTTGAAGAAGGTGTGACGGGACAAGGAAGAAGAGGCGAAGGAGGCAAGCAAGAAGAAATCAGCGCCGGATAGTTTTCTCACAGCACTGGGGATGCCCCCAGTACTGTTTGAGTGCTGGGGCCTGCCCCCAGTGCTGCGAGAAAACTCATTATCAGAAAAATCAGGATATCTAAGGAACAGTGGCACAGAGAAGACATCTAAAGGTAGGAGAAGAATAGCCCTTCTTAACGTGAGTTTAGCTTAAAACGGTATACTAATGATGGAATTCCTTTAAAGATAAGGAAAAGAAGAAAAGTTAAAGACGACCTTTCATAGCCTTGGCCAAGTTCAGGTCTTTGCATTCTCTAATAGGCTGATTCCAGCACAGTTGGAGTTTGGTCTCTAACACCCAATGTTCCTAAGCAATAAGTGCTGTTAGTTTTGGTGCCTCATATTCTATTTAGGTTCTTTACTGTTAGGTGGGCAGGAACAGGCAAGGGGTGTGATTCTGAGCTCTGACACTGTCCACCACTATTTAAAGCTGTGAATGACACCCCCTTTCCTGCTTCTGCCTGACATGCCTACAGTACAGAGTCTAAGTAGCATATCACGCATCAAAAATACCTGCACTGATTGCATAAGAATGCTGGGGGCTACAGTAAAAATTTCAACTGTGCTAAAATCAGTGGAGCAGCAGCTATTGGCAGATGCTAAGAACTGGAAGTAGTGAAATGTCTTCTTTAAAGGGAGTCTAATACCTCCACCCACATATTCAATGTCTACCACCTCATTACAGAACACATTACAGTGATAAACAATATACCTTTGTTAAGCATGTTTTGTAGATTTGGAGAAAAACAAGTTTTAAGTCTTAAGTAAATGAGGAAACTGGTGCACTGGGGTGGGCCAACAACACTGCTCTTCTTACTCAAGTAGGGTGAGTAATGTCATCAAACCCACAGAAATCACCACACAAACCACAATTGCTGTATCATACATGAAAAACGAGCATGAAATTAGAAGGCTGCATGGAATAATCTCTGGACTGTAATTAGAGATCAGATGAACAAGAAAAATATAAAAAAAATTCCAGCATGCCATATAAAATTCAACTTTTACTTCATATCAAAAAAGATAAAAAATACATTTAACAAGGATCCAAGGAACAAAACAAAAGGCAGAGCTAGCTAACGCGTTTTGGTACATGGATCCTTGTTACATGATTTTTTTAAAAATCTTTTTTTTGATATGAAGTAAAAATTTAATTTTATACGGCATGCTGGAATTTTTTTTATACTTTTGTTGTTCATCTGAGTGATGTCATAGCAATGAAACAATCAACTCTCACTGCACTATCATTCCCCCTTGTATTCAGCCTGGGACCCCCCTTTGACAATAGAGAGCCTAATAAGCATTTTTGATGCTTGCTTAGGATTGATAGAGGCTAGAGAAAAAATTCCAAATTTGCCTGAAACAATAGACCAGCGCCTATTATAGAATTAAAAGAGTTAGAGTTGGTGGAGGTGGCAAAAGATTCTCATAAGAATCCATTGAACCCTTAAGAATGCAATTACTATGACTACCACCTTTTCATCAGGGTAGAGGTGTGGGTTCAAGGCTCATGAGTAATACAGTAGCCAAAATGTTAAGATGACCGCTTTCTAATGTAAGGGAGGGTTCACACGATGTCTTTTGGCTCGTAATCTGGCACATCTACGCCGCGGGAGCTTTTGCGGGCTGTATACACTACCATTGATTTCAATGGGAGCCGGAATCGTATATGCGGCGCTATTTTGTAAAAGTAAAAGTTAATGGGAACGTATACGGCCCACAAAAGCTCCCGTGACGTAGACGTGCCAGATTACGAGCCAAAAGACATTGTGTGAACCCTCCCTAAGAGGAATGCCTTAAGCTACATTCACACGACACGCCATGTAACATCAACTTTTTCAGTAAATGGGGGCTATTTACAGTCAAAGACCAGCAAAATATAGGTCATGTCCTAATTTGGCTGTTTTCTCAGATCCTCTCATATACTTAATATATGAGGGGGTGGTCTGTGAAAAAGGGTCCTCCCTAGTTGCAAGACAGTCGTAAAAAAATGGAGGATTTTCACGGATGTTTTGCAGTTCAGTCATCGAAATTTAGCCTTAAAGTTCCCCAAAACAATGCATTAGTTTAATCTACATGTAGGCCCTGATGAATTTTGTCATTTGAACTAAAAGCCTTAGAGCCACAATAAGGTTTTAGACACCCTTGACAGTGACCTAAATGTTTCCCGAAACAGAGCTAGCCTCTAATTGCGTAATAAGCAATATCACAATTACGCCTAAGCAAAGTTGGCCATAGACAAACAAATTTCATTTGTATTGGTTCACTTGAATTTATTTTCTTCTGTTTTAATAAGATCTTGTTTTACTTAAAAATTGCTTGAGTAAAAGAAAGTTTTGATTTCTTTTTGCTTCTTTTGACCATGAGTATGTGCAAGTATCTAACCAGGAAAGGGCACAGGTTTCCCCCATCAAATGGGGCTAATCTTCAATTTGTGCTTTGTTTTATTTAAATAGCACCATGCGACTCAGCCCTTTATAGATAATGCCATCATTCAGTGTCCTTAATAAAGTGCACAATATAACCTTCCTATCACTATGTCTTTGGAATTAGTGAAGAAACCCCTGCAAACCCCATGTAGATGTTGCTCGTGGCTGTATTTATACCAAGAACTCCAGCGCTGTAAGACAACAGTGTTAATAATTGAGTAAGGCTCCACCAGAACAACCATTGTATATCTGCATCAAAAATATGAATGCATACTCCAGATTTCTGTTAAAGATCCAATAATTTAACAAAGTGGTTTGATGAATATTTGAGATTAAACACAAACTCTGCTTAGATGTAATAAGTGTACCCACGAGGTGAGTGACCCAAAGGTTAAAGAGCAAAAAAAAACCCTCTATCAACAATAAGAAACTTCTTAACCCTTGAGTGAAGAGGAGATAACCATAGTAGCAGCACAACCCACATAACATAATTGCCAGTTGAGCAATTCCCTAGTGCTGCTGCTGAAACCTGGGAGGAAGGTAAAGAAAGAGACAGTGAGTCCTAAATTTGACCCAGCCCCTATCCCTACCTACTTGCCTTCAACGTCCTAATGACAGGGACAACTTGACGACAGTCCTGTTAATAAATAAGTGTAAACATAGAACACGGACAAGACAACACAAAATAGGAGTCAGCAAGTCAAGGGTCAAAGCCAGAGAGACAAAGCAGTACCAAATTGTAATCCAAAAGAGTAGTAACAAGAAAAGTCAAAGGTCAGAAGTCAGTAAATACAATACAATAAGAGCAAGTAGAAAGCTTAGCAAGGACAAAGTCACACTAGCCACCTGTGTGGGGTGATGACCTGCTTATAGGAAGTCCAGGACCTGTCCCAGACTTGATTGGCAGATAGGCTGTCAATCACACAGGGAAGGCTAAGAATAACTATTAGAGGAGCAGAGGGAAACTGAGGGGTAAGAGATCGGTGTGGTGCAGTGGCGTAACTAGGAATGGCGGGGTCCCATGGTGAACTTATGACATGGGCAAGACCCCCCCGCCCCGACCGACACTGATGCTGAAGACCTCAACCGACCCCCTCCTACGCATTCCAGTGCAGTCTATTATGCCCCATAGTGGCCCCTGCACACAGTATTATGTCCCTTAGTGGCCCCTGCACACACTATTATGTCCCGCAGTGGCCCCTCTACACAGTATTATCCCCCATAGTGGCCCCTGCACACAGTATTATCCCCCATAGTGGCCCCTACACACAGTATTGTACCCCATAGTGGCCCCTGCACACAGTATTATCCCCCATAGTGGCCCCTGCACACAGTATTATCCCCCATAGTGGCTCCTGCACACAGTATTATCCCCCATAGTGGCCCCAGCACACAGTATTATGTCCCACTGTGGACACCCATAAACAATTATTATACTCTTGGGTCTTTTCAGACCCCAGGGTATAATAATCGGAGACCCAGGGGGAGAAAAACATAAATAAAACTCTGTTACTCACCTATCTCCTGGCTCCTACGCTGTCAGCCTCCAAAGTAGTCCATCTTCAATGACGTCAGACGTCACATGACCTGGGACGCAGGCCTAGTCAGATGACTAGGCCGAAGCCTGCCTGGATCGTGGAGAGGTAAGTAACAGTGTTTTTTATGTTTCTTACCTTTCCTGGGCCGCCGATCATTATACTTGGGGGTCCAAAAAGAACCCCAAATATAATGATAGCAGCGGTAGCGGCTGTCACTGGGCCCCTAATGTCCTGGGCCCTGTGGCAGCTGCCTCCGCTGCTATGGCGGTAGTTACGCCACTGGTGTGGTGAGAAATAAATTACAGAGATGAGAGAATAGAGCAGTGTTCAGACAGAGCAACAAGAACCAAAAGAAAGGAAACATAACTGAACATGCCTCCTGCGCCACAGTGTGCAAGCGGAGGGTGGCGCAGAGACCCAAACAGGCAGAGACGTTACACACATAAAAGTGGAGTCAACACTGCAAGAAGGGTCAACACTGCAAATATTGACTTGCTGCATTAACTCATTCTAACTTTTGTTACTCATAATATGATTGCAATTATATTTCTGTATCTGACAAACACACATAAAAACCAGAGGGCAGCAGATCATGTGAAAATATAATATTTGTGTCACTCTAAACTTTTGGCCATGACTGTAGTGTTAGTGGAGTCTGAATAGTGACCCAATGGCTCCATACTACAGATCTGTAGGCTCCCTATAGAGACTCTTTAAGGAGAGTATTATGAAATGTTTTCTCCTCTGGAAGCTTTGTAGGAAGGAATATCTTTATAATGAAATAACTATTGGTTCATGCCAGATTGTTTTTCTATTTAAATAATAAATAAAACATATGCAAAGATATAATAGGCGCCCACATACTTTTATGGGTGCTGTAATGTGCCTCTATACAACTCAGAGCTCTGGTCATCTGTAGGTATCATCATTCATTGATAACAAATAAATTGAGTGAGCATTCCAAAACCAAGCAGTTATTATTCTTTACATTCTCCACTTCATCCATTTATGCCTTTAGCGTATATTTTGTACAATTCCCTTTTCTGCTAAAGGGAGTGGGTGGTTAAATAAATATTGCAGGTATACATTTACTCATTAATCTGTGACCTATTTCATGCTACCGCAATGGTAGGGAATATATCAATTAATAAAGACAAAGAAGGATTGTAATTTATAATTAACTGGCAAGTGGTTTGAAACAAACTGCGGCACAGAGTCTAATATTCTGCAGAAAAATAACTAGTGTTGATTTGTCCCTTGATAAATTAATGGACTACTTATCAATGACAGGGTTACATAAAACTGCTAAATAAATAATCATTGTGTTAAAGTGTAGCAGATCTTTAACAAGCTCCATCTGAACCACTTGACATAAGTAGACAAAAGAGATTTAAGATTGTAAAAGAGCACATGAGATTGTAGGAAAAAATGGAGCATAGTGTATATCATCAATATCCATCATCAACTGTGCAACACAGGATTTATTTATTTTCCAAAATTTGTTTTCGTTCAAATATAATACATTGTCTTTCATTCCCAAATCATAAAAAATCTGTTTGGATTCTAGTTGATTAAAAATACCGTGTATACTCGAGTATAAGCCGACCCGAGTATAAGCCGAGGCCCCTAATTTTACCACAAAAAAACTGGGGAAACTTATTGAGTAGAGTATAAGCCGAGGGGGGAAATGCAGCAGCTACTGGAAAATTTCAAAAATTAAAATGGTCAGAGTTTTTGGGTGCAGTAGTTGCTGGGTGCTGGGGAAGGGGAGGGGGGTGTTTTGGTTGTCTGTCTGCCCCTTCCCTGAGCTTGAGGACTGAGTTTTTTTTCCCCACTTGGAATTCAGCCTGGCTGAATATAGGGTATCTGCAGTGCTGCTATTAATCCCTTCCCAGAACAGGAGCACTGCAGATACCCTATATTCAGTAGACCGGGCACTTTCAGACACAGGGATACCTAATGTGTATGTGTTTCACAGTCATTTTCCACTTTTACATGTATTCTAGGGAAAGGAGGGATTTAGAATTTTTATTTACTTTACTTTTTTATTATTTTTTCTAAAGCTTTTTTTTTAGACTATTTTATGGGAGATTCTATACATTACTATTGCAACTGGTCATAGACCCCACCCCCTCCTAAAAAAAAATAAATTAAAAAATTTTTTTTTTTTTTTTTTTTTGCTTGACTCGAGTATAAGCCGAGGGGGGCTTTTTCAGCACAAAAACTGTAAAATTCGGCTTATACTCGATTATATATGGTAATTAAGAAGAGTCTAGTTTTTAAGGCAATTGCAGTTGGACTATAAGCAGTTTGCAACCACCCAAATTATTTCTAAGCCACTAATAGTCTGTTGGGGCCTCAAGGTGAATATGCCATTTATAAAACCATTTTCGTCTTGTGATTGCTGTTCCCTAACATAAAGATTGACAGGCATTAATGTGTGACTATCACTGTTAAAAACGGTCACTGCGGCCTATATGGTCACATCCCAAAACCCCTATTAAAGGGGTTCTCTGAAGAGAATAACTGTACTGAAACTTGTAGATAATTTAAAGTTAAAGTGCACCTCCAGCTGTAAACCATTTTGCATAAATTAATAATACAGGTGAATATAAGAAATCTTGTAGTATACCTTAAGGGGGCATTCACACGGAGTAAAGTGGCGCTAATTCTGCCACGATAACTCGCGGCAGAATCAATGCTGATAAAAAGACTCCCAATGAGTTCAATGTGTTCCGTGCAGAAGACAGAACTCAATGGGAGTCTTAACTCGTGGCAGAATCAGCGCCACTTTACTCCGTGTGAATGCCCCCTATATATTTCCTTCTCCATTTATCAAGCTAAGTTACTTTCTACATACAATTCTATGGAGAGGGATGGGAGAGGAGGCTGCTGGAAGAGATACTCAAATAATTGCTGCTGATACACTCTCCTACTCTTTAAATCAGAAATAGCTCTTTAGACACTACTATATCTTCCAGATAAGACACCAGACTGAATAGAATGTGGTATTAAATCAATTAACCCATCACCATTACCCTCTTCTTCCCCTTCCTCTCTCCATAGAGTTCTGTGTGTGAGCTGATCCTATGTGAACAGATTGAAGATAAGGAGGTGGAAGGAGCCTAATAATTTGAAAAATGAAACAGGTTTATGTAATAAGATATAATGCAAAGTTTGCTATATTGAAATGCAATAATAATTTATGAAAGGTTTGTAATAACTGGAGGTACACTTTATACATTTTTGCCAATAGAAATAATTGCAATATTTGCAGAGCTTTAAACATTTTTTCTAACCCTCTTAGTTGTGGTTAGTCTTTTGCCTTGATCATTGCCATTAGATTTAAATGCAAATGCAAGAATTTTCTACGACTTGCAAACCATTATTTTCCTATTGTGGCCGGGTTATCTTTTCATGCATGCAGAGTTCCTGCCTTTACCACAACCTATCCACAATAAGAAAATCATGGCTAGGTTTCTGCCTGTAAGTTCCTGCATGCACATTCATGGAATTATCCATTTGTAACTAATCAAGAAAAAGGCTTTGACCACTCAGATGGTTAGAGAAAACCTTTAAAACTCTTCAAAATTGTCCATTATTGATTGCAAAAATGATTCACTTTTCATTGTCTGCAAATTGAAATATTGTTATGTTCATGGGAAAGCATCTGGTAGAACAACTAATGAAATTCTAAAAACTGTAATGGGTGTTTCTGTTTATGGAGACTGGTCCACCAAAGACACTGCACAGTACCTACAATGCTTAGAAACTGTCAGGAGTATCAGTTCTGATGCTGTGCCTTTAAGGTTTCAGGACCAATCTGAGAAGCCTCTGTATGTCAGAGATTCTCTGGTCTTGTCCCATAACCACCTGAGGAGGTCTATTTAAGTTTCCTGTCTCCTCACCCACCAGGCTGCAAATATTTCCTATTTAGTGTTGTTTCTCCATTTACCTGTGATCAGATTGATCTCCTGAAATATTGACCTCTTGGCTTTAGTTCTAGAATTTGATTTGTCTCCTAATACAGTCCTGAAGTGACCTCCTGTAATACTAACTCTCTAGCTTCTGTTGCTGGATACGGCTTGTCTTCTGATTTTGTCCTGACGTGATCTCCTGGAATACAACTTTTGGCTGGTTATTGGAATCCTGTTTTCTCCTGGCTCAGACATCTTTTCTGACAGGCTACTACCTGGAGTCTATCCTCCACATTGTCCTCCTGGTCAAGATATTCTCAGTAAGTAGATAGAAATTTCTGGTTTGTTTTCAAAGAATGAAGAATTTATTAACTGTACAGTGACAGGTGGTGACAATTCGAACACTCAAATTCTGCAAAGCCCATCTAGCCTTGGAGATAGCACTGGTCAGGGGCGTAACTACCGTGGTAGCAGCAGTAGCAGCTGCCACAGGGCCCGGGCCATTAGGGGGCCCGGTGACAGCCGCTACCGCTGCGTTTTTTTTTTTTTTTTTTTTTAAAGTCCGTTACGGGCCCCATTCACTTGCCGATCCTGGCTGGGCCGGGATCGGCAAGTGACACCGCGGGGCCCACAGAGGCTATCATTATACTCGGGGGTCTTTGCAGACCCCCGAGTATAATGATCGGCGCACCGGGAGGGGTAAGGTAACATAAAAAACACTGTTACTTACCTCTCCGCGATCCTGCCAGGCCTCCGTCATTTGTGTCTGACGTCTCTGACGTCACATGACCCAGGCCAGCTTCCCGGGTCATGTGACATCTGACGTCATTAAAGCTGGACAAGAGCGGACAGGACAGCCGACAGGAACAGGTAAGCAACTGTCTCTGTTCTTTTAATGGTTTTAATCCCCCGGGTCTCCGATTATTATACTCTGGGGTCTTTTCAGACCCCAGAGTATAATAAATGTTTATAGGTGTCCACAGTGGGACATATGGGGACACTATGGGGGATAATACTGTGTGTGCAGGGGCACTATAGGGGTTAATACTGTGTGTACATTGGACACTATAGGGGTTAATAATACTGTGTGCATTGGACACTATAGGGGTTAATAATACTGTGTGCATTGGACACTATAGGGGTTAATACTGTGTGTGCATTGGACACTATAAGGGTTAATACTGTGTGTAGGGGACACTATAGGGGTTAATACTGTGTGTGCATTGGAAACTATAGGGGTTAATAATACTGTGTGTGCAGGGGACACTATAGAGGTAAATACTGTGTGTGCAGGGGACACTATGGGGGATAATACTGTGTGCATTGGACACTATAGGGGTTAATACTGTGTGTGCATTGGACACTATAGGGGTTAATACTGTGTGTGCATTGGACACTATAGGGGTTAATACTGTGTGTGCAGGGGACACTATAGGGGTTAATACTGTGTGTGCAGGGGACACTATAGGGGTTAATACTGTGTGTGCAGGGGACACTATAGGGGTTAATACTGTGTGTGCAGGGGACACTATAGGGGTTAATACTGTGTGTGCAGGGGACACTATAGGGGTTAATACTGTGTGCATTGGACACTATAGGGGTTAATACTGTGTGCAGGGCTTACTAAGGGACATAATAGAGTGCGGAGGAGGGGGTCAGTCGAGGTCTTCGGCATCGGTTTGGAGAGGGGGGGCCCCATGTCAAAAGTTCGCCACGGGGCCCCGCCATTCCTAGTTACACCACTGGCACTGGTTAAGGCATTTGTGGGTTAGTCAGTAAATTGATGTGCTGTACTGTACAACTTGTTTTTTTCTACTCCCTGTTATCAGCCAGTGTCTGTGTTTTGCTGAAGTTTGCTCTTGGAACTCAACCACTGGATGTTCAAAGTCTGTGCTTCAGATCTCAGGCTGTATGTACCCCAAAAAATGACAATGGTTAAAAAAAAATGCAATGTTAACCTCACATTTTAGTGCTATGAAGTCAAGTTTTTGACTCTTTTTTTTTCCAAATTCCAACTCCTTCATTATTAATAATAGCAAATTTACTGTATTAAAATGTTGATATCTTCATTTTAATTACAATCTTGTAAATAAATACACATTTTAAAGCCAAAGTTAAAGCTGGAACATTTCTAAAAATTTACTTTAACTCCATGATTCTGATCCCACAGTCCTGCTTAATAATGTCATGAAAATTGGTAGCCCTTTTAGTTGAAATGTTTGATCAATGGTATATTTGAGGAGACTTTTGTCTAAATCACCCACAATCTATGTGTAAGGGAATTGCTATGAAAGCAATTCCCCAGTAGCTGCTGGTGAACCCTGGGGGAAGGGGCACAATAGACAGCGAGCCCTAAGCTGAATTCACCCCACTGTCCCTTCCTGCTTGCTGGTCCTATCCTAGACAATACACGGCAACTGGTCAATGGGCCCTACCTATATATGTGACAACACAGAACGCAAACAAGACAAACAGCATAATAGGGAGGTCAGCTAGCCATGCGTCCAGTAACAGTTGATCTACACAGTACAGAATTAAAATCCAAGAGAGAAGTCAATAGGGAAAGCCAGAGGTCAGTAAAATAACAGTAGCAGAAGAGGAGCTTCGCAGGGACAAAGTCAATAGCCAGCAAGTCTATGTGGGTTGATGACCTGTATATAGGAAGCCAAAGACCCGCCCTAGGCTTGATAGGAAGACAGGCTGCCAATCACACAAAGAGGGCTAGAATTAACCATTTGATGAACAGAGGGAAAGAAGGTTCAGGAGATGGGTGTGGTGGAAATTCAATTACAGAGATTGCACAGTGCGACACTGCTCAGCGAAAAACACTAAGCAAATAATCAAACTATATATGGCTCCAGCGCCGCAGCGTGCGAGCGGAGGGTGGCGTAGAGACCAGAACAAGCAGAGACGTTACACTATGGGTTTATTTCATTACCAAGTTGTTTTTTTTTAACATTTGATTGTACAAATGAGAGCTAAACAAAGTAAGATTTAGAAGGTTTTTGCTTATTTCTGTTCTCTCAAACCGTCCCACCTACTGTAAATTTTCTTTCAAGAAAATCAACACTTTCCATATATATATATATATTAATAATTATATAATTGCAAAATAATTGTGAAATGACTCAGTGGAAATAGCTAATAGTACATCTAGTAATAGCATTGTAATGTTTATTGGTATTTTATGTCGAAATATTGTACAAAATGCATTCTTAGTTGTTTAGATAATCCCTTTAATTTTTCTAAACTAATTACATAATCTGGATAAAATACATTTGGGAATATATATTTATTAGTAAATACATATTTCAACAATAAGAAGTTCACAGGACCAATCCAGTTACTAATACAGATGATTGCCGTTTAGCATTTAATTGTCAGTTGAGTACATCATTTACTAATAACGATTATATTTCTCATTAAAATACTTCCTTCATTATTTCTTAGGTAAAATAGAGTAATCCAATAATTGTTCAATAAATTATTCTTTAAAACCTAATTAAAAAACTGAAATATTATCTTTCATACTCAAAATGCTGTAACAGAGATGTACTAATTATGAAAGAAATGAATGTGTGCAAAAATTATCATTGCGGTCTATGCCTTATAAATTCTTAATGCAAAGCTAACATAAAATTTACATCAAATATATAGATACAATAAAACAAACACATTTTAATCTGGTCTTAACTTCAAAAGGTTTTGATTATTATAATTAAATAATACATGATATAATAAAGCTGTAAAATGCATGATTAGTTCATTGGCATGTGAATATTTTACTCTTATTTATGGCGGTAATGTACAACTTGGGGTATGCATAATGCATAAAAATATTGACACAATTAAACTTGCTACATGAAAAAAAAAATGAAATAGGTCTAATGAATATACTGTATAACTGAAGCATCTAGGAATGCATGTAGAATTTTTGCATCATGCATTTTAAGTATACTATGTGCACAATATGCAGTTTTTTTTAACACCATAATTTTAAAAATGTGTTATTTCTCTTTACCAGTTCTATGCTACATAGACCTGGCTTTGTGGCAAGGCCTCGGTTAATGTTGTCTCAATGTTTTTAATGTCAATTTTTAAAGTTAATGTTTGTCTTACCGTTCGACTTTTCTTGTTAAACCATTTAAGTTCACGTAATTTGTCATCCTGCAAACCCTTTATGTTAATGATGAACCATATAAAATATTACACTACACAATGTATCAATTAAAGGGGCTATTCATTAAGGTTTTGTTATTGAAATAAATGGAATTTACAAAATTACTGCACAGATATAACTCTCTTTAGCTTCCATTTGGTAACATACTACAGTGAAATACCGGATAACTAAAAACCTTGAACGCCATGGAAGAAAGAAGTTAAATGGGTGTTTAACTCATTAAAGGAATTGTCCAGTATTTGGAGTAATCTGTTTTTTTTTTTTTTTAGAAGATTCTGTAAATTTTAACTCTGCTAACACAAGATAAGATAATCTTTTGGAAATTCAGTGTGTTACAGCAGCATGGATAATACAGTAATATATTACAAGAAAGAACACATACAAGTTCAGAATAGCAGGTAGAAAAGGATACTAGGAGTCATAGCAACTAAAAATAAAAGAAGACTCCAGGATCATTTAGTTCTTTGTGTGGAGTGATCTTTGCTTAGCCTGATGTTGGATATACAGCCTGACCGCATTTGGAAGGAAGGATCTCCGATAGCGCTCCTTCTCACACTTGGGGTGAAGTAGTCACTGAATGTACTTTCCAGTGCTATCACGGTCTCATACATGGGATGGGAGTTGTTCTCCAGCATGGAGCTCACAACGGACATTATCCTTCTGTCACCCACCACCTGTACTGGCTCCAGGGGACTCCCCAGGACAGAGCTGGTCCTTCTAACCAGCCTGTCAAGTCTATTTCTGTCCCTGGCTGGTATGCTACTCCCCCAGCAGGCCACTCCAAAGAAGATGGCTGATGCTACCACAGAGTTGAAAAAAGGCCCTAAAAAGTGCTCCCTGGACTCCAAAGGCCCTCAGCCTCCTGAGCAGGTAGAGCCTGCTGTGACCCTTTCTGTGCAGAGCATCCAGGTGATGTGGCCTCCTCGAATTCCTCCACATTGGACCAGACCATCTCCCTCCCCAAATTTTAGCTGCTAAGGGTGGCCCAACCAGCATGGAAAAATTGTAAGGTGAAGTGCACATTGAGTAGCACTAAGGCACATGCTAGAGCATCAGTTTGAGCAGCGGTATATGGTGAATGATTACTGCATGCAGCAAACGATAGACACAATGGAGTGTATAATTCTGAGAAGAAGCAGAAGAACAACTTGTACTATACTTTTGGAAGATAATCCAGCTTTATCAGTTGGCAGGCTAGACAGTAGGCACACCGACGGTATGCCTCAATTTTTTCTTGAAATTATGTAAACTGTTACTCTGCAAACATGATGCTGATGTAGCAATCTGCTCTGTCAATGGGATCATTTTTATCACTTTTTTTTAAATGAAAAGCCAATTCTTCCTCACTTTTCAACATAAGCTCATAACCACAAATTTGTTCCCAAATAACAAGCCAGTAGCACTTACAAATCATCAAAACAAGCTAATTTTTATACAAAATCATTGTGTTTTTAAATATAGCCACCATGTGTATCTACAAAACCATGGGCAAGCAACTTTCCCCCAAAGAATTGTAATTTTTACAGCGTTTTAAAAGTTAAAATGCGCAAAAGTGAGTTATAGTGCAATAAATGTTTAAACTTGGCGTTTGTATAATTTCAGGCTCTGAAAATTGGATAGGTTAGTTCCTAGGAACCTTTACAGTGCTATACACTATGTTTTAAACCAATTAAATTTTCGGTTCATACTAAACTTGTCCGACCCAAAACAAAAATGGAACCTGAGCCTCCCAAACCTAAAACCAAACAAATCTTGAGAGATTTGTTCATCTCTAGTGGCCACTCATAGAACATATAATCTCTAAATCGTGTTGTTTTGCAAAGCTGATCATCCTGTGGTACATATATCTGAACATGCCCAACCAAAAGGAATTGTTTGATGAGACTTATCAGTACAGATCTTTGGGTGATCCATTATTGTGTTCCAAAAACAGCATAAAGGGCAAAGAGGATCTTTGTGACCTGGGGATCATTACACCAACTCTTAAAGGTAACTATATTAGATATTTTTTTTTTTACATTTCTACTCATTTGAAAGTCATTTCAAGGGGAAAATAACCCTGGGGCTGAAGTCCCATGTTGTGAAAAAGCAGCATTTTACAGTACCTGCAAAGTGAATGGGATTTTGGCTAATCCCATCCACATATTGTAGAAAAAATTCTGCAGCAGAAGAGCTGCATTTAAAAAAAACCTGCATTTTTGAGAATCACAGTATGTCTATAAACCTGCATAAATCCATAGGTATAATAGGAGCAGAAAGTTTGCAGAGGAAATGCAATGAAACGCACTACAAAAAAATTGTGATGCGTTTCCAGTGCATTTTTCCCCCCCAGCATTTTTATTTATTTATTTTTTTTTGCTGCATTTCACTATGTGGGGCCTTAGCTTTAATAAAGTGGTGTGAAAAAGTATTTGCCCGCTTCCTATTTCTTAATCCTCTGGATATTTGTCACACTTAAATGTTTCAAATCACCAAATTCAAATATTAGGCAAACATAATACAAGAAACACAAATTGCAGTTTTTAAATAAAAAAGCAATCAAAACTAGAGATGAGCGAGTACTATTTGAAACGGCAGTTTCGAATAGCATGCTCCCATAGGAATGAATGGAAGGAGCCGGCACGCAGTCGGGGCTGGCGTCCTGCCGCTTAACCCCCTGCGTGTCCATTCATTCTATGGGAGCATGCTATTCGAAACTGCCGTTTCGAATATGTACTTGCTCATCTCTAATCAAAACCTACATGGCCCTGTGTGAAAAAGTAATTGCCCCTCCCCCCCTTAAAACATAAATTTACTCTGTTTTCTCACATCTTTGGGAAGCGGATTTCAAATTCCCTAGCCACACTCAGCCTTTATTACTGTCACACAAGTTATCAAGCAAGGAAGCACTTAAATAAAGTGAAGAAAGCCAAAATTTCATCAGAATATAGACATGATGGGAGATCCAAAGAAATTCAAGAACAAGTGAGAAACAAAGTACTGTAGTTGAGATCTCTCAGTCTGGAAAACATTATAAAGCCATCTCTAAAGCTTTGGGACTCAAGAGAACCACAGTGAGATCCATTATCCACAAATGGAGAAAACATGGAACTGCGATGAACCTTTCCAGAAGTGGCAGGCCGTTCCAAATTACCCCAAGAGCACAGTGATGACTCATCCAAGAGGTCACAAAACACCCTACAACAACATCCAAAGAACTGCAGGCCTCAGTTAAGGTCAGTGTTTATGACTCCACCATATGAAAGAGACTACGCAACAACGGCCTGTTGAGCAAAAACAACACAGCAGCTTTCCTGGGTTTTACCATAAAACATCTTGATGATCCAAAAAAATTTTGGGAGAAGATTCCATGGACTGACGAGACAAAAGTCAAACTTTTTGGAAGGTGTAAGGTCCATTACATCTGGGGTAGAAGCAACACAACATTTCAGAAAAGGAACATCATACCAACAGTAAAACATGGTGGCAGTGTGATGGTCTGGGACTGTTTTGCTGATTCAGAACCCGGAAGACATACTCTGGTAAACGAAACTATGAATTCTACTGTATAGCAACAAATTCTGAAGGAGAGTGTCAAGCCATCTGATCGTGACCTCAAGCACTTGGGTTATACAGCAGGACAATTATCCAAAACACACCAGCAAATCCACCTCTGAATGGCTTAAGAAAAACAAAATTAAGACTTTGGAGTGGCCTTGTCAAAGTCCTGACCTTAATCTGATTGAGATGTTGGGGCATGACCTTACAAAAGTGGTTCATGCTTGGAAAACCTCTAATATGGGTGAATTACAACAATTCTGGAAAGATGAGTGGGCCAAAATTTCTCCAGAGCTTGTAAAAGACTCATTGGCAGTAGTCACTTGATTGCAGTTGTTGCTGCTAAAGGTGGCCCAACCAATTATTAGTAGAGATGAGCAAGTAGTACTCAATCGAGTAGGTATTCGATCGAATACTACGGTATTCAAAATACTCGTACTCAATCGAGTACCACTCGCTGTTCGAATGTAAAAGTTCAATGCAGAAACAGCATTGATTGGCCGAATGCTATACAATGCTGGTTCTTCTCCTACTTTTAGAAGTCTTCTCCGTGCAGCTTCCCTGCGGCGTCTTCCGGCTTTTCATTCACTCTGCCAGGCATCAGGCCTGGGCAGAGCCGACTGCGCATGTCCGCTTGTAGTGCAGGCATGCGCAGTCGGCTCTGCCCAGGAGGCTCAGAGGATCCAGCCCGACCCTCACTCGTGGACTCCTCGAACGTTGCCTACCCCTGAAAAGAGCATTTCCCCCCATAGACTAAAATAGGGTTCGATATTCGATTCGAGTAGTCGAATATTGAGGGGCTACTCGAAACGAATATCGAACCTCGAACATTTTACTGTTCGCTCATCTCTAGTTATTAGGTTTAGGGGGCAATTACTTTTTCACCCTGCATATTTTCATTACTTAATAATGAACAATAAACTTATTAATGAACTTATAATAAAGACCTTTATTGAAAAACTGCATTTTGTGCTTACTTGTGTTATGTTTGTCTAATATTTAAATTTCTTTGGTGATCTGTAACATTTAATTGTGACAAATATCCAAAAAATTAAGAAATGAGGAAGGGGGGCAGATACTTTTTCACACCACTGTATATTTTAAAACTTCCAGACTTCGGTTTATTGTGTACTATTTGATAAATAATCCATTCTTTGCCCACTGCCATTAGCTAACAAAGAAAACTGACATGTATAATTTTCTTTTCTTTTTTTTTTTAAGTTTCCTTTTAGTCTTCTTAGCAAAAGGAACAAAATTGAAAGTACAGCAAAAAAGTCTTTTATCTTGCCAGTCTCTAAATTACTCTTAAGGAAGAAAGTTGATTGTAAACTAAAAAGCCAACATAGCGTAACAAAACTCAGACTCCTTTTTTTTGGAAACAGCAGGTTACATGCTGAATTTTTTTTTTTTCTAAATTTTTTTGTTATTTCGGTGAAGATCCTGTAGTGCCAGATTTTCTCTTTATGGAATAAGATGATATATTCAGAAAGGTGACAGTTAAAGCTTTTTCAAGATTTTTTTTTCCCTCTTTTGCATCTTAGTACAGTGAGATTTTTGTACCTTCCTTTAGTGGCTGTCCATCACAGTTGTTATGTATGCAGTCTGAGTGAGCCCGCAGGGGATCCCAGTTATTTACACTCTTTTTCAAGATTCGAAGCTGTTATAATCATTCGCTGTCAACTTTGTGCTGACACTGAATTACTTTGTGTTTTTTATGCTTGGTTTGGGTCTGAAATACTAGCATCCATACCCTACACTGTAATTCTATGGGTGAGTGAGCTGACCAGCTATATACAGAATTACCAGCAGAGGAGAAGAAACCTTCTGCATGTTGAGATTTGAGAAATTGTAGATTGTGGACAGTAAACAAAGTCCTTAAGCTTTATATTTGTATCTCGCTAGATACCCAAGGGAATATATTTGTTCTACTTTTTGGTATCGTATTTATAGAAACAAATGGAAATTATCTATTGTCACTGAATGCCAAGATTATGATGTAAAATCATTTACAGCCCCTAAATTATAGGCATCATATAAAAGTTGTTAAAACTAAGTAATGTATTGTTTTGGGTTTATAATACATTTTATTGTGCAATGTTAATATATTTTTAAATATTGCAAATGGATTATTAATAGAGATGAGCGAGTAGTGAAATATTCGAGATTCGATATTCGTTTCAAGTAGAGCCTCAATATTCGACTACCCGATCGAATATCGAATCCCATTATAGTCTATGGGAAAAAATGCTAGTTTCAGGGGAAACCACTATTCGACTAAAGGAGAGTCACCAAGTCCATGAGTAGCAGGAGGAGAGTGTTTAGGAGGGCAAAGTGCAGTTGAGGAGGAGCGCTGTGCAGTTAAAGCGCACGGACCCCATAGCCTATGGGCCGGTTCACATTAGCGCTTGCCTCCAATCCGGAAGGAGTCCGCAGGAGGACCCCCCAAAACAGAATATCAACGCAACTGCAAGTGTTGGACAGTTAAGCACATGGACCCCATAGCGTATAATGGGTTCCGTGTGCTTGCTGCTCACTGCCCACATGAATCATTCTATGCTATGGGATCTGTGTGCTTAACTGTCCAGTGCTTGCAGTTGCACTGATATTCCGTTAGGGGGGTCCTCCTGCGGACTCCTTCCGAACAGGAGGCAAGCGCTAATGTGAACTGGCCCTTACTCGTACTGTAGAACCAGCATTGATTGGCCGAATGCTATACACTGTATAGCATTTGGCCAATCAACACTGGTTCTGCAGCAGGCTCATCTTTGCTAGTCGGGAGAGCTGGCAGCTTGCGGTTATGCGGGAGATGACTTTTTCTCATAGGAATGCACTGACCAGCATTGATTGGCAGAATGCTATACAGTGTACAGCATTCGGCCAATCAACGCTGGTTCTGCTGGAGGCTCATCTGTAACAAAGTGGAGTCTAAGATCGGACCGCAATGAAGACTGATGTGGTCTGATCATAGACTCTGTCTCGTCACAGACGAGCCTCCAACAGAACCAGCGTTGATTGGCCGAATGCTGTACACTGTATAGCATTCGGCCAATCAATGCTGGTTCTGAATCGAATATTTACTGCGAATAGTGAGTAGTATTTGATCGAGTATGAGTATCTCGAATACTGTAGTATTCTATCGAATACCTACTCGATCGAACACTACTCGCTCATCTCTAATTATTAAGCTTACAATAGAATGGATAACAAATTAGACCTGGGATTTCACTGACAATGGAAAAGCAACCCCACAAACATGGAGTTAAAGGGGTGGATGAATTATACAGTTGTCGGGGCCAGAAGCAGATTGCTCCAACCACCATGCAGGGGCTGTGCCTGTTGACTGCGGATCAGTTCTTATCCAAATGAATGGGAACTAAGCTGCAGTCACCTGGTACCATCAGTACACAGTGAATAGAACCATCTGCTTCTTACTGCATATCTCTGGCACTGATAGTAGCTAATTCGAGGGGGGATGGTCAGGTGTGCTATCCAAACCACCTGCAATTGATGACTTATACCATTGATGACGAACCTTTTAGAGACCAAGTGCCCAAACTGCAACTCAAAACCCATGGTACTTTTGAACAATTAATGTTCAGTATTTAGATCACACAGCATCTGTTATTACATCCTTTACTAATATCACATCTGCTATAAAACAGATACTATGTGATATAAATACTGAAGGGACCCAACACAGTGCAATCTGCCTCACAGTGGCTCCAAGACAGTTCAGTCTTCCCCACAGTGGCCAATACACAGTACAATGTGCTCCACAGTGGCCCCAGAGAGTATTATATGCTCCACAGTAGCCCCCACACAGTATTATATGCTTTGCAGTGGCCTCCACACAGTATTATATGTCCAGTGGCCCCCACACAGTATTACATGCTCCACAGTGGCCTCCACAAAGTTTTATATGCTCCTCAGTAGGCCTCCCACAAAGTATTACATGCTATACAGTGGGTCCCCACACAGTATTATACGCTCCACATTGCCCCCACACAAAGTAGTATACGCTCCACAGAAGGACCCAGTCTCAGTATTATATGCTCTACAGTAGGCCCTAATAAATATTATATGCCCCAGGTGGGCCCATACACAGTTTCATAAGCTCCACAATAGGCCTCCTGCCCACACACATTATTATGGCGCATATGCCAACAGAGAGTGCTAGTCTATGGGAGAAAATGCTTCGTTTCAGGGGATCCCATCATTCGACTCAGGAGGGTCACCAAGTCCACTTTTAAACCTCAGTAAATGATGCCAACACCTCTAAAATGCAACTGGGACAGCATGGGAAGCAAGTCTGGGGGCATCTAACACACCAAAGTCCCTCTATTACCCCACTATCACAGCCTAACAACTACACACTTTCCACATTCAAAAAGACCTCTATCAAAGTGGGAAAATACCTGGAAACCTTCTTTACTCCCCAAATGGATGGACACAAACCCAAATTTAAGCTAAAAAAACATCATCAAGCACCCCTTTAAATCACATTGCCCATGACAACCACAGATAGAATAGACAAAGGGAAATCCTTCAGTCCCCACCCTGAACTGTCATTGTGGATGTGTGTGACACATCACCACAGTAAAACCTTCCAAATTTCACTTTTCTAGCCCTTAACAGGAGCCTTTCCAAATTAAGTTACAGGCCCTTAAGCTGAACTACCAGCAGAGATTGAGGCCCTTTAGGTGATTTCAGCCTTTTACCTGCAGAGTGTTAGGCCCTTTAACTTAGTTCAGCCTTGCACCAGCAGAGATTTGTTGGTTCTTTGGGTGAGTTGAGCCTTTAAACAGCAGAGATTTAGTTTTTGGCCCTTGGCGTGAGTACAGCCTTTAAAATACAGTGCTTTTGGCCCTTGGAGTGAGTACAGCCTCTTACCAGCAGTGTTTTGGCCCTTGGAGTGAGTAGAGCCTCGCACCAGCAGTGTTTTTGGCCCTTGGAGTGAGTACAGCCTTGCAACAGCAGTGTTTTATGCCCTTCAGGTGACTAGAGCCATGCAGCAGCAGTGTTTCATTTTTTGACCCTTAAAAAATTAGATTTCAAGCCCTTGGGGGTGAGCCCTAAAACATTAATTTTAAGGCCCTTGGGGGTGAGCCCTAAAAAATTATTTTGCAGGCCCTTGGGCTGGAGCCCTAGAAAATTGAGTTGCAACCCCCTGGGGTGGTTGGGGAGATGATGGATATATATATATATATATATATATATATATATATATTTCACATTCAGAAGTAGGAGCTGGGGTTGGAGGAGGAGAAGGAGGAGGATGGGGAGGATGAGGAGGAAAAGTAAATTGGGTGCTGGCTGCTTCTCTCCAGTACCTTGACTATGGAGTGGATACCCAGCTGGTTATCCACGTTTTCACCCATGTCCCCTGCTGCTGCTGGCAGCCCCTCTCCAGCACCTGAACTGTGGAGTGGATATATAGCTGGGTATCCACATCCTAGCCCACGTCCCCTGCTCATAGTGACAAAGGATACTGCTGGCAGCCCCTCTCCAGTACCTGGACTGTGGACTAGACACCCAGCTGGATATCCACATCTACGTCCTTGCCCACGTCCCCTGCTGCTACTGATGAGGGACACTGCTGGCAGCCCCTCTCCAGTACCTGGACTGTGGAGTGGATATACAACTGGGTATGCACGTCCACGTCCTTGCGCACATCCCCTGCTGCTACTGATGAGAGGCAATGATGGCAGCCCCTCTCCAGTACCTGGATTGTGGACTGGATACCCAGTGGAATATCCACGTCCTCACCCACGTCCCTGCTGCTACGCTGCATGATGTATTAAGCTCTGAAAAGAGCTGTTATTTCCTGCCTAACCAAAGCTAGAAATCACTGTATCTAAATGCACTTTATTGCCTTCAGAACAAGCTCTCCCTATCACTCCAAAACTGAAATGGCGGCGGCCGTTCTTATGAATGGGAGGTCACATGTTTTCGGCAGCCAATGGGTTTTTTAAATTTTTTTCACTGCCTCCGTTGTCATAGTTCCTGTCCCACCTGCCCTGCACAGTTATTGGTGCAAAAAATACGCCAGGGAAGGTGGGAGGGGATACGAATTTTACTGCGTATGCGGCCTTGTATTCGATTGTGAACGAATACATCGAACGCCATGATATTCGATCGAATACCTATTCGATCGAACGGCGTTTGCTCATCTCTACTGGTGACCATTTTTGGAACTGTCAGAGATAGCATGTGCTATATTTTGCTACTCTTTGACAGTCTCAAATAGAAGAATAGAACTGCAGCATACTTCTACAATAAGCACTTCATTATAAGAGAATCTCACATTTTTGTGATTAGTGAGAATCTTAACATTTAGGCCCCAATGATCCATTGCATCTGTTATCCAATATTTAGTTATATCTAATATACAGCTAGAGAAAAATAGGAGTAGGAGAAGTAGAACAAAGTTTAGTCAGATTTAAACAATTACAGACAACGTTTGAAATCATAGGTAGGAGTGAGGGAGAATATCTGTACTATACTGCTGCAACAACGCTGACAACATGAACACTTTCATTGCCAATAATCTAATTTGTCTAAATTTGTTTTGCAATAGAGCCATTTAATCTATGATTGTCTACGTAGTATTTTACATTGTTTTCACTTACAAAATCATTCCTGTTTAGAGATAGGAGAACCAATTTTCTAAAAGCTGTTGTTTTTAATGAAACCAAACAAATCTCAGATAAACTAAAATAACCACAGAACATGTATTAAGCAGTTAAAATACAGAATAGACGTGTCTTGTGAGTCACTGTGACATTCTGGCACCACATGAAATGAGATGATAGCCTCTCAGCTAATAGTAAGTGGCAGATGAACAACTTACAGTGCTGATATCATATACACTATGTAAAGTGCTTTGACTATAAACACAAAGCATTGCAGTGATGGTGGATGTAGGGATGGATATATGATTCATCCAACTTCATGACACAGAGAGCACTGAATGATGAGGTGAAAAGATTACAAATTGCAATAGAGTGTGAGAATCTTAGGAATAGGAGAACTTAGTCAGAATTAATCAATTACAGGCAGATTAGTGATCAAAATCATAGATAGGATGGAGTGAGGGAGTATACATATGTGCTGTAGTGAGCCTGACTGCAGAAGTTTCCACTAATATAGACTAAGGACAGTTAAAGGGGTTGTCCCATCACAAGGATCCTATCTATACTGCTTGTTAATGTCTATTTAAGACTTACACTGCTTCAGCAAAACTGCTTTGTTTGTCCACTATCTTAGTTTATTCAATTCTTTGTGGCCACAGCCCTGACTTAGCTGCTCATGAGTCAAGTGATGTATCTGCTGCTCTCAGGGGGGAGGGAGGAGAGGCTAAGTGCACGGGAGCGAGCCTGTGTATCTAGCTATTCCTGTGTCTACACCACGTGACCTAGCTCCCTGCTCTCAGATAAGGGAGAGGAGCTGCTTTCATTTCTGAACTCGTCTTCTGTTCTCCCAGTCATCAGGCTAGCTAATTCAATTGTGTTCATTATGGCAGAGACAGGCAGTCTCTATATGTAACACAGAATGGAGTTGCTCCTGCCTGTGCTTCATAGTCCAATATTGTGCATATAGTGTTATTTGAGGACCTTTGATGACATCACAGGCCCTTCAGCCGCCCCATAGGATCACACTATGCGGTGGGCGGAACTATATGCTAATTTGGGGGCGGGGTTAAACAGCAGGTTGCCTGTGAAACCCCGCCCACCAAATGACGCAAGAAACCAGGAAGAAAGAAGATTTTACAGCAGTGAAGACTGGTGAGTATGCGACGTGGGAATACCCGTTTAACCATTTAATTGCCAGTAATCTAATTTTGTCTACGTCTGTTGTTCAATATGGCAATTTCATTTGTCTACAGTGTGTAAACAAAATTTTACAGGCAGTCAGTCCAGTTAGTAAAAAAAAAAAATTGTTAAGGTTTTTTTTTCATCAAATACATAAAAACTGCTTCACAATTTTTTTTTTATGCTGACCCAATAAACAGTGTGACAGAGTCTGCTAATCTAAAAAATATCCATTTCTTAAGCATTTTATTTTCATTGTTCACCTAATTAATAGTCAAGTAGGCAGCCTGCGCTATTCTGAAAAAAATATAATTTATTTAATTTTTGTTTCCTCACCCAATAAAGAGTGACACAGCTAATCTGAAAAAAAAAAACAACAACATTTATTAAGGTTATATTTTTGACTATCCAATATTTATAGAAACTGCTGCTATTTAAATGGCAAAAAATACAAGTTGACTTACTGATATGTTAATCTAAGGCTGGGTTCACACTGGGTTTTTTGGATCGTATTTTGATGCAGAATCCACCTCAGAATCCGGCTCAAAAAACCGCCTCCCATTGACTTCAATGGGAGCTGTTAACTACGTTTTTCCGCGATCGGGAAGAAACTGCCCTTTCTGGCGTGACACTCCCTCCCGACTAGGGCTCATTCATTTGGGCCTAGTTAGGAGCAGAATGCTGCGACTGTTGGAATGCTGTGACAGTCGCGCTAGCTAAGGGAGGCGTTTTTTGGACCAGATTCTGAGGTGGATTCCTGCATCAAAATCTGGTCCAAAAAACCCAGTGTGAATCCAGCCTAATAGTTACTGATAAAGTCACCCTTTAAGTACTTTTGCTATTTTTCTTGAAATAGTTTTTTTGTAAAAAAAAGAAAATACACACAGTTTCAGAATTTTGGCAATTACTAGTACAATTAAGCAGCATGCAGTAAAATAACTGGAAAAAACTGTCCAGAGAACAGGCAAATAGAGGGGAAAGAGAAAACACTTGTGCAAGTACTAACAATAGGAATGTGGATGAAAACAACAACATTACTTCTGGTCTTAACAGCCGGGCTTGTAGCCGCAGTGTTATTTTACTTTAGTTTTTGAACCACGAATATTGAGTCTAGTAGTCATGTGGCATCTGCTGGGAGACATATTCCTCATAGCCCAAGACTTCCTCTTTTTCCTCTTCTTGATGAGTTTCTCTTTTGTTAGAAATTGTGAGAGCAAAGAAATACGAGTCACAAAAAGTGGGGAAGATGGTGTTATTACTGAATCTGATGTTGATTCTATTACAGATAAGACCTGGCAACCAAGTCAGGGTGAAAGAGGGCAGTGGCAGCTGCATTAGTAAGAATTCCACTCAATGCAGCCCCAACATTCAAAAGTCCTGCCTGGGGTAGATTTAAGGCAAGCTCAGGAGGTGAAGGCACTGTCAGACACATTTCTGTCCCTGCTGGTTTTGGAGGCACCACCTACATTACTGGTTTGGAATGTTTTTTTTTATAATCTTTTTATTGAATTTTGCATAGTAAATAAAATAACAAACATACATTGAAATAAAGATTGAGAAAATACAAATGGAACAAAGTTTGAAACAAAATGCAATCAAAAAAAGAATATCATGAAATCAGTAACCAGATTGAACAAATCAAGGGTGGGTATTCAGGTGGACTAAAAATATACAGTTTGTCCCAGAATATGGTCTGGGGTGTGCATACGAGGACAGCAGCAGTTTGGTAGTTAAGTGCTTGGATATAGGGAGGTGGGGGGGGAGAGGGAGTGTTAGTAGAGGTAAGGTGTCGGGAGGGATGGGGTATTGGGGAGTAAGAGAGGAAAAGTGTGGAGCAGGTAGTTCTGGTTCAAATGACAAGTCTTAAGCGATAATAGATTTAGTTTTTTTCCACGGATCCCAGATTTTCAGGAATTGAGCATGCCTTCTAGCTTTCCAACTAGACAGTTCCTCAAACCTTGCTATTTGATTCACTTTAGCTACCCATTCACATTTTGATGGCACCTCTGTACTCAACCATTTGGAGGGAATAAGCGTATTTGCTGCTGAGAGGAGTAAAGAGACCTAGATTAGATCTAGATGGTTTTTAGTATCTGTTTGGTAAGGACAACACGGCCATGGAAGGGGTTATTTCAAAGGATGGTGAGGCCAGCTGTGCATTGGACCTCTTCCCAGAAGGCCCGAATTACCGGGCAATACGGTTTGGAATGTTTTTGTACATTTATCAAATGACAAATCAATAGCAAGGTACAATATCTGCAATAAGCCAAGGACATAGAGGGACACATTTAGGAACTAGGTCTCTCCATTATTACATGAAATATAGAGATAAGCGAATGCTGTTCAATTGAATAGGTATTCGATTGACAATCGTTCACAATTGAATACCAGGCCACATACGCAGTAAAAATTTGTATCCCCTCCCACCTTCCCTGGCGTGATTTTTGCACCAATAAAAGTGCAGGGGAGGTGGGAAGGGAACTACAACAACGTAGGCAGTGAAAAAAAATTGAAAAAACCCATTGGCTGCCGAAAACATGTGACCTCCCATTCATAAGAACGGCTGCCGGCATATTCGACATTTTTGCCGTCAGGCATAGGGAGAGAAACATATCTGCTGAGGGCTAGATAGCGATTAGCTTCAGATAGGCAGGGAAGAAGTAATGAAGAAAACCAACAGCTCTTCTCAGAGCTATACACTGTAGGGACATCAGTCCAGCTTTCCACGGACGGTGGAAAACAGGGATACGCAACAGATACAAGTTCATATATAGTGGAGAAACAGCTTTCATTTTTGGCTGTCCGCACACAGAATAGCCAGAATCAACAGCAATTACAAGTTCATATAGCTGGAAAAAGCCTTGATTTTTTTTTTTTTTTTTTTTTTTTTGGGGGGGGGGGGGGGGCTGAAACATAGCAGCAATCCACAGCATTTACAAGTTCATATAGCTGGAAAAAGCCTTGAATTTTGGGGGGCCTGAAACATAGCATCAAATCAATCCACAGCAATTACAAGTTCATATAGCTGGAAAAAGCCTTGAATTTTGGGGGGGCCTGAAACAGCATTAATCCACAGCAATTACAAGTTCATATAGCTGGGAAAATCCTCATTTTTTTTTTTTTTTTGGGGGGGGGGGGGGGGGGGGGCTGAAACATAGCAGCAATCCACGACAATTACAAGTTCATATAGCTGGAAAAAGCTTTGAATTTTGGGGGGCCTGAAACATAGCAGCAATCCACAGCAATTACAAGTTCATATAGATGGAAAAAGCCTTGAATTTTTGGGGGGCCTGAAACATAGCAGCAATTCATTGCAGTTACTTCTTGCTATATACGTGCAAAGCAGCTTTTCAGGCTGTGTAACCCCAAAACAAGTATACAGAGCAATTAGGTCAGGCTATGTACGCTCAATCCAGATATCCAGGGTGTGTACCCCCAAAACCTAGGTGGGAGAGACAGAAATTTAGTCACACTATATCAGCTCAATCAAATTTTTAAGGGTCTACCCCCCAAAAGCTAAGTGTGATACACAGCAAGTCAGTCACGCTATATCAGCTCAATCCAATTTTTGGTTCAATCCAGTATTGTTTGCTCTCCATGATGTGAACTATGCCTTTGTCTCTCGAAAAGCAACCCAACATGAAGTCAGCCATGTGTGCCAGTGTGTTACTTAGCATGACTATGCTGCCCCCAACTGTAAGGGTCACTCTCCATTTCCTCCATTTTCCACTCCCCTTCACACCATCCGTGCTGAAGCAATGGGATGCACTGAAGTGCACCCTCAAGCCTTGCGTGGGACAGTGACATGAAATGCGTCACATGGGACCCCAGCCTTAAATAGTTTTTAATGACAAAGTCAACCCTGTTATTGAGAAATATTTTCTTAAGGGTGTTTTTTGAGCAAGATTTTATTTTTTTTTCATTAAATACATACAAACTGCTGTTCCAACAGAAAACCACTAATTCCATCTCACCCAATAAACTATCTTGCAGCCTGCAATAATCTGAAATATCTCAGTTTCAGTATTATATTTCACTTAATAAACAGTGTGGCACAGCCTAGTGATCTAAAAAAAAAAAAAACCTTTTTGGCAAGGGTTTTTTTTTTGTTACCCAATAATAAACATGCAAACTGCCACTATTGTAATGGATGTAATGGCGGCTTTTTTTTTCTAAGGCAAAAAATCAAAACAATAAAAAACAAGCTGATTGATACAGTTCTAGTCTAATACTTACTGACCAGATCACCCCGTGAGTGCTTTTAGTACTTTGCTATTTTTCTTCGAAAAACAAAACAATAAAAACAAAAAGAAACCCCACAGTGTTAGAATCACTGCCAATCACTATTATAATTAAGCAGTGTGCAGTGATATAATTAGAAAAAAACAGGGCTCACTAAAGGAGGGGGAAGAGGAAACACTCAGGCAAGTACTAATAACAGCAACAGCAACACTACATCTGGTATTGGTGACACCGCCAGTTGCTGCGGTTTTGTTGTACTTCCTGAGAATGAAGATGTAGTTTTGAATAATTAGCTCGTTCATCTCAGTCACAGGAGGACATTGCATCTGAAAGTGATGTGATCTTGAACAGCCGTTCTGGTGAGGAACAAGAGGGAAATCTGGAGATGGAAATTATGAGGGTGTGCCATGACCATGACAAAACAGAAAAAAAATGGGAAAGACAAAGCTGGCAAGTACCAGGAGGCAGGATACAAACTCTTGACCAGATGGTATCATGTCCCATTTAAGTTACACAGGTTTTTCCCATCCTCTTCTCTCACCTGTTGGCACTGTGGCTCAGAGGAGGGAACGCTTTTGCATATCTTCTGGAGTTGCCCGGTGCTGAGGGATTTTTGGGATGGTGAACATAGGTTGCTGGGTCAGATTTTCCAGTCCCCCCTCCCTTCTACGCTGGCCTTCTTCCTTCTTCACCTTTCAGATTTCTTCTTCGTTCCATGCCCTTCGCAAGTCTTCTCTGCGGCACTTTGTCAAAGCTGCCAGAGCCTTGGATGTTGCACCATCTCCTTCGCTTCACCATTGGATGCGTAAGGTGGAGGACATCCAGAGCATGGGGGACCTTACGGTGTCCCTTTGGGACGCCCGTGGGGCCTACATGGATACTTGGATGCCGTGGATTCTCTTCCAGGGTTCACAGTCATACTGAGATCTAATGGGCTGAGACAACACTACCAGCCTTGATCCTGTCTCTGGTGCCGGGGACGCTCATCTTTCATCCCCTTTACCCCTCCTTACACCCCTTTCCCCCGATTTTTTGCACTCTCTTCTCTTTCTTTTCCCTTTCCCTTACTAGCTGCATTCAAATTGTATTACATTGTCTTTGTCTTGTTGAGGTTTGTTTCTCTTATGGACTCAGTTTTTCGGGGGCCCTGTCCTGTTATTTGTTTGTGATATTTTTTTCTTTGTGTTTTTATTGGTTATAAATAAAGAATTTAAGAATTTACACAAAAAAAAGGGGGGAGACAATTACATTGCCGATGATGATTCTTTTACAGATAGGACCTGACAACAGGGCAAGGTGACAAGGTGACTTCAGATGAAGAAGGTAGTGGAAGTGTTGATATTAATGATTTAAGCCAATGTACAGCCCCAACATCCATAAAACCTGTCTAGTTCACACATTCGGAAGCTCACGGGGTGGGGTAGGGGCACCGGTGATGGTAGTGGTAGACACATTTTGGCTGCTGCTGGTGTTGGAAGCAGCAACTACACATGGTCATCGCTTATTTGAGAATTACTTTCTACATTTTCAAATGATAAATCCACGACAATGTGAAATATCTGCAAGCTTAAGAAACTTAACTATTAGAGATGAGCGAACACTAAAATGTTCGAGGTTCGAAATTCGATTCGAACAGCCGCTCAATGTTCGTGTGTTCGAACGGGTTTCGAACCCCATTATAGTCTATGGGGAACAGATACTCGTTAAGGGGGAAACCCAAATCCGTGTCTGGAGGGTCACCAAGTCCACTATGACACCCCAGGAAATGATGCCAACACCTCTGGAATGACACTGGGACAGCAGGGGAAGCATGTCTGGGGGCATCTAACACACCAAAGACCCTCTATTACCCCAACATCACAGCCTAACAACTACACACTTTACACACTCAATACCACCTCTCTGACAGTAGGAAAACACCTTGAAACATGTGTATTTGGCACTTGCAGTGAGGAGAGCTTGTCACCAGCAGTGAATTTGGCCCTTGTAGTAAGTTGAGGTTGGCACCAACATTTGTTTTGAAAATCAGGGTGGATTGAGCCTCTAACCAGCAGAGTTTGGGCAAATTCATGGTGGAGGGAGCCTCTAAAAACCCCAGTTTGGACCAATTCATGGTGGAGGGAGCCTCTAACCAGCCCAGTTTGGGCAAATTCATGGTGGAGGGAGCCTCTAAAAAACCCAGTTTGGACCAATTCATGGTGGAGGGAGCCTCTAACCAGCCCAGTTTGGGCAAATTCATGGTGGAGGGAGCCTCTAACCAGCCCAGTTTGGACCAATTAATGGTGGAGGGAGCCTCTAACCAGCCCAGTTTGGACCAATTAATGGTGGAGGGAGCCTCTAACCACCCCAGTTTGGACCAATTCATGGTGGAGGGAGCCTCTAAACAGCCCAGTTTGGGCAAATTCATGGTGGAGGGAGCCTCTAAAAAACCCAGTTTGGACCAATTCATGGTGGAGGGAGCCTCTAACCAGCCCAGTTTGGACCAATTAATGGTGGAGGGAGCCTCTAAACAGCCAAGTTTGGACCAATTCATGGTGGAGGGAGCCTCTAAAAACCCAGTTTGGACCAATTCATGGTGGAGGGAGCCTCTAACCAGCCCAGTTTGGGCAAATTCATGGTGGAGGGAGCCTCTAAACAGCCCAGTTTGGGCAAATTCATGGTGGAGGGAGCCTCTAACCAGCCCAGTTTGGACCAATTAATGGTGGAGGGAGCCTCTAACCAGCCCAGTTTGGACCAATTAATGGTGGAGGGAGCCTCTAACCACCCCAGTTTGGACCAATTCATGGTGGAGGGAGCCTCTAACCAGCCCAGTTTGGACCAATTCATGGTGGAGGGAGCCTCTAAAAAACCCAGTTTGGACCAATTCATGGTGGAGGGAGCCTCTAAACAGCCCAGTTTGGGCAAATTCATGGTGGAGGGAGCCTCTAAAAACCCCAGTTTGGACCAATTCATGGTGGAGGGAGCCTCTAACCAGCCCAGTTTGGGCAAATTCATGGTGGAGGGAGCCTCTAAAAAACCCAGTTTGGACCAATTCATGGTGGAGGGAGCCTCTAACCAGCCCAGTTTGGGCAAATTCATGGTGGAGGGAGCCTCTAACCAGCCCAGTTTGGACCAATTAATGGTGGAGGGAGCCTCTAACCAGCCCAGTTTGGACCAATTAATGGTGGAGGGAGCCTCTAACCACCCCAGTTTGGACCAATTCATGGTGGAGGGAGCCTCTAAACAGCCCAGTTTGGGCAAATTCATGGTGGAGGGAGCCTCTAAAAAACCCAGTTTGGACCAATTCATGGTGGAGGGAGCCTCTAACCAGCCCAGTTTGGACCAATTAATGGTGGAGGGAGCCTCTAAACAGCCAAGTTTGGACCAATTCATGGTGGAGGGAGCCTCTAAAAACCCCAGTTTGGACCAATTCATGGTGGAGGGAGCCTCTAACCAGCCCAGTTTGGGCAAATTCATGGTGGAGGGAGCCTCTAAACAGCCCAGTTTGGGCAAATTCATGGTGGAGGGAGCCTCTAACCAGCCCAGTTTGGACCAATTAATGGTGGAGGGAGCCTCTAACCAGCCCAGTTTGGACCAATTAATGGTGGAGGGAGCCTCTAACCAGCCCAGTTTGGACCAATTAATGGTGGAGGGAGCCTCTAACCACCCCAGTTTGGACCAATTCATGGTGGAGGGAGCCTCTAACCAGCCCAGTTTGGACCAATTCATGGTGGAGGGAGCCTCTAAAAAACCCAGTTTGGACCAATTCATGGTGGAGGGAGACTCTAAACAGCCCAGTTTGGGCAAATTCATGGTGGAGGGAGCCTCTAAAAAACCCAGTTTGGACCAATTCATGGTGGAGGGAGCCTCTAACCAGCCCAGTTTGGACCAATTAATGGTGGAGGGAGCCTCTAAACAGCCAAGTTTGGACCAATTCATGGTGGAGGGAGCCTCTAAAAACCCCAGTTTGGACCAATTCATGGTGGAGGGAGCCTCTAACCAGCCCAGTTTGGACCAATTAATGGTGGAGGGAGCCTCTAACCAGCCCAGTTTGGACCAATTAATGGTGGAGGGAGCCTCTAACCACCCCAGTTTGGACCAATTCATGGTGGAGGGAGCCTCTAAACAGCCAAGTTTGGACCAATTCATGGTGAAGGGAGCCTCTAAAAACCCGTTTGGACCAATTCATGGTGGAGGGAGCCTCTAACCAGCCCAGTTTGGGCAAATTCATGGTGGAGGGAGCCTCTAAACAGCCAAGTTTGGGCAAATTCATGGTGGAGGGAGCCTCTAACCAGCCCAGTTTGGACCAATTAATGGTGGAGGGAGCCTCTAACCAGCCCAGTTTGGACCAATTAATGGTGGAGGGAGCCTCTAACCACCCCAGTTTGGACCAATTCATGGTGGAGGGAGCCTCTAAACAGCCAAGTTTGGACCAATTCATGGTGGAGGGAGCCTCTAAAAACCCCAGTTTGGACCAATTCATGGTGGAGGGAGCCTCTAACCAGCCCAGTTTGGACCAATTAATGGTGGAGGGAGCCTCTAAACAGCCAAGTTTTGGGAAATTCATGGTGGAGGGAGCCTCTAAACAGCCCAGTTTGGACCAATTCATGGTGGAGGGAGCCTCTAAACAGCCCAGTTTGGGCAAATTCATGGTGGAGGGAGCCTCTAAAAAACCCAGTTTGGACCAATTCATGGTGGAGGGAGCCTCTAACCAGCCCAGTTTGGACCAATTAATGGTGGAGGGAGCCTCTAACCAGCCCAGTTTGGACCAATTAATGGTGGAGGGAGCCTCTAACCACCCCAGTTTGGACCAATTCATGGTGGAGGGAGCCTCTAAACAGCCAAGTTTGGACCAATTCATGGTGGAGGGAGCCTCTAAAAACCCCAGTTTGGACCAATTCATGGTGGAGGGAGCCTCTAACCAGCCCAGTTTGGGCAAATTCATGGTGGAGGGAGCCTCTAAACAGCCCAGTTTGGGCAAATTCATGGTGGAGGGAGCCTCTAAAAAACCCAGTTTGGACCAATTCATGGTGGAGGGAGCCTCTAAACAGCCAAGTTTGGACCAATTCATGGTGAAGGGAGCCTCTAAAAACCCGTTTGGACCAATTCATGGTGGAGGGAGCCTCTAACCAGCCCAGTTTGGGCAAATTCATGGTGGAGGGAGCCTCTAAACAGCCCAGTTTGGGCAAATTCATGGTGGAGGGAGCCTCTAACCAGCCCAGTTTGGACCAATTAATGGTGGAGGGAGCCTCTAACCAGCCCAGTTTGGACCAATTAATGGTGGAGGGAGCCTCTAACCACCCCAGTTTGGACCAATTCATGGTGGAGGGAGCCTCTAACCAGCCCAGTTTGGACCAATTCATGGTGGAGGGAGCCTCTAAACAGCCCAGTTTGGGCAAATTCATGGTGGAGGGAGCCTCTAAAAAACCCAGTTTGGACCAATTCATGGTGGAGGGAGCCTCTAACCAGCCCAGTTTGGACCAATTAATGGTGGAGGGAGCCTCTAACCAGCCCAGTTTGGACCAATTAATGGTGGAGGGAGCCTCTAACCACCCCAGTTTGGACCAATTCATGGTGGAGGGAGCCTCTAAACAGCCAAGTTTGGACCAATTCATGGTGGAGGGAGCCTCTAAAAACCCCAGTTTGGACCAATTCATGGTGGAGGGAGCCTCTAAACAGCCAAGTTTGGACCAATTCATGGTGAAGGGAGCCTCTAAAAACCCGTTTGGACCAATTCATGGTGGAGGGAGCCTCTAACCAGCCCAGTTTGGGCAAATTCATGGTGGAGGGAGCCTCTAAACAGCCCAGTTTGGGCAAATTCATGGTGGAGGGAGCCTCTAACCAGCCCAGTTTGGACCAATTAATGGTGGAGGGAGCCTCTAACCAGCCCAGTTTGGACCAATTAATGGTGGAGGGAGCCTCTAACCACCCCAGTTTGGACCAATTCATGGTGGAGGGAGCCTCTAACCAGCCCAGTTTGGACCAATTCATGGTGGAGGGAGCCTCTAAACAGCCCAGTTTGGGCAAATTCATGGTGGAGGGAGCCTCTAAAAAACCCAGTTTGGACCAATTCATGGTGGAGGGAGCCTCTAACCAGCCCAGTTTGGACCAATTAATGGTGGAGGGAGCCTCTAACCAGCCCAGTTTGGACCAATTAATGGTGGAGGGAGCCTCTAACCACCCCAGTTTGGACCAATTCATGGTGGAGGGAGCCTCTAAACAGCCAAGTTTGGACCAATTCATGGTGGAGGGAGCCTCTAAAAACCCCAGTTTGGACCAATTCATGGTGGAGGGAGCCTCTAACCAGCCCAGTTTGGACCAATTCATGGTGGAGGGAGCCTCTAACCAGCCCAGTTTGGGCAAATTCATGGTGGAGGGAGCCTCTAAACAGCCCAGTTTGGGCAAATTCATGGTGGAGGGAGCCTCTAAAAAACCCAGTTTGGACCAATTCATGGTGGAGGGAGCCTCTAACCAGCCCAGTTTGGACCAATTAATGGTGGAGGGAGCCTCTAAACAGCCAAGTTTGGACCAATTCATGGTGGAGGGAGCCTCTAAAAACCCCAGTTTGGACCAATTCATGGTGGAGGGAGCCTCTAACCAGCCCAGTTTGGGCAAATTCATGGTGGAGGGAGCCTCTAAACAGCCCAGTTTGGGCAAATTCATGGTGGAGGGAGCCTCTAACCAGCCCAGTTTGGACCAATTAATGGTGGAGGGAGCCTCTAACCAGCCCAGTTTGGACCAATTAATGGTGGAGGGAGCCTCTAACCAGCCCAGTTTGGACCAATTAATGGTGGAGGGAGCCTCTAACCACCCCAGTTTGGATCAATTCATGGTGGAGGGAGCCTCTAACCAGCCCAGTTTGGACCAATTCATGGTGGAGGGAGCCTCTAAAAAACCCAGTTTGGACCAATTCATGGTGGAGGGAGCCTCTAAACAGCCCAGTTTGGGCAAATTCATGGTGGAGGGAGCCTCTAAACAGCCCAGTTTGGGCAAATTCATGGTGGAGGGAGCCTCTAACCAGCCCAGTTTGGACCAATTAATGGTGGAGGGAGCCTCTAACCAGCCCAGTTTGGACCAATTCATGGTGGAGGGAGCCTCTAAACAGCCCAGTTTTGGCAAATTCATGGTGGAAGGAGCCTCTAACCAGCAGAGTTGTGGGAAAGCAGGGTGGAGGGAGCCTCTAACCAGCAGAGTTGGTGGAAATCAGGGTGGAGGGAGCCTCTAACCAGCAGAGTTGGGGGAAATCATGTTGGAGGGAGCCTAGTATTAGCAGAATTGTGCAACGCTTATGGTGGATGAGTATGAGGATGCGGAGGAATTGGAGAGGTTGAGTACAGACATGGAGTTTCATGTTGGGGTGCTTTACACAGGTGGGCACAAAAATGAAGGCTCTATCCAGTGGTGGTTCATTTTTATCAAAGTGAGCCGGTCGGCACTCTCAGCTGACAGACGGGTGCGCTTGTCAGTGATGATGCCACCGGCTGCACTGAACACCCTCTCAGATAGGACGCTGGCGGCAGGACAGGACAGCACCTCCAAGGCATATAGGGCAAGTTCAAGCCACAGGTCCAACTTCGACACCCAATACGTGTAGGGCGCAGAGGGGTCGGAGAGGACAGGGCTGTGGTCGGAAAGGTATTCCCGCAACATGCGCCTATACTTCTCACGCCTGGTGACACTAGGACCCTCCGTGGCGGCACTTTGGCGAGGGGGTGCCATCAAGGTGTCCCAGACCTTAGACAGTGTGCCCCTCGTTTGTGTGGACCGGTGAGAACTTGGTTGCCTACTGGAGGAACTGCCCTCCCTGCCGCCAACGTCACATGCTGGAAACATCTCCATCATATTCTGCACCAATTGCCTGTGGCAAGCATTGATGCGATTGGCCCTCCCCTCTACTGGAATAAAAGACGAGATGTTGTTTTTATACCGGGGGTCAAGGATAGCAAAGATCCAGTACTGGTTGTCCTCCATGATTTTGACAATACGCTTGTCGGTTGTAAAGCACCCCAACATGAACTCAGCCATGTCTGCCACAGTGTTAGTTGGCATGACTCCTCTGGCCCCACCGGAAAGTTCAATCTCCATTTCCTCCTCATCCTCCATGTCTACCCATCCGCGCTGCAACAATGGGACGATTCGAAGTTGCCCGGAAGCCTCCTGTATCACCATCACATCATCGGACAACTCTTCTTCCTCCTCCTCCTCCTCCTCCTCCTCCATTAAACGCAGTGAAGCGGACAGATGTGTGGACCTACTCTCCAGCTGTGACGGATCGGATGCTATCCCTAACTCCTCTGTGTGATCTGAGTTATCCCTGATGTCAATCAGGGATTCTCTCAGAACACACAAGAGCGGGATTGTAAGGCTCACCATCGCATCCTCAGAGCTCACCCTCCTTGTGGACTCCTCAAAGACCCGTAGGATGTCACAAAGGTCTCTCATCCATGGCCACTCATGGATGTGAAACTGAGGCAGCTGACTTTGTGGCACCCTAGGGTTTTGTAGCTGGTATTCCATCAAAGGTCTCTGCTGCTCAACCACTCTATTCAACATCTGAAACGTTGAGTTCCAGCGTGTGGGGACGTCGCACAAAAGCCGGTGTTGTGGCACATGCAGGCGTTGCTGGAGAGATTTTAAGCTAGCAGCGGCTACTGTCGACTTGCGAAAGTGGGCGCACATGCGCCGCACTTTCACCAGTAGCTCTGGAACATTGGGGTAGCTCTTTAGGAAACGTTGCACCACTAGGTTGAAGACGTGGGCCAGGCATGGAACATGTTGGAGTCCGGCAAGCTCCAGAGCTGCTACCAGGTTCCGGCCGTTATCACAAACGACCATGCCTGGGCCCAGGTGCAGCGGCTCAAACCATATTGCCGTCTCATCGAGGAGGGCATCCCTCACCTCGGAGGCAGTGTGCTGTCTGTCCCCCAAGCTGATCAGCTTCAGCACAGCCTGCTGACGTCTACCAACGCCAGTGCTGCAACGTTTCCAACTCGTAGCTGGGGTCAATCTAACAGCGGAGGAGGAGGCGGTGGCGGAGGAGGAGGCGGTGGCGGAGGAGGAGGCGGTAGAGGAGGAGGAGGAGGGGGGTGTTCTTCTCGTGTCCCTGCCAGGAATGTTAGGCGGGGAGACGAGGTACACCGGGCCAGTTTGGGAAGCAGTCCCAGCCTCAACTACATTCACCCAGTGTGCCGTCAGTGAAATGTAGCGTCCCTGTCCGCATGCACTTGTCCACGCGTCGGTGGTCAAGTGGACCTTTGTGCAAAGCGCGGAACTAAGGGCCCGCCTGATGTTGAGTGACACGTGCTGGTGCAAGGCGGGGACGGCACACCGGGAGAAGTAGTGACGGCTAGGGACGGCATAGCGAGGTGCCGCAGTTGCCATCAGGTCCAGGAAGGCGGGAGTTTCAACAAGCCGGAACGCCAACATCTCCTGGGCCAGCAGTTTAGCGATGTTGGCGTTCAAGGCTTGCGCGTGTGGGTGGTTAGCAGTGTATTTCTGCCGCCGCTCCAATGTCTGAGAGATGGTGGGTTGTTGTAAAGAAACGCCTGATGGTGCCTTTGATGGTGCAGGAGAAGGAGATAAGACAGGACCAGGGGAGGATGAGGTAGAAGTCAACAAAGTGGCGGAGGCAGATGAAGTGGTGTCCTGGCTCGTCCTCTGGAGTGCATCGCCAGCACAGTCAGCAGTGGCAGTGGCAGAGGCAGAGGCAGTGGCAGAGGCAGTGGCAGTGGCGTGAACGGCAGGCGGCCTTTGTCCTGCCGTTGCTGCCTGCCACTGATTCCAGTGCTTGGATTCCAAATGACGGCGCATTGAAGTGGTGGACAGGTTGCTCTTCTCAGAGCCCCTAATCAATTTCGAGAGGCAAATTGTGCAGACAACACTATATCTGTCCTCGGCGCATTCCTTGAAAAAACTCCACACCTTCGAGAAACGTGCCCTCGAGGTGGGAGTTTTTCGGGCTGGGTACGAACTGGAACATCTTGGGAGATTCCGGGTGTGGCCTGGCTTCGCCTAAGCTGCTGACCTCTGCCTCTGCCTCTAGCTACCCTTTTTGGTGCTGCACCTGCCTCAACATCCACACTACTTTCCCCGCTTGACATCCCCCCTGTCCAGGTCGGGTCAGTGTCCTCATCATCCACCACTTCCTCTTCCAACTCCTGTCTCATCTCCTCCTCCCGCACAATGCGCCGGTCAACTGGATGCCCTGACGGCAACTGCGTCACATCATCGTCGATGAGGGTGGGTTGCTGGTCATCCACCACCAAATCGAACGGAGATGGAGGAGACTCTAGTGTTTGAGCATCTGGACACAGATGCTCCTCTGTTAGGTTCGTGGAATCGTGACGTGGAGAGGCAGGTTGAGGGACAATGAAAGGAGCGGAGAACAGCTCTGGGGAGCAGGGACAGTTTGGGTTATTGTTCTGTAAAGCTTCGGAATTTTGGGAGGAAGGAAGACAAGACTGTTGGGTAATAGGAGGAGAGGAGGCAGAGTCTGACTGGCTGCTGGACAATGTGCTGTAAGCGTTCTCTGACAGCCATTGCAAGACCTGTTCCTGGTTCTCGGGCCTACTAAGGTTTGTACCCTGCAGTTTAGTTAATGTGGCAAGCAACCCTGGCACTGTGGAGTGGCGCAATGCTTGCTGCCCCACAGGAGTAGGCACGGGACGCCCTGTGGCTTCACTGCTACCTTGCTCCCCAGAACCATTCCCCCGACCTCGCCCACGGCCTCGTCCACGTCCCTTTCCGGGAGCCTTGCGCATTTTGAATTCCTAGTTAGAAATTGGCACTGTATACCAGTAGTAAAAATTGTGGGTGCACGTAACCCCAATATATTCTTTGAATTCCCAGTCAGAAACTGGCACTATATGGCAGTAGCAAGAAATGAGGGTATTTATAACCCCAATATATTCTTTGAATTCCCAGTCAGACAATGGCACTGTATACCAGTAGTAAAAATTGTGGGTGCACGTAACCCCAATATATTCTTTGAATTCCCAGTCAGAAACTGGCACTATATGGCAGTAGCAAGAAATGAGGGTATTTGTATTCCCAATATACTCTTTAAATTCCCAGTCAGACAATGGCACTGTATACCAGTAGTAAAAATTGTGGGTGCACGTAACCCCAATATATTCTTTGAATTCCCAGTCAGAAACTGGCACTATATGGCAGTAGCAAGAAATGAGGGTATTTGTATTCCCAATATACTCTTTGAATTCCCAGTCAGACAATGGCACTGTATACCAGTAGTAAAAATTGTGGGTGCACGTAACCCCAATATATTCTTTGAATTACCAGTCAGAAACTGGCACTATATGGCAGTAGCAAGAAATGAGGGTATTTATAACCCCAATATATTCTTTGAATTCCCAGTCAGACAATGGCACTGTATACCAGTAGTAAAAATTGTGGGTGCACGTAACCCCAATATATTCTTTGAATTCCCAGTCAGAAACTGGCACTATATGGCAGTAGCAAGAAATGAGGGTATTTATAACCCCAATATATTCTTTGAATTCCCAGTCAGACAATGGCACTGTATACCAGTAGTAAAAATTGTGGGTGCACGTAACCCCAATATATTCTTTGAATTCCCAGTCAGAAACTGGCACTATATGGCAGTAGCAAGAAATGAGGGTATTTGTATTCCCAATATACTCTTTGAATTCCCAGTCAGACAATGGCACTGTATACCAGTAGTAAAAATTGTGGGTGCACGTAACCCCAATATATTCTTTGAATTACCAGTCAGAAACTGGCACTATATGGCAGTAGCAAGAAATGAGGGTATTTATAACCCCAATATATTCTTTGAATTCCCAGTCAGACAATGGCACTGTATACCAGTAGTAAAAATTGTGGGTGCACGTAACCCCAATATATTCTTTGAATTCCCAGTCAGAAACTGGCACTATATGGCAGTAGCAAGAAATGAGGGTATTTGTATTCCCAATATACTCTTTGAATTCCCAGTCAGACAATGGCACTGTATACCAGTAGTAAAAATTGTGGGTGCACGTAACCCCAATATATTCTTTGAATTACCAGTCAGAAACTGGCACTATATGGCAGTAGCAAGAAATGAGGGTATTTATAACCCCAATATATTCTTTGAATTCCCAGTCAGACAATGGCACTGTATACCAGTAGTAAAAATTGTGGGTGCACGTAACCCCAATATATTCTTTGAATTCCCAGTCAGAAACTGGCACTATATGGCAGTAGCAAGAAATGAGGGTATTTGTATTCCCAATATACTCTTTGAATTCCCAGTCAGACAATGGCACTGTATACCAGTAGTAAAAATTGTGGGTGCACGTAACCCCAATATATTCTTTGAATTACCAGTCAGAAACTGGCACTATATGGCAGTAGCAAGAAATGAGGGTATTTATAACCCCAATATATTCTTTGAATTCCCAGTCAGACAATGGCACTGTATACCAGTAGTAAAAATTGTGGGTGCACGTAACCCCAATATATTCTTTGAATTCCCAGTCAGAAACTGGCACTATATGGCAGTAGCAAGAAATGAGGGTATTTGTATTCCCAATATACTCTTTGAATTCCCAGTCAGACAATGGCACTGTATACCAGTAGTAAAAATTGTGGGTGCACGTAACCCCAATATATTCTTTGAATTACCAGTCAGAAACTGGCACTATATGGCAGTAGCAAGAAATGAGGGTATTTATAACCCCAATATATTCTTTGAATTCCCAGTCAGACAATGGCACTGTATACCAGTAGTAAAAATTGTGGGTGCACGTAACCCCAATATATTCTTTGAATTCCCAGTCAGAAACTGGCACTATATGGCAGTAGCAAGAAATGAGGGTATTTGTATTCCCAATATACTCTTTGAATTCCCAGTCAGACAATGGCACTGTATACCAGTAGTAAAAATTGTGGGTGCACGTAACCCCAATATATTCTTTGAATTACCAGTCAGAAACTGGCACTATATGGCAGTAGCAAGAAATGAGGGTATTTATAACCCCAATATATTCTTTGAATTCCCAGTCAGACAATGGCACTGTATACCAGTAGTAAAAATTGTGGGTGCACGTAACCCCAATATATTCTTTGAATTCCCAGTCAGAAACTGGCACTATATGGCAGTAGCAAGAAATGAGGGTATTTGTATTCCCAATATACTCTTTGAATTCCCAGTCAGACAATGGCACTGTATACCAGTAGTAAAAATTGTGGGTGCACGTAACCCCAATATATTCTTTGAATTACCAGTCAGAAACTGGCACTATATGGCAGTAGCAAGAAATGAGGGTATTTATAACCCCAATATATTCTTTGAATTCCCAGTCAGACAATGGCACTGTATACCAGTAGTAAAAATTGTGGGTGCACGTAACCCCAATATATTCTTTGAATTCCCAGTCAGAAACTGGCACTATATGGCAGTAGCAAGAAATGAGGGTATTTGTATTCCCAATATACTCTTTGAATTCCCAGTCAGACAATGGCACTGTATACCAGTAGTAAAAATTGTGGGTGCACGTAACCCCAATATATTCTTTGAATTACCAGTCAGAAACTGGCACTATATGGCAGTAGCAAGAAATGAGGGTATTTATAACCCCAATATATTCTTTGAATTCCCAGTCAGACAATGGCACTGTATACCAGTAGTAAAAATTGTGGGTGCACGTAACCCCAATATATTCTTTGAATTCCCAGTCAGAAACTGGCACTATATGGCAGTAGCAAGAAATGAGGGTATTTGTATTCCCAATATACTCTTTGAATTCCCAGTCAGACAATGGCACTGTATACCAGTAGTAAAAATTGTGGGTGCACGTAACCCCAATATATTCTTTGAATTACCAGTCAGAAACTGGCACTATATGGCAGTAGCAAGAAATGAGGGTATTTATAACCCCAATATATTCTTTGAATTCCCAGTCAGACAATGGCACTGTATACCAGTAGTAAACATTGTGGGTGCACGTAACCCCAATATATTCTTTGAATTCCCAGTCAGAAACTGGCACTATATGGCAGTAGCAAGAAATGAGGGTATTTGTATTCCCAATATACTCTTTGAATTCCCAGTCAGACAATGGCACTGTATACCAGTAGTAAAAATTGTGGGTGCACGTAACCCCAATATATTCTTTGAATTACCAGTCAGAAACTGGCACTATATGGCAGTAGCAAGAAATGAGGGTATTTATAACCCCAATATATTCTTTGAATTCCCAGTCAGACAATGGCACTGTATACCAGTAGTAAACATTGTGGGTGCACGTAACCCCAATATATTCTTTGAATTACCAGTCAGAAACTGGCACTATATGGCAGTAGCAAGAAATGAGGGTATTTGTATTCCCAATATACTCTTTGAATTCCCAGTCAGACAATGGCACTGTATACCAGTAGTAAAAATTGTGGGTGCACGTAACCCCAATATATTCTTTGAATTACCAGTCAGAAACTGGCACTATATGGCAGTAGCAAGAAATGAGGGTATTTGTATTCCCAATATACTCTTTGAATTCCCAGTCAAACAATGGCACTGTATACCAGTAGTAAAAATTGTGGGTGCACGTAACCCCAATATATTCTTTGAATTACCAGTCAGAAACTGGCACTATATGGCAGTAGCAAGAAATGAGGGTATTTATAACCCCAATATATTCTTTGAATTCCCAGTCAGACAATGGCACTGTATACCAGTAGTAAAAATTGTGGGTGCACGTAACCCCAATATATTCTTTGAATTACCAGTCAGAAACTGGCACTATATGGCAGTAGCAAGAAATGAGGGTATTTGTATTCCCAATATACTCTTTGAATTCCCAGTCAGACAATGGCACTGTATACCAGTAGTAAAAATTGTGGGTGCACGTAACCCCAATATATTCTTTGAATTACCAGTCAGAAACTGGCACTATATGGCAGTAGCAAGAAATGAGGGTATTTATAACCCCAATATATTCTTTGAATTCCCAGTCAGACAATGGCACTGTATACCAGTAGTAAAAATTGTGGGTGCACGTAACCCCAATATATTCTTTGAATTCCCAGTCAGACACTGGCACTATATGGCAGTAGCAAGAAATGAGGGTATTTGTATTCCCAATATATTCTTTGAATTCCCAGTCAGACAATGGCACTGTATACCAGTAGTAAAAATTGTGGGTGCACGTAACCCCAATATATTCTTTGAATTCCCAGTCAGACACTGGCACTATATGGCAGTAGCAAGAAATGAGGGTATTTGTATTCCCAATATATTCTTTGAATTCCCAGTCAGACAATGGCACTGTATACCAGTAGTAAAAATTGTGGGTGCACGTAACCCCAATATATTCTTTGAATTACCAGTCAGAAACTGGCACTATATGGCAGTAGCAAGAAATGAGGGTATTTGTATTCCCAATATATTCTTTGAATTCCCAGTCAGACAATGGCACTGTATACCAGTAGTAAAAATTGTGGGTGCACGTAACCCCAATATATTCTTTGAATTCCCAGTCAGACACTGGCACTATATGGCAGTAGCAAGAAATGAGGGTATTTGTATTCCCAATATATTCTTTGAATTCCCAGTCAGACAATGGCACTGTATACCAGTAGTAAAAATTGTGGGTGTATATAGCCCCAATTCTATTGCTAGGGGACTTGCAGGGTATTTCTGGGGTGAAGGTGGGGGGGCACACCGTTGGAACGGGTATCGGGGTATATATCGGGTATACGGGAATACACTGACAGTGTATTCCATTCAGGATCCTGGGAAAGCTGGGTTGCGGCGATTGAGCCCGTCAGTGCCACGTTACACTGACAAGCTTCTCCCTGGAATTTAGCTCTTACAAGAGCTGTTGGTTGTCTTCTCCTTCCTATCCTAGCCTGTCCCTGCCTACCCAGAATCTAAGCCCTAGCTAGCTGGACGGAAACCTCCGTCCTCGGTGAATTGCAAGCTCAGAATGACGCGAACCTGGGCGGCGCTGTTCTTTTAAATTAGAGGTCACATGTATTCGGCAGCCAATGGGTTTTGCCTACTTTTTTCAACGTCACCGGTGTCGTAGTTCCTGTCCCACCTACCCTGCGCTGTTATTGGAGCAAAAAAGGCGCCAGGGAAGGTGGGAGGGGAATCGAGTAATGGCGCACTTTACCACGCGGTGTTCGATTCGATTCGAACATGGCGAACAGCCTAATATCCGATCGAACATGAGTTCGATAGAACACTGTTCGCTCATCTCTATTAACTATGAATGGTGCAAAAGGCATGATCATCTTATTTGGCAAAATAGAATTGGCAGTATCAGCGTATTGGTATGGGAATTGAGCAAGATCATTCTACTTCTTCTCCCCATGATCTTCCTTGTAGGCAGATCTCATGTACACATTATGTACAATAAGGGAATACTTTAACAAAATCACCCATGAAATAGTGATGTATATGGCACTCCATATTCTTACACCTACAACTTATAACTTGAAATTTTCATCTATGAACCGATGTAAGGGCACAAGCTGAAATTTTTACTGATACCTTTTTTTGGAATGCGTGACAGTTTGATCACATTTTGTTCAATTTCTCTTAAAGATAAAGCTACAAAATAGCTGTCCATAAATTGCTATGTTACTGTCAATCCATGCCATGAACAGGGTTCAATACTAGCATACAAGTGTCAGGAATAGGTGTCTTCAGAAGGCTTCTGGCTTCTATGGTAGACAAATGTTTTCTGCAGTCTTGCCATGTGGGAGATGTTTGTATGCCGAAGCAGAAATGCAAGTAACTACTCAGATGCCATTGTTCCATCTGAACACAGGATCTGAGGGATTAATGCTCCATTATCTAAGTTGTCTGATCACTGACACCCATACTTCACCAGGAACATCTATTGGGCTCTTAACTTGCAACTCCACAAGCAATCTGTAAATTATTTTTCAAAGATGCACATACTTTTTAAGATATTTCTCTAGTTTTCTAAAAAAAAACTTCAAATGTAGCAAATTCATTTAAAGGGTTTTTCTCATTGAACAACCCCTGTCCATATGCTATGTTATTATACAAGGATAGTTATTAATCTGCCATGTCTTAGTACAGTTCACCTGCAGTGAATGTATGGCTGGCTGCAATGTCTGCTAGCAAAATCAACAGTTCACTGGTGGTTCTGGGAGAGGGAATGAAGGTGATGAGTGGATCAACCTCTGATATGACAATCCCTTTAATAATAGATAAATGCATTGCAATATAAAAGCAAGTCAAAGAAACAGAAATAGCATTGTTGGATTTGATGTGTTAAAAATACAGTGACTCTCGCTGCAGATTCACATACTGTGCCCCCCATTTATACTATTAGCTCCCCCTTTCATATACACTGTACACTTCCACATACATCCTTTGCATCTTGTTTATTCCCTATGGCCCCAACTATATACTGCATATATATGCTTTGCACAATCATTTACATCCAGTCAGAGATTTAGCTATAGGAGGTGCAGAGGAAGCAATTGCAACTAGATCCTGTGGCCTCAGAGTCCCCAATGGCCTCTCTTCAATATAAATGCTAAATGTGGGCTTCATTCCATATTTTGCACTTTGGCCCATGAGCTTCAAGTTATACCTCTGCTCCTTGCTCACTTGATGATATGGTTCCCCATTGTGTTCATGTGATTGGCCAATAACTGCACCTTGTTCAGGTTGGAGACATCTGGTACTGGATGGGAAGGTTTCCAGAGAGTGGTTACCAGTAAAAAGAAGACCTCATCCCTCTACTTCCCTGCAGTGATTGTGGTCTGTTAAAGCACATCTGGAGTTAATCCGCAATAAAGAACAGGACTTTTAACATGCTGGGTCATTTGGACAGCCTTTTCCCACTGACTTGCGATGCCCTGGGCAGCCTTCCAAAACACCCATATTGTAATCTTCCACTAATGCAAGAACATTAAAACTGATGAAATAATCCATTGGGAGAGGCCAGGAATTTGGGAGTAGTAGTAGTTGCAATGGTAACCAAATCCTCAAGGATGAGGAGTTGATGGTGCAGAGTTATGGAAAGGGGAGGAGAAAAGAGTACTCTATTCATTGAGTTAGATGGAGGAAGGAGAGTGAGGGGAAGCCTGAGCTATGTGTTAGCCTGGAAACCACCAGCTAAGAGAAAGTAGTTTGTACTTCTGCACTCAGGAGATGGGATTTATCCCTGCTCATCTTGTGCACAAGAGAAAGAGTAAGGCTAAGGTTATATGGAATTCAAAGCTATGACCCTACATGCAGCCACACATCACACAATGCAATCTTGATCATCTACTTAAGTGAAAAACTACATGTAGCAAGGAAAACACAGACTTGCACCAGGAGTACCATCAGCATGATAAAGGCTCATGCTGGAACAAGACTCAAGAGATGAGAGTTGCAGAAAAAGGTAATTCACAGTGTTTAGAACATGGTAAATTCAACAGCATACAGCCATTGCATATACAGTTCCTGTAGAGCATCCACTGAGGGCTGGGACTGAGTGGATAGGTGGTATTCCTGGTAACAGTCTGGGTCTCTCTTTCTGGGACAGTCTTTCACTTAAACAGATGATCAAGTTTGCCCTGTCTGACCTGAGGCTGAATTCCATATAACCTTTATCCTCATATACTAATCAGGCACACTTTCTCTTGTGCACAAGATGAGCAGGGATAAATCCCATCTCCTGATTGCAGAACTAAGAACTACTGTCTCTAAACTGGTAGCTTCCAGCCTAACTCGGGGCTCAGGCTCAGTCTCCTAGCTTCCCCTCTCTCTCCTTCCTCCCTCGTACTCAATGAAGAGAGTACTCCACTTCTCCTCCCCATCCATCGGTTTGCTCCGTTGAACGGCCCATATATATTTTATGCAGACAATAATGCAAATACTATTTCTGATGTACAAAGATACAGAAATGTACAAATATTTTGTTGTGCTTCCAGTGAGATATTTTGCCAGTTGATGGGTCATTACAAGGGGCAGAAAATTTAAGGACTTTTATATTTATACAATTATAATGCACACATAAGAACAGTACCCTAAAGCCAGAAAATATAATAAATGTATTTTTACAAATGATACTGAGTTTTTATTTTAATTAATTTTCATTTTTTTTTTAAATCTTAGCCCTACACATTGAGCAATGAAATAGCTACTATCTTTAGATTTATTACATTATTATTATTACTACTATTATTTAGTAATAATAAATAATAATAATAATAATAATAATAATAATAATACTAATAATAATAATAATAATAATAATATTTTATTTTTATTGTAGATTTTAAATACCATATCAATAACCATCAATTACAACAAAGATGGCGTAACAGCCACATGAGGGCAGTATACCAACCTCAGATATACAATCCAGTACCAGGCTCTGCATACAGACCCCTCAATATCATTCTTCCAATACAGATTTTATGTGCGATCTCTGATGACCTGATATAAAGACTTATGAACTCGCCATCTTTTCATTCATTTTCCCTTTCACACAATTTGAGCTGCATGAATCATTTTTCCTTTTGCAGTTTAAAGACATTTGCATGAGTTTCTCCCTGATCTGTAATGTCCTCTTTTGTTGTGTTAATATATTCACACTGGCCAGGTCATTGCAGAGGAAAAATGAATCTAAGACTTACAAGGATCATTATATCTCAAGCTATTTAGTCTTAAAATCTGTATGCAATTTAGCATCATTTCTGCGAGAATGTTTTTCATTCTATAGAATAGTCACCATTTCAGTCATCGTATCGGGACGGAAATGCGTAATCTTAAAATAAATCCTTTTTTTTTTTTTTTAAATAAAAAACTGCAATTAGTCAGAAATACAACATAAAGTTCAAGAGAAATTGCAATCTGTCACCGGCATGACAGGCATAGGGCATCTTAATACTGACAAATGTGAGTGATGAATTAGTGACAATGTATAAAAGTCTATATTCTCTCATGACTTTCATTACCAAATTGGAAATATCTGTAGATTTCTGAAAATGACTTTTAAATGTAGCCAATCTCCTGTACTGCAAGGCTTGATTTGATGGTGAGGAAGACCTGCTGTGAAGTCTTAATGAAAGATCATAGTAACTCTCCAAGACAGTCAAAAAGCTATGGGCCCTGGAAGACCTGAAATAATCGGTTTTACTTTTAATGGGAGCCATTTTATATTCATTAAGATCAAAATACAGTTTCAGAAGCAAATTGCAAAGCTGTTCCACTCCCAGCTTGAAAACCTGGAGGCTCTTGGCGTTTTTTTTTTTTTTTTTTTTTTAATCTTGTTCATAAGCAAATATTCAGTTAATGTATTTCGTAAGCTTTGATGCTACCTTCTCAGGAGCACAGTTTGCAGTAAAAATAAGTCAAGACATTCTACAAGTAGATATAAATTATATCTGCAGTGTATAGTTACAGCAATTGTTATTATACTTTCAACGTGATGATTTTACCAAGATCTAGATCAATCTATCTATCTATCTATCTATCTATCTATCTATCTATCTATCTATCTATCATATATTTATTTATTTGTCCATCCATGCTTCTATCTATCTATCTATCTATCTATCTATCTATCTATCTATCAATCATCTGTTTATTTGTCCATCCTTCTATCTATCTATCTACTTATCTATCTATCTATCTATCTATCTATCTATCTATCTATCTATCTGTCCATCCTTCTATCTATCTATCTACTTGTCTATCTATTATCTATCTATGTATCTATCTATCTATTTATCTATCAATTTGTCCATCCATCCTTCTATCCATCTATCTGTCATCAGTCTATCTATCTATCTATCTATCTATCTATCTATCTATCTATCTATCTATCTATCTATCTATCTGTACATCCAGCCTTCTATCTATCTATCTATCTATCTATCTATCTATCTATCATCAATCTATCTATTTGTCCATCCTTCTATCTATCTATCTATCTATCTATCTATCTATCTATCTATCTATCCCTCTATCATCAGTCTATCCATCCATCTATCTATCTATTTGTCCAACCTTATCTATTTATCTATCTATCTATCTATCTATCTATCTATCTATCTATCTAAACTTTTCACTCCACTATTTATTCATTGCTATCCTGACCTATACTTTTGTGTGTATATAACAGCACCTAAGGTAATTGCTTGGAGATACAATTATCCCCATCTTGAATGCACAAGGAGTCAGAGTGTAATGCTTGGCTTTAGTGGAAAACTGCAGATGCAAAAGGAGCGCCAGATTATCTCTCAGTATTAGAGATTTTTTAACATGGCACTTACAAGCTTATGGGAATGTGTGGTCAGAAATAGTTCTATTTTTCAACAGTGCTTTTATGTTTTTAAAGATTTCTTGGTCATGTTGTTTTTAATATTCCATTTTATGTATAATTTAAAAAATTCTAAAAATCTTGGAATTCTAATAAGCCACAAAGGCTAAAGTAACTAGTGATTTCTTGTTTCCTGTAGATAGACCATAGGGCCATTGATACAGTGGTCTGGAGCAAACCCTATTGAAAAATACCTATTGTGACTGATGGTTTATGTGTCTTATCTACATATAACATGATAGCTGTGACCATCAGTGTGATAATAAGTGATGTGGCTGCTGAAAAGTAATCGCCTAAACAGAATATCTCATCATATTATTTGTTTTAGTAGCCAGAGTCAGAATTGTTTTTATAAATATATCTTTATAATTATGTATAATATGTTTTTTTTGTTTGTTTTGTTTTTTAAAGATTATTTTCTGGTGACACATTTCATTTAATATAGACATGTGGAACTCTAAAGTACTTGTCCATAAGGACCTACTGGTTGTTTGAGGTCACTGTTCACCTGACACCCACCTGAAGGTCAAATTTGCTCAGTCCGCCATCAAGGAAAACAAAGTTGTAGACACAATACTTTGCAGTACTTTGAGGTCACCCTCACCCTTTCCCCTTGTGAATATCAATGTCAGTGATCGGTTGCAGAGGTCACATGAACCTCAGAGGGAACAGGGGAGTCATTGCCCAAACAAAGAGCCAGTAGTAGGTACCACTTCTTTTTTTTATCTTACAAAACCACATTAAGGCTGAGGCCACACGTTGCAGAAACACAGATTTTATTCTTGCAGATTTTGTAACGTTTTTTTGAGCCAAAGCCAAGAATGGATACAAAAGGAATGGGAAATATATATGAAGTTCTTCTGCTTCTACTGTTTGCTAATTCCACTTCAGGCTTTGGTTCAAAAAATGCAACAAAAAAACTGTGTTTCTGCAATGTTGAGACCTAGCCTCAAAAAACAGTTAAGACTGAGGACACATGTTGCAGAAACACAGCTTTTTTTGTTGCAGATTTTGTTGAGGTTTTTTTGAGCCAAAGCCAAGAATGGATACAAAAGGAATGGGAAATATAGATGAAGTTCTTATGTGTCTACTGTTTGCCAATTCCACTTCACACTTTGGTTCAAAAAAATGCAACAATATCTGCAACAAAAAAACTGCGTTTCTGCAATGTTGAGCCTTAGCCTAAAAAAATAGTTAAAACTGAGGCCACACGTTGCAAGAAACACAGTTTTTTTCCTGCAGATTTTGCAGCATTTTTTTGAGCCAAAGTCTGAAGTGGCTTGAGCAGAGGGTAGAAGAATAAGAATATATATTTCCCATTCCTTCCGTAGTTGTTCTTGGCTCTGGCTTTAAAAAACTGCAGTAAAATCTGCAACAAAAAAAATGTGCTTCTGTAACATGGGCCTCAGCTTTAAAGTCAATTATTCTTTAGGAGTTCCAGCCGGTAGAAACTGTTTCAGACAACACTCCTGGAAAAAAGGAAATAAGGAGTCTCCCTAGTGCCACGTACAGGGGTCTACCTTGTGAATCAATATCAGACCTTTCAAATAACCTCAAAATTTGGCTGCTCCATCTATTTGACTAAAATGTATCTATGTACAGGGTTTGCTGCAGTAACAAATAGGGATATTTCATGTAAATTGTGAACAGACCCCGAACACTAAACACACTGCACCAAGTTGTTTGTCAGTAATGAAGAACATATAGAGATTAAAGTCCTATATCATTTCAGTCAATTCTTGTCTTACAAAGATTAAAGGATTTAATAACCTTTTTTGTTGGGTCTAAGGGCAACAGAAACATGCCTAGACTGCCAAGATAGAACTTAATGGGCTTCACTAAACAATGAGATGGCAGACCGAAATGTGTGTGTGGGCATTTTGCCAGAGTGACCTAAGGGAGTAAGGCTATGGATAAATGTCTTGGTCAAAGCTAAAAGGTAGTGTGTAGTAAAAACCAAAGATTTTAGAAGAATGGATTACTGTATGATTACTTAAAAAAAAATTAAAATTAAAAATTAGACCATTTCCTGATAACTGTTGTGCCTTTACGTGATATGAACGAGTGTGACATTCGCCAACTGTAGGCAGAAATCTGTCAAAATGTTGATATACCATGTTGTATCATTGGACTGATTTATCATGCCTTGTATGTCAGGTTTTCTGGCACATGAGACATGAAAAGTCATATTTTTGGTGCTTGTACAGGATTTCGTGCTGGGCAAATTTATTAGAACCTGCGCCAGAAAACTGGCCAGAGCTTCTCAATAATTCTGGTGCTCCTGATGTGTTTTGCACCAACGCACAAAGGGATTGAGACTGGCTCATAAATCAACTCTATTGTCATAGGCTATAGTCAAAATGTCATTCATGCTAAACAAGAATTTTTTGTGCAGTAAAAATACAGGGACCAGATATTTGCTGGTGCTCAGGAATAGGAATAGGGTTCTCTACACTAAGAATGGTATTGTTAAATAATAACAAAATAGGTGACCTGGCTCCCATTGGGTGGATAACAGACTCTGATAGAACCCATTGGTCCAGTTGCAGCTCTTACCCGGACACTGTCCAAGGTGCGGAATGGAGAGAAAGTAGAAAAAAAAAGGGAAAATGTAGAAAGCTATGGTATTGTTTATAGTATTTTTTGTTAAATTTTTACATGTTTGGCTCCATTAGTAATTTCTCTAAAATGCTTTGAAGTTTTTGAGGGTGCTCCATACCAGAAGGTACTCTATAACTGCAAGTGTGACCCATACTTCATTTTTTGGGATAGAAAATTTTTAATTATTTTTTTTTTAACTCACAGAAAATAAAGGATGTCAAAGTGACCAAAGAGAGAACTTCTCAAACTTTAAAAAGTTTTTGTCCCTGCAATAATTCTGACAATGTCGACTTGTTTCATGTAATTTCTATGGATTTCCAAGCGCACAATACAAGTAACAATATTTAGGAATGTGAATTCTTTTACACCTTTACTTTACATTTCCTGCAAAAATGTCTCAAAAACATTTTTTAAGAATTATCTCCTCCACATTTGACTAATGAAATTCTAGGTATGTGAAATTCACAGAAATAAGTTATTTTCCATGTCCTCAAGGTTGACATACTGCTGCAAGCCCACTTTGAGAGATGATGTTATTAGTTTCTGCTGGCCATCCTACAAAATCATTTCAAACAAGACACTTGTCCTTGCAATCCTATTTAGCAAGCACACCAAGATTTCACTTTAGCAAAATCTTTCAGGCAGAAAAATATAGCAACATGTGTAAAGGAAATTCCAATATGTTTTGACAATACGGTAATCTTAAGAAAGTGTTAGCCTCCTCTCAGAGGTCATCATTCTTTATACACTTTGTGTCATCAATTCTCAGGACAACAGGAAAAATGATCTAGTCAATACATATGAAATGAAAATCATGCTTATACATGCAGCCTCGGTATAAAGTGGATGACACTACTGAAACCTCCATAGCAATGCTGACTGTAATTTCCATAACATTGTATCAATCATGAAATCATTTGATATAATAGGCCACTCCTCGAATCACTATTCACCTATTGTTCTTTACTCTGACAGGCTTTCATAAAACAAAGGGAACGATCTATTGCATAGTAATTAAAATGAATGTGACAAATGTGTCCTTTTACTAATTTCCAAATGACACGTCGGAACAGAAAATACCACTTTTAGGAAATGGTATTATAAAGAACGTATGTATTTTCCAACAAACAATAGATGGAAGATAATGTATTCTATGGCACCTTAATAATTTGCAGTCAATGCTTTACATTCACTTAGATGATAGATCCTGTAATGATGTTCAATTGAATCTAAGGCATTCAATCGGACCAGAAATAACTAGAAAATAGCATTGCGACTTGTAGACACTGATTCTGCCAAAAAAGCAACTTTAGGTCACTAAATAAGTTATAATACTGTGGGGAAGGTAGCTCTGTAGAAGCAGAGGTGCGGACCCAAATAGTCAGAGACAGGGAAACTGGTTTATGTTAGAAAAACTGGAAAATAAATAAACCTTATAATCAGGCAAAACAACACAAACTCCTGCTCGTCTGAGCAACTAACTAACTAAACAGAAATGATAACCTAACTATACATGTGACTTACTACCAGCCACACTAATAGACCAACAGGCACAATATTGTCTCACCGGACTCTGGGTTAGAGAACAGACCCAGCCGCCTCCTCTCACTCCCTCAATCTGGAATGCAGGATCTGTATTTTTTTTTTTGGCCCAGTAATGAGCCACGGACTCACACCTGGAGCTGAGGCCTTCTCAAGACCCACGCTGGACCCCACATAAGTTAAAAACCTGGTGGAGATATAGTGAGATTCCAGCACTCTACCTGTTACCTTCTCACAATACTTAAAGAGTAACTGTCATCAAATTCTGTTTTTGTCCGCAAAAAAACTGATATACTTTTCCTATATAGGGGTCATTATCTTTATATGTTACACTGTAATCCTTCTATATCAAAATGGCTACGCGGGAGTTTTTGTTAAAGGATTAAGCCTTGTCCAGAATATGGAATTTAGCACTTTCCTTCATACTGATAACTGGTCATCCTTACCTTACAATTACTACACATAACAATGAATGGGATTAGTCAAGGACCTTTCTGGAAAAAATTCTAAACATTCATCTCTATAGATTCCTTAAAAAGGTCTACTAAAATAGGCTTCTTTTTGATGTATAAAAAAATTCTGAAATTGACTTGACACTAAAAAGAAATTTAATTGAGCCCACTTATAAAAATGTATTATGAGATACTGGTTATAATACGGAAAAAAGTTGAAATATGCTCTTTAAAAATTATAACGTTTTAGAAAACTTTATAAAAATGTTAGGCCAAGGATGTAACTCTACAGGTATATTCGCACCATTGTGTCTGTTCATTGACTATGAATAACAGATGAATCGTTTTATTTTTAATGGCTGTGTTTCATCCATTTTTGCATCTGTTGCCCATTTGTCAGTTTTTACATCCCTGTTGCGTCCGATTTTAATGGACTATTAAAAAACACATGAATTTCATTGCTCTCTCTTTTTTTTTCCCATCCCAATGATCTATTTTTTTATGGGGTCTTTGAGTCTACCAAAATGGACAACGATAGATCATGACTACTTTTAGAACTGACCATTTTTTCTGTCCATTAAAAAAACGGACATGTGAATAGACTTTCGCTCTCATTATTTTCTAAATGGCTGTGTGATGTGAAGGCCATGAAAAAACTGGTAATCACATGGCATCTTCTCACTGTTGTGTGAATAAAGGATAAAAATACAAATAAAAAAAATAAAGGTTTAAAGTGACCTCAGATTTTATGTCATTTTTGAGCAAAATGGTAGAAATGTATAGTTGTAAATAAAAGCACTTAGTGACCAAGAAAGTTTTTTTTCTGGTTGGATTCACCAATTCCTCATCCCTTCTTCATTTCTCTACAATGGCCACCAGTTTCTTATATTACACTAAGTGAACTGTGCTTTTGTAGTCTGAGATATTCCCTCTCCTCTCAGATTGGCCATTTCTCTCAAAGAAACATTTCAGACTATAAGTACAGTGGACATATATTTTAGTTTGAGAGATGGACAACCATTGTAGAAGATGAACTGGATGGAACCGTATCTCTTTTCTTAGGAAATCTTCTTCGTGGTTGATTCTTGATTTGAACCAGTGACCTTTCGCTTAAGAATCAGCCTATTAACACAGTGAGCTATTAGGGAACGTGAAAACAGAATGTAATTTGTAGTATACAAGAAGAAAAAGATCTTTACACCACCAGGAGCAAAACAGTAACAATGTAGTCAGATGACAGGAATCTGCATAAACAATAACAGAACAATATTATGGGTTATGGACTCTAGATTTTAAAGACACGTTGATCCAGAGTTTTCATACTGACTACCAGATCGGAAGGAATTTTTTCCCCTGAAATGGGGCATTTGGCATGAGCCTCATGGTTTTTTTTTTGCCTTCCTCTGGATCAATGCTGTAGGGGACTGTAGGGTTATAGGTTTGACTTGATGGACTGATGTCTTCATCCAACCTCATCTACCATGTAGCTATGTAACTATCTTATGCTAAATAGTTGCAAGTCAAATTTATGTATGAGATAACCAAGATAGTTGACTATAAAATGTTGGTAGTCTCACGTTGGAAGTTGTAGTGGATGGTGAGATATGGAGCCTGAAAGTCACATGTTCTAAGCATTGTTACTAGAGATGAGCGAGTAGTATTCAATCGAGTAGGTATTCGATCGAATACTACAGTATTCGAAATACTCGTACTCGATCGAGTACCACTCGCTATTAGAATGGAAAAGTTTGATGCAGAACCAGCATTGATTGGCCGAATGCTATACAGTCGGCCAATCAACGCTGGTTCTTCTCCTACCTTTAGAAGTCTTCTCCGTGCAGCTTCCCCGCGGCGTCTTCCAGCTCTGAATTCACTCTGCCAGGCATCGGGCCTGGGCAGAGAAGACTGCCGTGGGGACGCTGCACGGAGAAGACTTCTCGAAGGATCCAGCCCGACCCTCACTCGTGGACTTGGTAAGTATAATTTGATCGATCGTTGCCTACCCCTGAAACGAGCATTTTCCCCCCATAGAGTATAATAGGATTTGATATTCGATTCGAGTAGTCGAATATTGAGGGGCTACTCGAAACGAATATCGAATCTCGAACATTTTACTCTTCGCTCATCTCTAATTGTTACCCTTTTGCTTGTCAGTATAATTATATTTCTACCTATATAATTCTCCAGTAATTCTACCGCCAATTGTTTAAAAGGTACTGCATCTGCAATTGTAGTAAAGAGGATACTCATACATATCAATGTGCTGCATGCTTCCCAACCCAATAAAACCCAGTACTATAGTGAAAGACCACATTACCATGTAAGTGGAATTGGTTATGTGTTCCCACTCCTTTAGTCAATGCCTAAGACATTATTCTGCCTCCTTAATTCATCAAACACAGGAAAGAAAAGAGTGTAAAGTGTATGTCTACAATCCACAAGCCACATTCCAATGGGAGATGTTTTCAATTCACTCATTAAAGAGAGGTCAGCCAGGATCAAGTTCAGTGCCAGTGAAAGAAGTACTGTCTAAAAACGAGAACCACCCTCATATGAAAAAGCAAGAGAATAAATTAACCGTATAACCTAATTTTTAGGCAAATACAAGGAAATTCACCAATTTTTATTATAATTTAAAACCAGATATTAAGCAGTCAGCTGTACAAGGTGACAGGAAGCACAATGAAGTAAACATGCTCTCCAAAGCACTCGGCTGTAATGATGTTATTAGTATGCGTGTTACTGAGCCCAGATGTAGCATTTCAGTCCAAGCTCCTTCCACGGCTTTGTGCTATTAAGGCCGATGGACTTTTAAAGTTGAATATTTAGAGATTAATGCTGCTAAATTTATATTCATTCCTTATATATATATTTTTTTTTTTGCAAAATAGTATATGGCCACTGTACTCAGTTTAAGGTTTGTAAAAGCTGTCACAGTGGATGCTATAATATACCGTGTAATAATATAGATTTAAAGCCTTATAAAAAACACCATATTTTATGAACTGAATGTCCAAATTTTAAGACCATTTTTTAGCTAAATAGGAAAAATATGGGCTTATCAAGTTCTAAATATATTTTTATAGAAAAGACATAGAACTCCAAATCAGAAAAGTTTATGTGCCTATAGATATCAGTAGGAGATGTTTAGAATCCTATTGCATATAACATGTGAATTGAACTGAAAAAGGAAACAGTATGCGGTAAATGTCTATGGTCCACTTAGCGGTAGTTCCAGAAAGTCAGAATTTTATTATTACTTTCTATATACATCCAGTATGACTCCACCAATAAAATGAGTTGAGCTGTATAAAACATATTGTAATAATATAATATATATATATATATATATACACACACACATCTTATATATCTTAATAATATATCTTAATAATATTATATACAGTGTTGGCCAAAAGTACTGGCACCCCTGCAATTCTGTCAGATAATACTCATTTTCTTCCAGAAAATGATTGCAATCATATATTCTTTGGAATTATTATCTTCATTTAATTTGTCTTCAATGGAAAACCACCAAAAAATTGTCAAAAAGCAAAATTGGATATAATTCCACACCAAACATAAAAAAGGGGGTGGACAAAAGTATTGGCACTGTTTGAAAAATCATGTGATGCTTCTTTAATTTGTGAAATTAACAGCACCTGTTACTTACCTGAGGCACCTAACAGGTAGTGGCAATAAGTGTGAGATAGCTGGGTCTCCCTCAGAGGTCATGGGTCTTCCAGCAGGACAATGGCCCAAAACACACTTCAAAAAGCACTAGAAAATGGTTTGAGAGAAAGCACTGGAGACTTCTAAAGTGGCCAGCAATGAGTCCAGACCTGAATCCCATAGAACACCAGTGGAGAGATTTCAAAATGGCAGTTTGGAGAAGGCACCTTTCAAATCTCAGGGACCTGGAGCAGTTTGCCAAAGAAGAATGGTCTAAAATTCCAGCAGAGCATTGTAAGAAACTCATTGATGGTTACCGGAAGCGGTTGTTCGCAGTTATTGTGTCTAAAGGTTGTGCTACCAAGTATTAGGCTGAGGGGGCCAATACTTTTGTCTGGCCCATTTTTGGAGTTTTGTGTAAAATGATCAATGATTTGACTTTTTTTTTTTTTCATTTTCTTTTGTGTTTTTTCATTGCAAGCAAAATAAATGAATATATTAATACCAAAGAGTTTGTGCTTGCAATCATTTTCTGGAAGAAAAGGAGTATTATCTGACAGAATTGCAGGGGTGCCAATACTTTTGTATATATATTGTACATAATAATGTATAATATATGTATAATATAGCGTATATATTTAGCTGTATATAATTAAAATCTTATATTCAAAAAACATTACAAAGAAAAAATATAAAAATCCAATAATCATCTTTATTAATTCCAAAAATGTTAAAATAGATACAATTTATAATCTAAATCCATGTGATCAATTCATAGTCTGAATGCATAAGTAATTCCAATTATTTTATATTATAAAATCCATGAGTTTTTTTTTTTTTTTGAATTTTTAGTTTTAAGATGATTATTAGATTTTTATATTTTTTTTCTGTGTATTATTTGTTGAAGTGGATACGTCCAGTATCAGTAAAACCAAGCTTTGATTCCTATAAAGGTATATTAGGTTAAGTAAGTTCAAAAGGACCTTTCACCACCTCCATTAACTTCAGATAATTGTGCCCTTTAATAGGCATCGCTCCATTGATTCTGATATAATTGGATTTTTTTTTAGCCCCCACCATTCCAGAGCTATCATTTCTTATAATTTCAGCAGAATTATGCTTTCTACTGTCAGGTGGGTCTCTACTCCAGCCCAAGACCACCCATCTGGCAGTAGAACATCTAATTAGCTTATTTGGTGCTGGGACTAACAATATAGATGGCTCAGGGACTGTGGTTACTTGTGAAAAAAATTCCAGCTGTGCCATAATCCGTGGAGCAATGTCTATTGAAGGCTGCGAACAATTGAAGTGGGTGCAAAGTGGTGAAAGGTTTAATATCTTTTTAATATTTAATGGGTTACCCAACTTTAAAAAAAAATAAAAAATGATGATCTATCCTAAAGATAGGCCACTAATAATGGATCAATGTCTGAGTGTAAACTCTTGACCTCATTGCCCCTCAACTGTTTAAAGGGGGGTCAAAGAATTGTCCTGGTCAAGGTAATGGGACAGAACTGCAGTACCCAGGACAACCACTACTGGGGTTCTGGGTATTGAAGCATGATAAACAATAAAGAGGCACCACTTACTGCCTTGCCATGACCCCTTGGAATATCTGACTAGTATAGCTTCCACTTTCAAATTGATGGCCTATTTTAAGAATAGACCATAAATGTTGCCTAGTCAGTCTAAAGGTACACTAGATTTATCATTCAGAATCAGTCACTGTGGTAAATCTGATGTATATTTCTGTCTAAATTTGCACTGTCTGACTCATTGGCTTTTAAAATACCAGTGTTCACCATCATTTTCCCTTTGCTTATTATTGAGATACTCCCTCTTTCTTTTATTTTATACATTTGTGTGCCCACATTTTTATAATGATACCTATCATGATTCCCCACAGAATATTAGATATGTGAGGGTCATTATAATGCATGACTAATTATGTGTGGGCAGCGAATCACAGTCATCTGATTTGCTTACCCAACTGGTGATGTTGTCTGAACGATACTGATAGATTTTTATTGGACTAAGCACACTACTGTATTCTAATCAAATTCAATAAAGGTTATATCTTATTTAGTTTATCCTTCACCCCTGTAAGTTTTGTTGAATTTATGAGTTGAAATTCACCCTCTGGAATTAACACTGTCTAACAAATAGTAAATCTGGGCCAATGTTTTCTGGTGGTGGCTAAATGGAGTCGCTTTAGTTTAGGTCTTATTCAAATGAATGGGAGCTGATCTGCAGTACCTGATCTGGCCACTACACAGGAAAAAGAGCTACTTGCTTCCTGCACTTTGTGAGGCTACTGGGTGTCAAATCCCCAATAATATGACATTGATGGCCTATCATTAGAATAGTTCATTAGTATTTTTAGACTGGGAAAGTCCATTAACTCTATTTATGGCACTATGTGAAAGATGCTGAAATAAACCATCAATAACAGGTTAGAGTGACCTCAAATGTGTGGCTAAACACTGTATAGTATCAAACAAGTGCAAAGGCAATAAGTGGTATACACGTGTCTACTCTTATCTTACCTCCATTACTCACGAAACCAATTCAATACCATATTGTGATATGCCACCAAAAACAATAGAAAGGGTGCAATTCACAAGACAACCACTAGCTTGCCGAAGATAGACACACATAAGATAGAGAGCATATCAGTTTGAGATAACATATCACTATGTGATGTTATATTGTGAATAGTTCTCCATCTCTTTATACACACACAAGTTTTGAAGTTCTCCACAGGACAGAGGATAATATTGTGATAAGCTGGAAAAGAGTCAATAGGACCCCCACCAATAATGAGAATGTGAGTCCGGATCCTCCAAGCACACTACTAGCATGAGCACCGCCACCCCATACAATCTCTATGGCACTACCGGATATAGCCAAACACTGTACTCAACTATCTCCGTCAGTCCCATAGAGAATGAATGGAGCAGCAGTGTGCATTTATGTTTTCAATTACAGCTAAAGGTTTTCAGATACTAAATGTTCAATTTCTAGAAAGGTTAATACCATGTTAGGAACAGTTTATAAGAAAAGCTATTATTGTAGCCAAATCCAAGCTACCGTATATACTCGAGTATAAGCCGAGTTTTTCAGGTTTTTGTGCTGAAAAAGTCCGCCTCGGCTTATATTCAGGTCATTACGGTAATTCAGCAATATCATAGTTACAGACTCGACATCCGGACCTGGTATACAGACACCAGGACGGGTGCCGGGCCACAGCATCGCCACGCTTATAGCAAGAGCGTAGCGATGCTGCTCATTTCAAACTGCAGAAGTACTTATGGTACTTCTGCTAGCAGGCCCAGAATACAGACCCCGCCCCCTCACTCCATCACATGCCGGGTGACGTGGCCACGTAAGCTCAGGCCCGCACCCGGCGTGTATCTACGTTCCGGGCATGCTAGCAGAAGTACCGTAAGTACTTCTGCAGTTTCAAATTAACAGCTTCGCTACACTCCTGCTATGAGCGTGGTGATACTGCGGCCTGGCACCCGCCCCAGTGTCTGTATGCCGGGTCCGGATCCCGGGTTTGTAACTATAATGGCGCTGCTCTGCTTCAGAGCGGTCACCATACCAACCAGCACCTCTGCTGTAACTTTTACAGTGGTAATGTCGGAGCTCCCTTCAATCAGGCCTGCAATCAGAGATTGCAGGCATGGGGAGCTAGGACATCTCCGATGTAAGTGTTACAGCGGAGATGCTCTATGATGTCCCGGTACGAGGGGTCCAGGCAGGTGCCACCATGCTGCTGGAGGGAGGAAGGACCACTCTTTCAAGTGCGATCCTTTAGATAGGAACTGCAGCCGGCCGCTGGCAGAAGCGCTTCTGCTGGGGATTCCCCTCAGCGCTCCTGTCGACGGCCGGCTGCAGTTCTCCTTCAGGTCTGCAGGTATGCAGCCTGCAAAAGAAATGACAATTTTTGCAATGTATTGCAATGCATTAGCATTGCAATGCATTGCATTTGTGATCAGACCCCTTGGGGTTCAAGACCCCTTGGGGGTCTAATAAATGCAAAAAAAAAAATAAATAAATAAAAAATAATAAAAATAAAAATGAAGTATTAGTATAGTATTAGTATTAGTAAATTAAAAGTATTAAAAATTCAAATCCTCCCCTTTCCCTACAACACATATAAAACTAATACTGTTAATACTGTGAAACACATACATGTTAGTTATCCCTGTGTCCAAAAACGCCCGCTCTACAATTCTATAAATATATTTTTCCTGTACAGTAAATGCCGTAGCGGGATAAAAAAGTTATCTAACTGCCCCTTCCCCGAGACTGAGTTCCCCCCCACACATGGAATTCAGCCTGACTACATCCAGGCTAAGTATAGGGTATCTGCAGTGCTCCTATTCCATCGGGAAGGGGTTAATAACAGCACTGCAGATATGCTATATTCAGCCAGGCTGAATTCCAAGTGGGGAAAAAAAAAAAGTCCTCAAGCTCAGGGAAGGGGCAGACAGACAAGCAAAACACCTCCTCTCCTTACTCAGTGTCTACTGCACCCAAAAACTCCAGCCATTTTAATTTTTAAAATTTTCCAGTAGCTGCTGCATTTCCCCGCCTAGGCTTATACTCGAGTCAATAAGATTTCCCAGTTTTTTGTGGTAAAATTAGTGGGTCGGCTTATATTCGGGTCGGCTTATATTCGAGTATATACAGTAATTTATTATTAAAAAGTAAAGTATAGGGTTCAATAGTAATATAGAAACATCCTATATAACTACACCCACTGATCCCCAAATATACGGTATATAGTATTAAATGACCATTCTGTTGTATAATATAACACAATATTACAGGTGAAAATTCATGAAACCTATACAAAATAATTGTCCTTAATTAATATTATTATTGATCACAGAATATATTGCACAGTGATACACGGAGTATATGGATTTCACAAATTTCTATGAAAGTTTTACAACTTAATTATGTTTGCCTGAGAGATTTCCATATAATTCAATTTATTTTCCCTTGTGTGTCATCAATCATTATCTAACTAGGAAAGACAACTATGATTTTCTTCAGTGAAAATAACCTTACAGACAGGAACATCCACTTATGTTGAATCAGAGCTAACTAGAAGAGTGGAAATGATAAAAGTTGTTAAATAGAATTACAGGTGGGTTATTTTTATCTCAGCTCCACAATTACCTTACTCGTAGGAAACTAGAACTTATCCTTGATTTAATGTAGCCTATGTATTATTGATGGGGGCTTGTAGTGCAGGATGACTTACTGACATGTCCTTCCTTACTTGTCTCATTGGCTGGAGATGTCCAGATATGTCCATCACAAAAAAAAAAAAACATGTTATCTGTAATATTTATTTATTTATTTATTTATTTATTTATTTATGGCCAGTGGCGTAACCAAAGTCTTGTGGGCCCTGGTGCAATCTTTTGTCCGGGGACCCTATCTCATCCCTGCAGTGAATTCTTGATAGTGATGGTTATGGATGCTAAGGAGTTTAATTCACCTTAGTGTGGTTCGGGTAATCTGTGGGTCTCCTTGGTTTATGGTCCAGATGGAAGCGAAAATCTCAATACTGATGCCAGTGCTTATGGGCCTCCTAAGGCTCCTGGACCTCAGTGTGACTGCACCTTCTTCAACCCCTCAAGTTATTCCTCTGTTTATTGACTATTCTAAAATCAATATCTGATCAGTAGGGGCCAATAGATGGGCTCTGTATGAATCAAGCATTCTGAAGTTTGTCGGTTGGTGTGTTATGTGGACAGTGCACTGAGGCAGTGAAGTCAAGAATAGTTTTTGTCTGGGTTTTGTAGAAGGTGGGAGGAGTTAGCTGTTGCTTAGTACCTGCAGCCTGTACCCAGTGTGGGCCTGTTAGAGGCAATCAGCTTGTTGGCTGCAGGCAGTGCAGAGGTTTTCTACAGCCCGCTTGGGTAGCTAGTGGTAGTTAGTCCCAGACAGACTGTCCCACACCAGTGGACTCCATAGCTCACAGAACAAATCTGATTTTGTAACCACATTCAGTGCCATATCAGTGTGGAAACCCAGTATCCATGACTGAATTTTCCTCATAATGAGTCCAAGGGGTCACCCTATATTCACATTGGTGGAAAAGGACAGGGAAGTCATCCACAGAAGCAACTTCTTTTCTTGTTGTAGGATACTCAAAAATGTGGATACTGCTTGTAGTATTGACCTGTGCATCTGTATTTCTTGTAAATGGAAGAACCTACTAAATAAACTGTGACAAAAGCATCTCTTGTTCTGTGTCATGTGTGTCTCTTATGTCACATTCAACACCAAGGTACCCCTGGAACAGAACCAGCCAGTAGGAGGGGACCCAGAGGAAACCTTTGCAAATGTTTAAGTGTGGCCTTCTTATTTATGTATTTATTTTTTAATGTAGATTGTGAGCCCCATATAGGGATCACAATGTACATTTTTTCTTTCATTTAAGTATGTCTTTTGTAGAATGGGAGGATATCCACGCAAGCACAGGGATTTGAACCCAGGACTACAGTTCTGCAAAGCTAACCACTGAGCCACCATGTTGCCCCTAGTGTGACCTTCTTAACACTTGGTTACTTCAAGGCCTGTAAGAAGATTTGGCAAAGCCACAGTGACACAAGTGCCATCATCTTGAACCTCTTTCCATTGTCATCGACACACTGATAGCCCACAACACGTCCAGTACAAATAAAAATAATATATACCCATATGCTCAGCACTGTGCATAAATGGCTTAGAGAGGGCTATCTCTGGTTATATATATCCTGTCATGGCCAAGCAACATCTAGGAGTTGACTTCCTACTCAGTACTTCCATTTATAATCCAAAGAAGAAAATCAATAGCAATGAGCAGCCATGTCCATGTATTACATGCTTACAGGTGAGTGGCAAGCGTGTAATATACAGTACTATATCCCATGTAGGGGCCAGTTGTCAGGGGTGTACCTTGAGGGGCTGCTGAGGGTTCAGTTGCACCAGGGCCCAGAAGCCTTAGGGGGCCCATAAGCACTCAAATCAATATTGAGATTGCAGCTTCCATTGGGCCCATAAAACAAGGAGACCCACAGATTACCCTAACTACACTAAGATAGATTTAACTCCTTAGCACCTGTAACCATCACTATCAAGATTTTACTGTAGTGATGAGGTGGGGGGCCGGACAAAAGATTGTACAAGATTTTAGTTACTCCACTGCCAGTTGTGCTTCCCCATACAACAAAAGTCAAACATCAAAGCTTACTAATGGCAAATGCAAGAAAATCAATTGTTTGCCAGTCCAGCTTCAGTTGAATAAGTAGTTGCTGACATGAGACAATCCTGTAACTTTTTTGTGCTGCCTTTTTATAGACTGTCCCCAATAGGTATTTTGTTTCTTTTCCTCAGCAGGCAACATTAAGGATATGTAGCTTCCACTGCTTAACTACAGCGCTAAATGATCATTTGCTGAGTAAAATACATACAAGATGGGAGGCATTGGAAGCATGAGATGACTCATTGAGTTAAATAAAGAAGATTGGAGCCAATGACTTTTAAAATGAAAGGTCTGTTCTCTTACATTTAATGGGAAGGCTTTTATAACTCTTAGCTATTACGATCCCAACTCCTTCCTCTGAAAGCCTCTCTGAACGTCTCATTGTCCAGCATTTGTATCCTTCACTTTAATGAGTGCTAAATAAGAATTATATAAGTATTTCAATAATTCTCGCCGGACAGTTAATTAAGCAGCAGAGTCTAAGAGCAGTCAGCTATTACATTCTCTTCCTTTAGAGACAAGTACATTCAGAGGTACCATACAAAAGAAGTGGTCAGAATTTCTCTATTACAAAAGAAATATGAGTTGGGAATTGTACTTTTCTCCACCTGTACATAAAGATTCAAAGACAGCGAGACCATATATTAAAAATGAACATAGAAAAGAGTGGATCGGCATCTCGCTGAATTCGTATAAAATTTCATTTTTAATCCATAGAGTTATTAAAACAATATACAAACAAAGAAAAAAGTGCTGAAAAAAAGAGTGAAACATACAAAAAACCTAAAATGCTAACGCGTTTCGACACTGTATGTCTCTTAATCTTAGTTACGATTAAGAGAGATACAATCTCGAAACGCATTGGTGTTTTTTAGGATTTTTTGTGTGTTTCACTGTTTTTTCATCACTTTTTTTCTTTGTTTGCATATTGTTTTAATAACTATGGATTAAAAGTGAATTTTTATACGAATTCAGCGAGATGTCGATCCACTCTTTTCTATGTTCGTACTACATGTTTTAATTGTTCAGAAGCAAGGTCGGGCACCCTGAAGACCTCCATTATTACAGCGAGCTTCAGTACCTCTTTTGCTTGTTCTACAATATATTAAAAATTAAAAGTTTTCCATTACTTTTATAGTTTTACCCATAATGACTTGTTTAATAAATTGCCTTTAACGTAGCACTCCCACCTATATATTCTTTAGTCCTGTATAAAGGTGCAAGATTTTATCTCCTATACTAAAGATGGGCAAACCTCACAAGATTAGTTTTGTCGGACAAGTTCAGTATGAACCACAACTTATGTAGGCTTAAAACATAATGTAGAAAACTCTCAAAGCTACTAGAAACCTATCAATTAAATCTCTAGATCTCTAAGCAAACACAGCCAAAGTTATACCAAAGTGAAAGTGACATTATTAGGGTCCATTCACACGGAGTAACGTGCCGCGTGATGTGATCCTGGATCGTATACACGGCATTATTATTAACGCAGTCATCAATGGGAGCTTTTACGGTGCGCAAAGTCTCACACACCATATACGTACCACATCACGTGGCACGTTACTCTGTGTGAATGGACCCTTATACTCTGGGGTCTCTTCAGGGGTATTTATAAGGGCATATGGGAGGTATAAAGAATAAATATAATTTATTCATACTCACATTCCATTAACTCTTTTAGGTCTCCTTGCGGGATCTGATCCTCTGTCTCCACCTCCTCTGGCAATGCAGAGCCCACTAGAGATAATGAAAGGTGAACATGAATGTTTTTTTTTAATTCTAGGCACCTCCCCTAGGCTACCACCAATTATACTCTGGAGTCGAAAGAGGCTCCATGGTATAATGTGACGGCCATTTTACTTCACTGAATCTCTAAAGACTAAACAATTTGGAATATTCGGGTCCAACCTGCCTCGGTACAAGCTGATCTGTTCATCTCTCCCCTATACACAGGTGATGCTGTTTGGTGGGGGTCCAACCAATCCACCAATCTACCTGCTGATTGGTTGGTTCTTAACCACAAGGTTCCCACTGATCAAGAAAATGGGTTTCCCATTTTCCTTCCCATTGATCTATTCATTCCCTATAACACTGCCTGTGATACCCCAGTGCGACAAACAATTACTGACTTATTACAATTTCTGCTTTATTAGATGTGAGATTTAAGGAACTTTACTATATAATGACTTCCTATATTTTTAGATACATTGCAGCTAATTAATAAATAAAGACAGCTGTTCTGGAAAGAACTGAAACTTAGAAAGAAAATCTAGAAAACATGTAAGTTTAATTAACCATTGCAAGATTGGCACGAGCTTCCTGCACGGGATTTGTAGCATTGTTATTTACATATCACAGCCGTGATGTTCTAAAGTTATTTTAAATAATTTATAAGATTGATCTTTTCAAAATTCTATCAAGGCTAAATGTCATTAAAAATGTTCAGAACTTATTTAAAGGTTTATGCTTGAGCAGGGCATTTACCTGCTTCACTGCTGATAGTCTAAAAATACCTCCTTGTCCATACTATTATCCATTCTTCACGTCCAATTGCTCTGTTATGGTAATAGTCAGAAGCACACCATGTAGTAATTAATTACAGCTGACTTAAGAAAAGAATATTCCACTCCCCCACTGTTCCACTAGAAGGTCTTTATGCGCTATTAACTCATTCCTGTTTATTAATGCTGTACTGGTAATTCTGACTGCTGAGCTCCAGCTTAGTAACAGTAGGGTGATTAAACAACAATTATTGACCTTATAAGTTACTGAACATTTCTTTTTTTACCCTATTAACCCATTACAAAAATGTAATAATAATAGTAATAATCCTTGCAGAAAAGTAACAACACTAAAGGAATTCTTTTTCTTTTTTTTTTCTGCATTATTATATTCAGAATAATAGTAAAACTCCTGTAATTTTGTACTCAAAATAGGCAAAAATTAGGTGAAATAGAGAATGTGGCGCTGGGAATAAAATGAAAAAGAAATAACTGAAAATAAAAGACAAATAATAAGACAATAATAAATACATGTTTAATAAATTTATGTATTAAATACAAAAATGTACTAAAAAAAAATAATAATAAAAATACAATGAATTTAGTAATTACTAGAGATGAGCGAACTGTGTTCGTTCGAGTACCTATTCGATCGAATATCAGGCTGTTCGAGATATTCGATTCCAATCGAGTACCATGCGGCAAATGCAGTAAAAATTTGTTTCCCCCCTCACCTTCCCTGGCACTTTTTTTGCACCAATAACTGTGCAGGGGAGGTGGGACAGGAACTACAACGATGTAGGCATTGAAAAAAATTGAAAAAGCCATTGGCTGCCGAAATCAGGTGACTTCTGATTCATACGAATAATGCCAGCCATGTTCGTGTCATTTCCATTTTGGAGAGATAGGGAGAACTTGTTCTCTGGGCGATACACTGATCTTAGCTTTTCAAAACAGTATTCTTATAAAACAGCTATTTTCAGTGCTACACTGTAGGAACACATACAGTTAATTTGCCAATCATGCAGCAGGGGATGTGGGAGATGATGTGGATGTGGATATCCAGCTGGGTATCCAGTCCAAAGTCAAGGTACTAGAGAGGGGCTGCCAGCAGTGCCCCTCAACAGTAGCAGGGGACGTGGGAGAGGATGTGGACATGGATATCCAGCTGGGTATCCAGTCCAAAGTCAAGGTACTAGAGAGGGGCTGCCAGCAGTTCCCCTCAACAGTAGCAGGGGATGTGGGAGAGGACGTGGACGTGGATATCCAGCTGGGTATCCAGTCCACAGTCCAGGTACTAGAGAGGGGCTGCCAGCAGTGCTCCTCAACAATATCAGGGGATCTGGGAGAGGACATGGACGTGGACATCCAGCTGGGTATCCAGTCCACAGCCCAGGTACTAGAGAGGGACTGCCAGTAGTGCCTCTCAACAGTAGCAGGGGACATGTGAGAGGACGTGGATGTGGATATCCGGCTGGGTATCGAGTCCACAGTCCAAGTACTGGAGAGGGGCTGCCATCACCAAATTCACTTATCCTCCTCCTCCAACCTCAGCCCCTTCACCCTAATGCAATAATTAAAAAAAACCTCTTTAATTTTTAGGGCTCCCCCACAAGGGTCTGCACTGCAATTTTTTTAGGGCTCCCCCACAAGGGCCTGCAATGCAATTTTTTAGGGCTCCCCCACAAGGGCCTGCAAATCAATGTTTTAGGGGTCACCCAAAGGGCCTAACACTCTGCAGCTACTTGGCTCAATTCCCCCAAAGGGCCTAAAACTATGCTGCTACAAGGCTCAACTCAATTTAAGGGCCTAAAACTCTGCTGCTACAAGGTTCAACTCAATTCAAGGGCCTAAAACTGCTGGTACAAGGCTCAACTCATTTTAAGGGCCTAAGGGTGCATTCACACTACTGATATGCTGCCTGATTCTGAACGTTAAAACACGTTCAGAATCAGCATGTATAAAGCAGTTCCCATTCATTTCAATGGGAGCCGGCATACGAGCGCTCCCCATTGAAATTAATGGGCTGCTTTTTTCACTACGAGCGCTCCCATTGAAGTGAAAGGGAAGTTCTCGGATGTACGGCTAGCTCTGCTCATTCTGAGCCGTACACGCGAGCACTTCCAATTCACTTGTTTTAACGTTCTTTAACGTGTTTTAACGTTCAGAATCAGGCAGCGTATCAGTAGTGTGAATGCACCCTAAAACTGCTGGTACAAGGCTCAACTCAATTTAAGGGCCTAAAACTTTTCTGCTACAAGGCTCAATTCCCCCACAGGGCCAAAAAACTCTGCTGCTACAATGCTTACCTCACCCCAAGTGCCTGAAGCTAAGTTTGGGAGGGGTCACCCCAATAGCCTGAAAAGTAATTTGTGTATGGCTCAGCTTAAGGGCCTCTAACTTAATTTGGAAGGGCTCACCTCAAGAGCCACAAAAGTAATTTTTGGAGGTCTTACCACATCACACACACATATACACAATGACAGTGGGTGGGTTCTGTTTGATTACATACACATATATAAAGGTGGGTGCTGTTTGAATTCTCCGTTGCCTTCTGTGGTTGTCATGGCCAATGTGATTTAAAGGGGTGCTTGGTAATGTTTCATTAGTGTAAAATTTGGGTTTCTGTTCATACAATTGGGGAGTAAAGAAGATTTCCAACTATTTTTCCACTGTCAGAGAGGTTCTATTGAATTTGCAAAGTGTCTAGTTGATAGGCTGTGATAGTGGGGTAATACTGGGACTTTGGTGTGTTAGATGCCTCCAGGCATGCTTCCCCTGCTGCCCCAGTTGCGTTCCAGAGGTGTTGTCATCATTTGGTGAGGTGTCATCGTGGACTTGGTGACCCTCCTGAGTTGAATAGTGGTTTCCCCCCAAACGAGCATTTTTCCCCATAGACTATAATGGGGTTCGATATTCGTTCGAATAGTCGAATATTGAGGGGCTACTTGAATCAAATTTTGAACATCGAATATTTCACTGTTCGCTCATCTCTAGTAATTACAGCCCTAGTCTAGTTTCATCTGAACATAATATATTATTATTATTATTATTATTATTATTATTATTATTATTAATAATAATAATAATAATAATAATAATAATAATAATAATTTATATTTTAAGTTTTATATAAGTTTATATATTTTATAGACATTTTAGACAGGTGCATAATATTTAGAAGGAATGCTTTCACAAATAGAAGTGCCAGTATATTTTTTGGAAATTAACACAATTTAATAAAAGAAAAGCAAAAGAAAAATCATAAACAAATCAATTTGTGGTGTAACCGCCCTTTGGAGGACGAAAGTCCAGTAAGGGATAACATGGCCCCCAACAGAGCCCCACTCTTAGTAGGGCTATATGGGAGCCCACACTTTTGTTTATAAATATATGACTCTTCAGATACTGTGTTATACCATGCCTGATGAAGAGACCTAAATAGTCTTGAAAGTTTGCTATATGTCACCATATTATTATTAGTTGGCCATTAAAAGTAGTGAAGAATTTGGGTCGAATATAGTTGCATCCCAATCAGTTCTCTTATCCCTAATACTGTAGAAATCTGATGACAGTGAGGGGAGGAGTGGTCGGAGGGGCCAGAGACAGTTGACTGACATTGTGTGTTCAGAGCCAGGTACTAACTAATTGAACAAAGCTTGACAAAGCTAGGAGAGATAAGAAAACACAGAAATTCAGACATGGCATTGCTTAAAGCTTGAAATGTAAGTGCACACTCTATTCTAGAAGATATTGAAGATATTGGTAACTGTATACTTCTTTCTTTTTGAGATGTTTTGAATCCAAATGGAGTACTTTGGTTTCTAGAAAAGAATTTGGATAAAGCTTCTCTACTTTGTATAGCGTAGTCAAACAGTATAGACGGAGCCAAATTTAACATGACTTTTAACCTGTTAAGTAAAGATGAGCGAACACTGTTCGATCAAGTAGCTATTCGATCGAATACCAGGCCGCAAACGCAGCAAAAATTTGTATCCCCTCCCACCTTCCCTGGCGCTTTTTTTGCACCAATAACTGTGCAGGGGAGGTGGGACAGGGACAACGACAATGTAGGAATTGAAAAAACAATTGGAAAAACCCATTGGCTGCCAAAAACATGTGACCTCTGATTCATAAAACTAGTGTTGGTCATCTTCGTCTCATTTTCCTTTTGTTTTGGAGTAAAAGGGAGAGCTTGTTCTCAGTGTGAGAAACAGATTGTAGTGTTTTATAGGCAGGAAAAAACAGCGCTTTTCAGAGCTACACTGCAGGAACACTGTGTAGTACATACAGTGAAACTGCAAATCATGCAGCAGGGGATGTGGGCGAGGATGTGGACGAGGACGTGGATATCCCGCTGGGTATCCAGTCCACAGTCCAGGTACTGGAGAGGGGCTGCCAGCACCCAATTCACTCATCATCCTCCTCCAACCCCAGCCCCTTCACCGTTATGTAATTGTTAAAACACAATTTTAATTAAGTTTTCATGGATACCCCCAAGGGCATGCAAATCAATTTTTTAGGGCTCCAGCCCAAGGGCCTCCAAAAAAATTTTTAGGGCTCCCCCCAAGGGCCTGAAAATTAATATTTTAGGACTCACCCCCAAGGGCCTGAAATCTAATTTTTTTAGGGGGTCACCCCAAAGGCCAAAAAATAAAACTCTGCTGCTACAAGGCTCTAGTCACCCCAAGGGCCAAAAAATAAAAAACTGCTGGTGCATAGCTCAACTCACCTGAAGGTCAAAAAATACTGTTGTTTAAAGGCTTAACTCACCTCAAGGGCCAAAAATACTGCTGGTGCCAGGCTGAACTAAGTTAAAGGGCCAAAAACTCTGCTGGTAAAAGGCTGAAGTCACCTCAAGGGCCTCAATCTCTGCTGGTAGCTCAGCTTAAGGGCCTCTAACTTAATTTGGAAGGGCTCATGTTAAGGGCTAGAAAAGTGAATTTTGGAAGGTCTTACCACATCACACAAACACACACACACACACACACACACACACATCCACAATGACAGTTCAGGGTGGGTACTGTTGGATTTCCCATTGCCTATTCCATCTGTGGTTGTCATGGGCAACGTGATTTAAAGGGGTGCTTGCTAATGTTTGTTGAGCTTAAATTTGGGTTTGTGTCCATTCATTTGGGGAAAAAAGAAGGTTTCCAGGTATTTTCCCACTTTGATAGAGTTTTTTTTGAGTGTGGAAAGTGTGTAGTTGTTAGGCTGTGATGTTGGGGTAATAGAGGGTCTTTGGTGTGTTAGATGCCCCCAGACATGCTTCCCCTGCTGTGCCAGTTGCATTGTAGAGGTGTTGGCATCGTTTGCTGAGGTGTGATAGTGGACTTGGTGACCCTCCTGAGTTGAATGGTGGGATCACCTGAAACAAAGCATTTTCCCCCATAGACTATAATGGGGTTCGATATTCGATCGAATAGTCGAATATTGTGCAGCTATTCGAAACGAATAACGAATATCGAATATTTTACTGTTCACTCATCTCTACTGTTAAGTAAAATACTTTTTAATCTCTCTAACCCAACTCTTCCATAGCTTTTTTCCAATGGCTTTTGTTGCGAGCTAACACAGTGTATCGAGTTATCAGATTCAAGTTAGAGACAGCTACAAATATATATATATATATATACAGTCCTATGAAAAAGTTTGGGCACCCCTATTAATCTTAATCATTTTTAGTTCTAAATATTTTGGTGTTTGCAACAGCCATTTCAGTTTGATATATCTAATAACTGATGGACACAGTAATATTTCAGGATTGTAATGAGGTTTATTGTACTAACAGAAAATGTGCAATATGCATTAAACCAAAATTTGACCGGTGTAAAAGTATGGGCACCTCAACAGAAAAGTGACATTAATATTTAGTACATCCTCCTTTTGCAAAGATAACAGCCTCTAGTCGCTTCCTGTAGCTTTTAATCAGTTCCTGGATCCTGGATGAAGGGATTTTGGACCATTTCTTTCTACAAAACAATTCAAGTTCAGTTAAGTTTGATGGTCGCCGAGCATGGACAGCCCGCTCTCAAATGATCTGAAAACAAAGATTGTTCAACATAGTTGTTCAGGGGAAGGATACAAAACGTTGTCTCAGAGATTTAACCTGTCAGTTTCCACTGTGAGGAACATAGTAAGGAAATGGAAGACCACAGGGACAATTCTTGTTAAGCCCAGAAGTGGCAGGCCAAGAAAAATATCAGAAAGGCAGAGAAGAAGAATGGTGAGAACAGTCAAGGACAATCCACAGACCACCTCCAAAGAGCTGCAGCATCATCTTGCTGCAGATGGTGTCACTGTGCATCGGTCAACTATACAGCGCACTTTGCACAAATAGAAGCTGTATGGGAGAGTGATGAGAAAGAAGCCGTTTCTGCACGTACGCCACAAATAGAGTTGCCTGAGGGATGCAAAAGCACATTTGGAGAAGCCAACTTCATTTTGGAAACAAAGATTGAGTTGTTTGGTTATAAAAAAAGGCGTTATGCATGGCGTCCAAAAAGAAACAGCATTCCAAGAAAAACACATGCTACCCACTGTAAAATTTGGTGGAGGTTCCATCATGCTTTGGGGCTGTGTGACCAATGCCGGCATCGGGAATCTTGTTAAAGTTGAGAGTCGCATGGATTCCACTCAGTATCAGCAGATTCTTGAGAATAATGTTCAAGAATCAGTGACGAAGTTGAAGTTACGCCGGGGATGGATATTTCAGCAATACAATGATCCAAAACACCGCTCCAAATCCTCAGGCATTCATGCAGAGGAACAATTACAATGTTCTGGAATGGCCATCCCAGTCCCCAGACCTGAATATCATTGAACATCTGTGGGATGATTTGAAGCGGGCTGTCCATGCTCGGCGACCATCAAACTTAACTGAACTTGAATTGTTTGTCCAAAATCCCTTCATCCAGGATCCAGGAACTGATTAAAAGCTACAGGAAGCGACTAGAGGCTGTTATCTTTGCAAAAGGAGGATCTACTAAATATTAATGTCACTTTTCTGTTGAGGTGCCCATACTTTTGCACTGGTCAAATTTTGGTTTAATGCATATTGCACATTCTCTGTTAGTACAATAAACCTCATTTCAATCCTGAAATATTACTGTGTCCATCAGTTATTAGATATATCAAAATGAAATGGCTGTAGCAAATACCAAAATATTTAGAACTAAAAAAGATTAAGATTAATAGGGGTGCCCAAACTTTTTCATAGGACTGTATATATATATCATATGTTTGCTACTTCAATGTTAGATAATAATGTACCGCTCAACTGATAAAATCCATAGACTGTCACGTCTGAAAGTGTTAACCCTTTGTTTCAATAACATATTTTGTGCTACCGATATTGATTTTTCTGGAGTCAGTTATGTCTATAAGCGTCATGATATTTCACACGGTTTAAATCAATGCTGACAGTGTCATACTGTGCAAGAATGCATACTATTGACAAGGTGAATGGTAGCAGCCTGTTTATGCATAGATTTCCAGGAGGAGCAAGAGAGGAACTTCACAACACATATTTGGCAGTAAAGATATTCCAGAACTGTTGTTTTATAAATGACATACATTTTACTAAAACAGACCTAAGAGCTGACAAGTCATCCTCTGACCATCTTATGTAAAAATGTGTAATGTGACACATGCAAAAATTATAAGTATAGGTGAAGAGGAATTTCATATAGTTGTGGTAACAAGATAATTGAAAACCACACTTTAAAACTCCAGAGCTTGCACCTTTATTTATTCATAGGTAGAAAAATCCATGAGTGCAAACAGTAATAGTAGTCACAGAGGTTAGCATGACTTTTTATTAAAGTAGTATATGGATTGAATAAATTAGTTATCTTTCTAAATCCAGTGTCCATGGGGTTAACAGAGACATTTATTTTAGCCCCTTAGACTTCTATCATTAGAGTCCCTTTTTAACTAAGAACACATTGAAATTACCTTAAGAAAGGCTATTCTTCTCTTACCTTTCTTTTTCTGATCCGCGCCGCCGTTCCTCAGAAGTTTCTTCTTTCTTCCATATGTAAATAAGTTTTCAGACTGCAATGGGGGCATCCCCTGTTATGTCCGAATATGCGACACCTCTGTCTTCTGCAGTCACATCTTCTTCTAAAGCGCCTACTGAGCATGTCCATTGGCCATTTTCCTGTGGCTTTTTACATGATTGCCCGTTTGGCCACAGGAAAAAAGCTGATGGACATGTGCAGTTGTCGCTTTTGGATAAATACGTGGCTGGTGACGTGGCGAAGAGACGGCTGGCAGAAGAAGACAAAGGCGTCGCTGGAGAGTTTTCAGACGTTTTCTTAGGTAAAAAAAGGGATTCTAATGATAGAATCCCTTTAAGTGGAGGCACATGCTTGACTGCCTACTGTATATTAAACTTCATCATTATCATGGCTGTACAGTGTGGAAGGATAGAGGTACTAAAATACAATACAAATAAGCTTTTATTGGCATGTCTGAATAGGTATTTGGCATTGCCAAAGCAAGTAGAGTGGAGCGGCGGGGTTTGGGTAGGGGGTGGGTATGGGTCTGGGGTGGGTGGATGGGTGAGTGGTTTTGGGTATAATAGTCCTTGGGGTCTTGTCGTTCTCCTCGTTTGATGGCAGGTGGACACATATTGGGCAGCGATCTCCACAGTTGACTCCTCTTCTCCCAGTAGGATGTAGACTTTCCTCTTCTCATTGAAGTTGTGAAGAGCAAATTCTACATAAATGTATATTTTTGGATGCTTGATGTGCTTTCTTTTCTTTTTTCTTTATATACTTGATGTTTTTGACATGTTTACATCCCTTTCATTAGATTTCATTGGCGGGGTCCTTCTTCTCTTTACATTGGATGGAGGAATAGAAGTGCATGTCATCCATTTTAATCACTGTGAAAGTTCAAGCACTGGTGCCTCCAGTGATCATACGGATATTGTTGATGACTAGGTAATATTTTTCTGTTGGATACCCTCTTTAAGATATTTTTCGGCATAGTCATGCTTAATGGTACTGAAAACACTGCATCTTATGTAAAGAGAGATCAATACTGGGTATGGCCCCTGGACAAAACATTAAGTGACAGCTATCAGCTTTTTCTGGAAAAAGGGAAACAGAATATATAAATGTATCCATTTGGTGACTACAAGATTGACAGCTTATGAACTGAATCTAACTTGACATATTGTTGAAATAAAATATTTATTTCTGCTGTATTTATATACTTGGAAAATTATTTTAAAAAATTGACAAAAACACAGATAAGATGTACATCTGTCCTGGAAAAGAAAGTAATATTTGGTTAAAAAAAAATTAGGTTCCCAAGGTTCAGTATTCAAATGTGAAATGTCAAGTGGGCGGAGTCAGCAAATTATTCTAACTGATTGAAACTGTGGTAAACCACAGAAAATGATTGCCTAAAATTCCAATCTTGCAATAAGAATGCTTTTAAATATAAACTTCTATTGCATTTTCACTTGGCACAGCAGGTGTCAGTACATGTTTAGAAAATCAATAGAGATGCAGTAACAGAAAACTGCAAACAAGATCTTACATTGTTTAACGCTATTTAGTCAGCAGCAAATGCAGATTTAGAATAAAATCAATTTTCTTAAAATTGCAAAATTAGTATATTTGACAATTACATCTAGGACATTGTACAACGATATCATAAAAATACAAAAAAATATTTTTTTATTGTTTAAAATTATTATTAATATTGACATCATTTTAGTGATATCATTTCAATGAATTTCCAGATGGAACACTGAACAAAATTAACAAATGTCTGGAATGATTAGTTTTCTAGATTTTGAAAGAGAAATAACTTCAATTCATTTTAATGTAATTTTTTAATTTATTATGTAGGATTGGTATTCTCAGTGATTTTAATCATCAGTCCTTGCCTCAATAGAGCTTACAATCTAATTCATGTGCAATTTGTCAAACATGGAAGACAATATATCCACGTTATATTCTGTGTACATTTCATCATTTACAAAATTGATTATAGATAGAGATGAGCGAACAGTGTTCTATTGAACACATGTTCGATCGGATATCAGGGTGTTCGCCATGTTCGAATCGAATCGAACACCGCGTGGTAAAGTGCGCCAAAATTCGATTCCCCTCCCACCTTCCCTGGCGCCTTTTTTGCACCAATAACAGCGCAGGGGAGGTGGGACAGGAACTACGACACCGGGGGCATTGAAAAAAATTGGAAAAAGTCATTGGCTGCCGAAATCAGGTGACCTCCATTTTAGACGAATAGTGGATTTCAAATCCGGGTCATATGAGAATGTGAACTTTGTGACTATGAGACAGGGATAGCTGTACAGGCAGGGATAGCTAGGGATAACCTTTATTTAGGGGGGAATGTTATTAAAAATAACTTTTTGGGGCTCTATCGGGTGTGTAATTATGATTTTTGTGAGATAAACTTTTTCCCATAGGGATGCATTGGCCAGCGCTGATTGGCCGAATTCCGTACTCTGGCCAATCAGTGCTGGCCAATGCATTCTATTAGCTTGATGAAGCAGAGTGTGCACAAGGGTTCAAGCGCACCCTCGGCTCTGATGTAGCAGAGCCGAGGCTGCACAAGGGTTCAAGCGCACCCTCGGCTCTGATGTAGGAGAGCCGAGGGTGCACTTGAACCCTTGTGCACCCTCGGCTCTGCTACATCAGAGCCGAGGGTGCGCTTGAACCCTTGTGCACACTCTGCTTCATCAAGCTAATAGAATGCATTGGCCAGCGCTGATTGGCCAATGCATTCTATTAGCCCGATGAAGTAGAGCTGAATGTGTGTGCTAAGCACACACATTCAGCTCTACTTCATCGGGCTAATAGAATGCATTGGCCAGCGCTGATTGGCCAGAGTACGGAATTCGGCCAATCAGCGCTGGCTCTGCTGGAGGAGGCGGAGTCTAAGATCGCTCCACACCAGTCTCCATTCAGGTCCGACCTTAGACTCCGGCTCCTCCAGCAGAGCCAGCACTGATTGGCCGAATTCCGTACTCTGGCCAATCAGCACTGGCTAATGCATTGTATTGGCGTGATGAAGCAGTGCTGAATGTGTGTGCTTAGCACACACATTCAGCTCTACTTCATCGGGCTAATAGAATGCATTGGCCAATCAGCGCTGGCCAATGCATTCTATTAGCGTGAACTGAGTTTTCACAGGGGTTCTAGTGCACCCTCGGCTCTGCTACATCAGATTGCTACATCTGATGTAGCAGTGCCGAGTGTGCATCAGATGTGTAGTTGAGCAAAACTGACTCAGCACTGCTAAGTCTCTGCATTCGCATAGGAATGCATTGGCCAGCCTTCGGCCAATCAGCGCTGGCTCTGCCGGGGGAGGCGGAGTTTAATGTCGGACCTGAATGGAGACTGGTGTGGAGCGATCTTAGACTCCGCCTCCTCTAGCAGAGCCAGCGCTGATTGGTCGAGTTCCGTACTCTGGCCAATCAGCACTGGCCAATGCATTTCTATGGGGAAAAGTTAGCTTGCGAAAATCGCAAACTGACAGGGATTTCCATGAAATAAAGTGACTTTTATGCCCCCAGACATGCTTCCCCTGCTGTCCCAGTGTCATTTCAGGGTGTTGGTATCATTTCCTGGGGTGTCATAGTGGACTTGGTGACCCTCCAGACACGAATTTGGGTTTCCCCCTTAACGAGTTTATGTTCCCCATAGACTATAATGGGGTTCGAAACCCATTCGAACACTCGAACAGTGATCGGCTGTTCGAATCGAATTTCGAACCTCAAACATTTTAGTGTTCGCTCATCTCTAATTATAGACATTTGTGCACTATGTAGTAGAGTTTTCTATAGTCTGAATTTGGCGTTTCCTATGTCTGTCTTAAAGAGGTTGTCCAGGCTAAAATACTATTTTTTTAAAATTAGGCCAGGGGAGGGGGAAAAAAAACATACCTGTCCCCGATGCTCTGGTGTCATCCCATCATGGTTTCGATCAGCAGAATTCTTCAATGGCGGGGACGTCCTGGGTCCCTTCCACTGAAGCTAATGTTTATCCTTAGTAGTCATGTGACCGCTGAAGCTGCAGTTTGTCCTTAGTAGTCATGTGACTGCTGAAGCTGCAGATTGGCCTAATCAGCAGCCTCAGCTGCCTAAGTAAGGAGCCCAGGGGTGATCTAAGCTAGCACCAAACAAGGCTAGAAGTCTCCAAAGCACCAGGCACGGGAAAGGTTTTTTTTTTTTTTTTCCACCTACTCCAGCCCAAATAAGAAAAAAATACCCTGGATAACCCCTTTAAGGAGAGCAGTGGAGTAAGATTTGCTAGTGTAAAACTCTAATAAATATGGTGCATATCTTCATCATATATGAGTTGGCATAGATTATGCCTTGGGGTAACCCTGGACTCCAACCTATCCTTCAAGTCACGCGTTCAAACCCTCAACACCTCCTGCCGCCTCCAACTCAAGAACATCCACCAAATCCGCTCCTTCCTCACCCCTGAAACCACTAAGATGCTCCTCCAGGCCCTCATAATCTCCCGCTTAGACTACACCCTTCTCCATGGACTCCCAGCAAACACCCTCGCCCCCCTCCAGTCCACCTTAAACTGTGCTGCTCGTTTAATTCACCTTTCCCCCTGATCTTCATCGGCTGCTCCCCTCTGCCAGTCCATTCACTGGCTACCCATAGCCCAGCGAATTGAAATCAAGCTACTAACGTTAACATACAAAGCTATCCACAACCTGTCCCCTCCATATATCTCTGAACTAATCTCCTGCTACCTGCCCACACGTAACCTCAGATCCTCCAACGACCTCCTACTCCGCTCTGCTCTCATCTGCTCCTCACACACAACCGTCTCCAAGATTTTTCCCGTGCATCCCCCATAATCTGGAACTCCCTACCAAGACACATAAGACTGACCCCCACAATCACAGGCTTCAAGAAGGCCCTGAAGACTTACCTATTCAGGAAGGCCTACACCCTCCATTAACACTATCACCACACCGCCATCTGTACAGTCTCCCCCTCTCCTTCTGTCTCTACCCCCCTTCCCTCATAGATTGTAAGCCCTCGCGGGCAGGGCCCTCTATCCCATAGTGCCAGTCGGTCATTGTTAGTATTATAGCTACCTGTATATTTTGTGTATTGTATGTAACCCCCAAATGTAAAGCACCATGGAATTAATGGTGCTATATAAATAAACAATAATAATAATAATAATAATAATACATTTTATTTATAATTTACAATAAATAAAGTCAATAATAAAAAAAATAATAAAGTAGTAGCTCACCAAATGCCCATTTGATAGTCCATTCTTCAGGGTGCACGGCTGGAAAAACCCGGACTCCAAAGGTGAGCAGTAACACAAGTAGTACAAAATGTATTCCAGTCCGCACTCCTAAGATGTTCTTTAAAATTTAACTTTTAATCTTCCATGTAAAAAATGGGAAAATACAATACAAAAACACAAAACGTACGTGACAGTGAAAACACACAAGTGTCGTTAAAACCCCATAATAAAGGTCTGACTGACGCGTTTCTGGGTTTTGCTTTACCCCTTAGTCATAGCCTCCTACCACTCGCTGTTCGAATGGAAAAGTTTGATGCAGAACCAGCATTGATTGGTCGAATGCTATACAGTCGGCCAATCAACGCTGGTTCTTCTCCTACCTTTAGAAGTCTTCTCCGTGCAGCTTCCCCGTGGTGTCTTCCGGCTCTTCATTCACTCTGCCAGGCAACGAACCAAGGCAGGCAAGTGGCTTAGGAGAATGTAGGCAGGTACTGGGAGGGGAGCACTCACATCTCCCCACCCTGTACCCGCCTACTCTCTCCTAAGGCACAAGCCCCACCTTCTTCCTAGGTCTGTAACACTAACCTGGGAGGCGGGGGCAGCGGGGCGAGAACAGGAGCAAGAACAGGGGTACCGGACCAGCGGCAGCGCTTCTGTGCAGGTAAGTAGACACCGGGGGGACTAAGTAGCCAGAGGATTGTTTTTAAAATCCAATCTTCGATTATTAAAAAAATGCCATTGACTTGCATTGGGATCGGAATTTGGATCGGGATCGGGTTCGAATGGAAAATGATTGGAAATTGGATTTTAAAAATGATCCTGAAATCTCAAGATTGGTTCAACCCTAATCTGGACTCCAACACTCTGCCTGTCACCTTCTCACAGTACTTACAAAATTGTTAAAAGTTTGATAAAACAAAAACTGTTATCCCAATACCCATGCTACAAGTTATATGCAACCCTACATTGTGTAGTAGTTATAGCATCACTCTACTTCATGAATTTCACACACAGGTATTACAAATATAGCAGAATCTCAGCCTCAAGGTGTGTCAATGGCAACAAATCAAAATGCCGTAGCCTATAAATGTAGTTTTGTAACGTAAATGAAGTAGAAATAAAGCACCTGCAGTGATCTCACATGATGACTTATTGGAATGCAGATAAGGGAATGTTTTATAGGAAAATATATTTAACAAGTGATGTATCAGCACAAATCTCAAAATCTATTTTATAACCGAAAATATAATAAACAAATACAAGACATAACTTTTTAAGAAACAAGACAAAAATCTGTGAACATTATAGTCGATAAATTTTCCAAAATATAAATTATTGAATTCTTTCTACTTGCAAGCTAATAAATCTGAAAATCTACCAGATATAAAACTGATTACCTAAATGATTCTTTTCGTTACATCGACGAAACCATTTGTCGTTTAAATATAACAATAGTAAAGACAGGAAAACAGAAAATATACTTTACTTTATATTTAATAATGCAGTCTTGGATTTAAAGCGAATCAACTATTTAAAAAAAATATTGCATAAAAGCTGTTAAAAAACTTTTCACTGCTGCTCACTGATTAGGTGAAGAAATGGTATAAGTTTCTGGATGGAATCAACCATTATTCTAAAGGATTATTTTAAGAGATATTTCTCTAATCTATACATCTTATATCTCTATAGACTTTTAGGAGTGTCCTCATAACATACATTTTTGTGATATACAGATGTGATCCATGTGAATTTTATGCAAATTTCTCACTATACAAATGTGCCAATAAACATATTTTGTCCCTTCTCCGGGACATAGTTAAATCTAAACCTTAGGCTAACTGAAATGGTTATGGCTCCATTGCCTGGTTTGCAGACCACTTCTGCTATCTAGCTGTAGTGGCTGGGCTGCCAATATCACTCCCTGTTCCCAGGCAATTCTATTCTTGTCTGTAGAGACTACCCTGTTGTCAGTTTAGGCTAGGCTATAGGAGAATGAGTGTAACAGTGACTCTTGACTTCCTGTCACTTTATTTCAGCAGTCCACTTGTCTGCTTCTATGGACTGACAGGAGCAGTGAAACAGTGTTGGTGAAAGAGAAGACCCTTTTGAGGGTGGGAGTCCTGCACAATTATCCAACTTGCCCCCACCGTAACACCAGCCCTGGTTTTGAGAGCCTACAGTGTAAGCGTCCATTTTCTTGTAGCGCGGACATGCGCAGTCGGCTCTGCCCAGGCCCGATGTCTAAGAAGAGTGAATGCAGAGCTGGAAGAGGACGTGGGAACGCTGCGCAGGGAGAAGACTTCTAAAGGGAAGAGAAGAACCAGCGTTGATTGGCAATGTATAGCATTCTGCCAATCAACGCTGGTTCTGCATCGAATCCTAACTTCGAACAGCTAGTAGTATTCGATCGAGTACGAGTATTTCAAATACCGTAGTATTCGATCGAATACCTACTCGATCAAGTACTACTTGCTCATCTCTAATCTTAATGTGTCCATGTTTTTTAACTGATCCATTTAGACATAAATATACAATATATAACAGACACTTCACATCTGTCATAAGTCCGTTAATTTGAATGGACCCAAAAAGTTCTGCACCCTACATTATTATGTTCACCAAAATAACGGACCTGGGACAGATTTGATGAAAATGGACTTTAAAGGGATTCTACCATTAAAACTCTTTTTTTTTCTAGATAACACGTCGGAATAGCCTTTAGAAAGGCTATTCGTCTCCTACCTTTAGAAGTGATCTCCGCTGCTCCGTTAGTTAGAAATACCGTTTTTTACTGGTATGCTAATTAGTTCTCTTGCAGTGATGGGGGCGTCCCCACTGCTGCTAGAAAACCGGCTCCAGTGACGCATCTATCTTCTGCTGGATCCTCCTCTTCCTTCTTCATCTTTCTTTGGCTTCACGTCGGACACCTGCGCAGTTGGTCTTATAACGTGGGACACTAGTAGAGCCGACTGCGCATGCCCGCGGATATAGTGCCGACATCGCAATTGCGCGCATGCGCAGTACGTTCCTCGAAGTCTTCGCCGAACAGATCCTACTGCGCAGGCGTCCGACGTGAAGCCGAAGAAAGACGAAGAATGAAAGGGAGGATCCAGCAGAAGATAGAGGTGTCGCTGCAGCCGGTTTTCGAGCAGCAGTGGGAACGCCCCCATCGCATTTCCAGTGCTGGGGGACGCCCCCATCGCTGTGAGAGAACTAATTAGCATACCGGTAAAAAACGGTATTTCTAACTAACGGCGCGGTGGAGATCACTTCTAAAGGTAGGAGACGAAGAGCCTTTCTAAAGGCTATTCCGACGTGTTACCTAGAAAAAAAAGAGTTTTAATGGTAGAATCCCTTTAACGTTCAACAGATCAAATCCCATTGAGTGTTTTCTGACAGATGCTAGGAACGGACTCTAACAACGGTAGTGTGAACACTCCCTAAGAAGTTGTTAACAGATGCAACACCTCCCACTTGAAGTGGTAAATTTTAATAGACTCTTTAAATATTTTCAATGTACTATGACAAGTCCATTGCTATGGATGAGCAAACATTTAGATTTTTTCTGCAAAAAGGTTGAACGACACTAAATCTTAAACCTGGAAAACACATTTTTTGATCTCTATTTTGGATTCTACCATCTTCAATCCATCAGTAATAAATGACTGTCAAACAGGAAAAAAAAAAAATCTATTTTTTTTAGGAATCATATTTATAATTTTCTCCTTAGGTAGAAGTTATAGTGTTATTCTGCTGCTGAGTGGTTCTGATTTGACTTTTTTTTTTTTTTTTTCTTTACTGCTTATACATTCATTTTCTGACATCTTTTCTTGCTTAATGAAGAGTTGAAGTGCAAGGGTAAGGGGTTTTGGAAATGTGCAAGCATGGACTTAAGATTAGTTGAAAAATGTGCCCATTTTCCACTTGTGACATGCAACTGGGAGGTTTTTAAATAATTTCTTTTATTGACATTTTAATTGCTGAATTATTATTATGTCTTTCTGAAAAATAGCGCTGCTCAGTTAAACACTTGGTTTAAGAGCCCGAATGACAGCCGCAATAATTTAGTTCTTGTTTATGTGGTTGTGGTTTAAAATATTTTAAAAATTAATTTAAAAAAAAAAAAAAAAAAAGAATGAGAGGGGATGTCCGGGCTTTGGATATTTCAATAGCTAAAGAAACAATTTGCTAAAACAAGACAGGAAACATTTTTTTAACCAGTTATCAAATGTATAAGATTTAGGAACAAAACCTGTTCTGGAGATTCAACCCTTTCACTGCCAAGGATGTATGGATTATATAGCTATTTAAAGGTTTATGGCCCTGAAGTGACTTTAATTTGGATGACATATCTACAGGATAGGTCAGCAGTTTGTAATATGTGGGGACCTGACACCTATCTCATCCTATGGATAGGCCATCAGGATGAAAACTCCATTTGGAACTGGAAAACCCCTTTAAAGAGGACCTTTCATGGTTTGGAGCACAGGCATTTTTATATACTGCTGGAAATCCGACAGTGCGCTGAATTCAGCTGTCAGCTTTCCAGCAGTATATAGAACTGCCTGTGCCCCAAACCAGGAAAGGTCCTCTTTAAGCGATAGATGTGGCTAGAATATTAGCAGTAGAGTTTCAATAGCTAAAGGAACTATTGCTTAGATCTTAGGATAAGGTACTTATCTGAAGTCAGGAGGGGGCATGAAAAGTTTCACTTTCTGGTTCTAGTGTGTATAACAGTGGAATGAGGGGCAAGAACATACAAACTCTTTGCAGATCTTGTCCTTGGTTGGATTTGCAAGGCAACACTGCTAACCAATGGGCCACCATCTCTTCTAGTTCAACCAAAGTCCAGGAGATTGGTTTTGTCAGAATGCTAGCTAACCTTCTCTCTGCTGCGTTGTTGCCCCTGCTGTTGACTGTAGCTCTCCTATTGTCTGTCATTTGTTTTAGGTTGACTTGGAAAATGGACTCTCATGATAGTGGGTTATTTAGAGCTCCAGCTTCACTACCTTGCCTGATTATAGAGGCATTCAAGTCAGAGCAAGTTACTCCTTGATGTGTCAGAATCTTGGAGTAGTCTGCTAATCTAGCACCAGTAGCCGCTGAAATGTGGATGCCCTATCTTTAAACAGTATGTCGGTAGGGTTGTCCGTAGATTGTCTAGGCCACATCCAACATACAGTAGGACTAACTCTTGTGACCTTAAAACCTGAATGTCATTTGATAACTTCACAAATGCTCAATTTTAAAATAATATGAAAAATGTGTTTAATGCTCCTCTCATTGCGTACTTTCTATATTTAATAATAAAAAATATGACAAATATGTGAAATTATAGATAATAATTGTGGCAAATCTACATTTATTTAAGATTTTCAGCTTATATCTTACTTAAGGGATTAAGACTTTATACACTGTAAGTGAAGTGTGCTGTAACCTGCATACCAAGATATATCTCTCATGACAAAAAATGTATATTGTTCTTGGAAAGTATGAATTTTGACAGCCTTCACTGCATTGAGGTTGATAGAAATTATCATAGAAAACGCTTTAAGCAGATGTTATCCCATTAATTAGATCTGGACCTGCGTACATCTGAGAGTTAAAATTTTTCAGGCCAAAAGGAATTGGTCCCAGTGAGTTTGCTCTATATCCGCATTTAGTATCAGCTAATAAACAGTAGAATAATACCAAGTCATTCCTAAGGAAGCTTTAGTCTATTGGCAGTCAACACTGAATAAGTATAATAGTCATACATCCTATATGACGCTTCTGGTCACATTTTATGTTTGAAAAATCTGATATTTTTAAAGGAAATTATCAATTATTTAATTTAAGCTTATTAAATAAAATTAATTATGTGGGAAAGAAATTTTAACTAAAATTTATATATTTTTTTCAATTCCTTAGAAGCTGCTATGTTGGATATACACATATGCATTATCTGTATAGACAACATAAGTGTATGCTAATAATCCTCAAAATGTTCACAAACTTAGATATATGTACAAGGATGTGTCTGTGGTTATGTCGGATTAACAAATGTGTCCACGCCTAACTAATCTCGAAGTTATTTTCTTAAAATCAATTCGACACAATATCACAACATGATAATTAATGATAATTAATAATAATTAATGCAATACTGCAATTCACCCTCCCACACTAGATAGTCACATAAAACACACAAAATGATAATATGTTAACATATCAATTTATAAGAACTGGTGACAAAATCATATTGAGATATCTGACCATGTACAGTCAAGAGGGAAGACACATCTATGTTGTTACTACCCCATCTTAGGGCTCGTTCACATCTGCGCCCGGGTCTCCGTTATGCAGGTTTCCGTTTCCTGTCTGAAACTGGGCAGGAAACGGAAACCTGCAGGCATTTTTCAAACCCATTCATTTGAATGGGTTTGAAAAGTGTCCGGCTGTGAGCGCTGGTGAGCATTTTGTGACACAAGGTCGGACATGCAGGACTTTGTATCCGGTTAAAAAAAAAAAAAGGTTTTGCCACGGAGAGCATAAAACGCTCATGGCCGCTCACGGCCGGACATGGTCTGGCAGGTTTACTTCTTCTGCCAGCAGAAGACGGAAACCTGAGAACGGAGACTGAGGTGCAGGTGTGAACCCAGTGTCATCTGCTCTGTCCAAAGAGTCACATGGTTTTGAAATTATTATTTGTATTCCAGTGACAGTGTATTCCAGTGTGAAAACTGAAATATTTTAGAATTTCTTTAAAAATAAAATGGCATAATTAATAAAAACAGATATCTGATTTATTATGTTTTGTACACCAGTTTTCTGGCATACAAGTTGGGGCATAACTTGAGAGGGTGCAGAGGTCCCAGGAGCCTTAGGGGGCCCATAAGCACTGGCATCAGTATTGAGATTGCAGCTTCCATCTGGTCTATAAGCCAATGTGACCCACATATTACCCTAACTACACTAAGGTGGATTCAACTCCTCAGTACCCGTACCCATCACTATCAAGAATTCACTGTAGGGATGAGGTAGGGGGCCCTGGACAAAAGATTGCACAAGACTTTAGTTACACCACTGCATACAATGCATAAAAAGTGGCAATTTTCTCGGCAAATCATCAACTTGTGCAAATTATTGCAACTTTTTTTAAACTTCTGCACCACCTTCTGCATTCTCAGTCAGGGGCATGGAGAGGTTTATCATCATTTACACCAGAAATATGGCATAAAAGATGTGGGAAATATATTGCAGCTATGAGCTGGTGTACATTTCCCATTCAGCGCACAGCTCAACAGAGGGTATGCATCATTTATGAGGAGGCGCACCCTCAGCTCACTCTAGGAGTTTGAAGACTAGGGTTATTCAGTCTTTCTAAATCTTCCCTATACAGTTTTATAACAGTATAAACATTTCCTTTAAATAATATGGTACATTATTTTTACAGTCTTTTGGTGCAACTAATCCAATCTGATTGAACATATGATATCAGTTTACATTGGTTTTTCAGGCTATATTCGTATGGTTCCTCTTTTAGCGCCCAATGGCAAAGCATGATTCTGTCTACATTGGCATTGGTTTCTATTAGTCACATGCAGTTTGTCAGCAGTTACAATCTGATAGAAAGGAATAGGATCTGTCGAGAGAGTTTCTTTTTACAAGTAAAAATATCAAAATAATAATAATAATAATAATAATAATAATAATTAGTTCACTTTCTAAGTATTTAAATTAGTAAAACATGAAGCATAGAAAATTTAGAAATCTTAAAATTGTCCAGAAATTTTTCTGACATAAGAACAGTTTGCACTGATGAGAAAAACGCTAACAATGTTTTGAACTTGTAACTTCCAGGCTTCATATCTCAACATCCACTACAGCTTCGAATGTGAGACTACCATCAATTTATAGACAATCATCTTGGCTACCTCATACATAAATTTGATTTATGACTATGTAGCATATGATTAGTTATGCAGATTCTTGTGTTTTAACTGCATTGTTACTGTTTTGCTCCTAAGAATCAAAATTTTAATTTTTATTATTTTGTTAGTATTTTGGCTTTCAACACTGTCTGAATCCTTCTGGGTATTATCAGACTCAAGCATGTCTCAACTGAAATCTGATCCCAGGTCTCTTCTACATGTTCCCAACATTGGTGCATACTGGTCGACTCACTTGAAAGCTTTTTCTTCAACTCTATCCACAAGTGTTTGATTGGGTTTAGGTCTGGGAACTGTAGGGGCCAATCTCACACCTCTACTTCATTGTCATTTAGCCATCTCTTCACTAAGCTCGACATACAGTCCTATGAAAAAGTTTGGGCACCCCTATTAATCTTAATCATTTTTAGTTCTAAAAATTTTGGTGTTTGCAACAGCCATTTCAGTTTGATATATCTAATAACTGATGGACACAGTAATATTTCAGGATTGAAATGAGGTTTATTGTACTAACAGAAAATGTGCAATATGCATTAAACCAAAATTTGACCAGTGCAAAAGTATGGGTACCCTTATCATTTTTATTGATTTGAATACTCCTAACTACTTTTTACTGACTTACTGAAGCACAAAATTGGTTTTGTAAGCTCACTGAGCTTTGAACTTCATAGCCAGGAGTATCCAATCTTGAGAAAAGGTATTTAAAGTGGCCAATTGTAAGTTGTTCTACTATTTGAATCTCCTCTGAAGAGTGGCATCATGGGCTACTCAAAACAACTCTCAAATGATCTGAAAACAAAGATTGTTCAACATAGTTGTTCAGGGGAAGGATACAAAAAGTTGTCTCAGAGATTTAACCTGTCAGTTTCCACTGTGAGGAACATAGTAAGGAAATGGAAGACCACAGGGACAGCTCTTGTTAAGCCCAGAAGTGGCAGGCCAAGAAAAATATCAGAAAGGCAGGGAAGAAGAATGGTGAGAAGAGTTAAGGACAATCCACAGACCACTTCCAAAGAGCTGCAGCATCATCTTGCTGCAGATGGTGTCACTGTGCATCAGTCAACAATACAGCGCACTTTGCACAAGGAGAAGCTGTATGGGAGAGTGATGAGAAAGAAGCCGTTTCTGCACGTACGCCACAAATAGAGTTGCCTGAGGTATGCAAAAGCACATTAGGAGAAGCCAACTTCATTTTGGAAACAAAGATTGAGTTGTTTGGTTATAAAAAAAGGCGTTATGCATGGCGTCCAAAAAGAAACAGCATTCCAAGAAAAACACTTGCTACCCACTGTAAAATTTGGTGGAGGTTCCATCATGCTTTGGGGCTGTGTGGCCAATGCCGGCACCGGGAATCTTGTTAAAGTTGAGGGTCGCATGGATTCCACTCAGTATCAGCAGATTCTTGAGAATAATGTTCAAGAATCAGTGACGAAGTTGAAGTTACGCCAGGGATGGAGATTTCAGCAATACAATGTCCAAACACCGCTCCAAATCGACTCAGGCATTCATGCAGAGGAACAATTACAATGTTCTGGAATGGCCATCCCAGTCCCCAGACCTGAATATCATTGAACATCTGTGGGATGATTTGAAGCGGGCTGTCCTTGCTTGGCGACCATCTAACTTAACTGAACTTGAATTGTTTGTCCAAAATCCCTTCATCTAGGATCCAGGAACTGATTAAAAGCTACAGGAAGCGACTAGAGGCTGTTATCTTTGCAAAAGGAGGATCTACTAAATATTAATGTCACTTTTTCTGTTGAGGTGCCCATACTTTTGCACTGGTCAAATTTTGGTTTAATTCATATTGCACATTCTCTGTTAGTACAATAAACCTCATTTCAATCCTGAAATATTACTGTGTCCATCAGTTATTAGATATATCAAAATGAAATGGCTGCTGCAAACACCAAAATATTTAGAACTAAAAATGATTAAGATTAAGAGGGGTGCCCAAACTTTTTCATAGGACTGTATTCTTCGTTAAGAACAATAAAAAATTCAGCTCACCCCTTTATGTACCATCCAGCATATGGCTTTGTGGTGCATGGAACCGGTGGACTGGACCCGGTAAGTCACAACTAGGAACTCGAAAAGATGAAGAATCCAGCATCCACAAGCCGAGGATAGGTAAAATCTTCAAGCTTTATTAGTCATCACTTGATAAAAACCTTCCTTGAATTCAAGTGGGGATATGGCTGAGACAGGGCGTATAGCCCTCTGCTACGCATTTCGGAACGATGTTCCTTCCTCAAGGCATATCTACCCCTTGTGTGAACTCTGTTTAAAAACCCTATGTGTGGGTGTAACCACCCTTAATTAGAAAATTAAGACCATCTGTGTGCTACCACCGCCCTGTCTGCCATATCCCACATCCATATATACAACAATACATTTCACTATACATCGACAATTGAATCATATAATACAACTTTGTAAATTTATATAACAATATATTTATATTCTTCGTTAGGTCGTGTCCTACTAGAACATTTTTTTTTCCTTTTCATACACATAGTACTCGAGTGTACAAAGTAACTCATCTTGTAGGATACTCAGCATTGAGACTGCAATCGATCCTGGTCAAGTTTCCAACGCCTTTGGCTGTGAAACAATCCCACATCATCAGGCTTCTTCAACCAAACTTGACAGTTCCTTTAATTTCTCAATTCGTTAGCCCCTTGTTTCTTCCATTTGCACCCATCAGAGTCCAGCCTATTGACTTTGCAGGTGAAAAGGAAGTGAACAACAATTAGAAATGTGAAGTTACTGGATACCAATGTTTATTAATCCACTGTTTACATCAGATCAGCACATTATTGTTTGTGATACACCTTCTTATATACACACCTATCATTGCTAAGGATGTATTAGGTGATATTATGTATTTGGTTCTGTTGTTGGATTATGGTAGATAAATATTATGAGCTTGGTTCTAGTATTATGTGTGTGGACTGACGTTGGTTCTAGTACTGTATTTATGCTATCATCTTGGTTCTGGGCTATGTTTATGTTATGTGTTTTACTCTAGAACTGTATTTATGTTGTGAACCTTGTTCTGGTGCTGTATTTATGTTGTGAACCTTGTTCTGGTGCTGTATTTATGTTGTGAACCTTGTTCTGGTGCTGTATTTATGTTGTGAACCTCGTTCTGGTGCTGTATTTATGTTGCGAACATTGTTCTGGTGCTGTATTTATGTTGCGAACCTTGTTCTGATACTGTATTTATGTTGTGAACCTTGTTCTGGTACTGTATTTATGTTGCGAACCTTGTTCTGGTGCTGTATTTATGTTGTGAACCTTGTTCTGGTGCTGTATTTATGTTGTGAACCTTGTTCTGGTGCTGTATTTATGTTGTGAACCTTGTTCTGGTGCTGTATTTATGTTGTGAACCTTGTTCTGGTGCTGTATTTATGTTGTGAACCTTGTTCTGGTGCTGTATTTATGTTATGAGTTTGATACTGGTACAGTATATTTGAGATTTTTTCTGGTATTGTATTTATGTTACAAGCTTGGTTCTTGCACTGTAACTATGTAATGAACTTTATACTAGTGCTACTTTTCTGTTATGGTCTTAGTTCTTGTTCTGTATGTTTGTTAGTAATATAGCGCTGGTGCTGTATGTTATTAGCTTGGTTCTGATAGTGTATTTTTGATGTGATCTATTTTAATGTTTACATTTTGAGCTTGGTTCTTGTGCTGTATTTAGGTTATGCTTTTTGGCTTTGCTACAGTACTTATGTTATTAGCTTTGTTCTGTGTTGCATTATTGTCTTTAACTCTGCAGTGTTTATGGCATGATTTTGTTTCCAGTACTTGTGCCATGACGTTTGTTCTCAAACTGTATTTATGTGATGACCTTGATTCTAATGCTGATTCTCTGCTATTATCTTGGTCCTGGTGCTCTGTTTATGTTATGACCTTGGTTCTTGTGCTGTACTTATGTTTTGCTCTTGTTATGTTATTATTAGCTTGTTTCTGTGCTATATTAATGTTATGAACCTTGCTCTGTATGTATGGCCCCATGTTGGTTCTGGTACTGATTTGTGTTATGATTAGAGATGAGCGAACAGTGTTCTATCGAACTCATGTTCGATCGGATATTAGGCTGTTCGGCATGTTCGAATCGAATCGAACACCGCGTGGTAAAGTGCGCCATTACTCGATTCCCCTCCCACCTTCCCTGGCGCCTTTTTTGCTCCAATAACAGCGCAGGGTAGGTGGGACAGGAACTACGACACCGGTGACGTTGAAAAAAGTAGGCAAAACCCATTGGCTGCCGAAAACATGTGACCTCTAATTTAAAAGAACAGCGACGCCCAGCTTCGCGTCATTCTGAGCTTGCAATTCACCGAGGACGGAGGTTTCCGTCCAGCTAGCTAGGGCTTAGATTCTGGGTAGGCAGGGACAGGCTAGGATAGGAAGGAGAAGACAACCAACAGCTCTTATAAGAGCTAAATTCCAGGGAGAAGCTTGTCAGTGTAACGTGGCACTGACGGGCTCAATCGCCGCAACCCAGCTTTCCCAGGATCCTGAATGGAATACACTGTCAGTGTATTCCCGTATACCCGATATATACCCCGATACCCGTTCCAACGGTGTGCCCCCCCACCTTCACCCCAGAAATACCCTGCAAGTCCCCTAGCAATAGAATTGGGGCTATATACACCCACAATTTTTACTACTGGTATACAGTGCCATTGTCTGACTGGGAATTCAAAGAATATATTGGGAATACAAATACCCTCATTTCTTGCTACTGCCATATAGTGCCAGTGTCTGACTGGGAATTCAAAGAATATATTGGGGTTACGTGCACCCACAATTTTTACTACTGGTATACAGTGCCATTGTCTGACTGGGAATTCAAAGAATATATTGGGGTTATAAATACCCTCATTTCTTGCTACTGCCATATAGTGCCAGTTTCTGACTGGTAATTCAAAGAATATATTGGGGTTACGTGCACCCACAATTTTTACTACTGGTATACAGTGCCATTGTCTGACTGGGAATTCAAAGAGTATATTGGGAATACAAATACCCTCATTTCTTGCTACTGCCATATAGTGCCAGTTTCTGACTGGGAATTCAAAGAATATATTGGGGTTACGTGCACCCACAATTTTTACTACTGGTATACAGTGCCATTGTCTGACTGGGAATTCAAAGAGTATATTGGGAATACAAATACCCTCATTTCTTGCTACTGCCATATAGTGCCAGTTTCTGACTGGGAATTCAAAGAATATATTGGGGTTACGTGCACCCACAATTTTTACTACTGGTATACAGTGCCATTGTCTGACTGGGAATTCAAAGAATATATTGGGGTTACGTGCACCCACAATTTTTACTACTGGTATACAGTGCCATTGTCTGACTGGGAATTCAAAGAGTATATTGGGAATACAAATACCCTCATTTCTTGCTACTGCCATATAGTGCCAGTGTCTGACTGGTAATTCAAAGAATATATTGGGGTTACGTGCACCCACAATTTTTACTACTGGTATACAGTGCCATTGTCTGACTGGGAATTCAAAGAGTATATTGGGAATACAAATACCCTCATTTCTTGCTACTGCCATATAGTGCCAGTTTCTGACTGGTAATTCAAAGAATATATTGGGGTTACGTGCACCCACAATTTTTACTACTGGTATACAGTGCCATTGTCTGACTGGGAATTCAAAGAATATATTGGGGTTACGTGCACCCACAATTTTTACTACTGGTATACAGTGCCATTGTCTGACTGGGAATTCAAAGAGTATATTGGGAATACAAATACCCTCATTTCTTGCTACTGCCATATAGTGCCAGTGTCTGACTGGTAATTCAAAGAATATATTGGGGTTACGTGCACCCACAATTTTTACTACTGGTATACAGTGCCATTGTCTGACTGGGAATTCAAAGAGTATATTGGGAATACAAATACCCTCATTTCTTGCTACTGCCATATAGTGCCAGTTTCTGACTGGTAATTCAAAGAATATATTGGGGTTACGTGCACCCACAATTTTTACTACTGGTATACAGTGCCATTGTCTGACTGGGAATTCAAAGAATATATTGGGGTTATAAATACCCTCATTTCTTGCTACTGCCATATAGTGCCAGTTTCTGACTGGTAATTCAAAGAATATATTGGGGTTACGTGCACCCACAATTTTTACTACTGGTATACAGTGCCATTGTCTGACTGGGAATTCAAAGAATATATTGGGAATACAAATACCCTCATTTCTTGCTACTGCCATATAGTGCCAGTGTCTGACTGGGAATTCAAAGAATATATTGGGGTTACGTGCACCCACAATTTTTACTACTGGTATACAGTGCCATTGTCTGACTGGGAATTCAAAGAATATATTGGGAATACAAATACCCTCATTTCTTGCTACTGCCATATAGTGCCAGTGTCTGACTGGGAATTCAAAGAATATATTGGGGTTACGTGCACCCACAATTTTTACTACTGGTATACAGTGCCATTGTCTGACTGGGAATTCAAAGAATATATTGGGGTTATAAATACCCTCATTTCTTGCTACTGCCATATAGTGCCAGTTTCTGACTGGTAATTCAAAGAATATATTGGGGTTACGTGCACCCACAATTTTTACTACTGGTATACAGTGCCATTGTCTGACTGGGAATTCAAAGAGTATATTGGGAATACAAATACCCTCATTTCTTGCTACTGCCATATAGTGCCAGTTTCTGACTGGGAATTCAAAGAATATATTGGGGTTACGTGCACCCACAATTTTTACTACTGGTATACAGTGCCATTGTCTGACTGGGAATTCAAAGAGTATATTGGGAATACAAATACCCTCATTTCTTGCTACTGCCATATAGTGCCAGTTTCTGACTGGGAATTCAAAGAATATATTGGGGTTACGTGCACCCACAATTTTTACTACTGGTATACAGTGCCATTGTCTGACTGGGAATTCAAAGAATATATTGGGGTTACGTGCACCCACAATTTTTACTACTGGTATACAGTGCCATTGTCTGACTGGGAATTCAAAGAGTATATTGGGAATACAAATACCCTCATTTCTTGCTACTGCCATATAGTGCCAGTTTCTGACTGGTAATTCAAAGAATATATTGGGGTTACGTGCACCCACAATTTTTACTACTGGTATACAGTGCCATTGTCTGACTGGGAATTCAAAGAATATATTGGGGTTATAAATACCCTCATTTCTTGCTACTGCCATATAGTGCCAGTTTCTGACTGGTAATTCAAAGAATATATTGGGGTTACGTGCACCCACAATTTTTACTACTGGTATACAGTGCCATTGTCTGACTGGGAATTCAAAGAGTATATTGGGAATACAAATACCCTCATTTCTTGCTACTGCCATATAGTGCCAGTTTCTGACTGGGAATTCAAAGAATATATTGGGGTTACGTGCACCCACAATTTTTACTACTGGTATACAGTGCCATTGTCTGACTGGGAATTCAAAGAGTATATTGGGAATACAAATACCCTCATTTCTTGCTACTGCCATATAGTGCCAGTTTCTGACTGGGAATTCAAAGAATATATTGGGGTTACGTGCACCCACAATTTTTACTACTGGTATACAGTGCCATTGTCTGACTGGGAATTCAAAGAATATATTGGGGTTACGTGCACCCACAATTTTTACTACTGGTATACAGTGCCATTGTCTGACTGGGAATTCAAAGAGTATATTGGGAATACAAATACCCTCATTTCTTGCTACTGCCATATAGTGCCAGTGTCTGACTGGTAATTCAAAGAATATATTGGGGTTACGTGCACCCACAATTTTTACTACTGGTATACAGTGCCATTGTCTGACTGGGAATTCAAAGAATATATTGGGGTTATAAATACCCTCATTTCTTGCTACTGCCATATAGTGCCAGTTTCTGACTGGTAATTCAAAGAATATATTGGGGTTACGTGCACCCACAATTTTTACTACTGGTATACAGTGCCATTGTCTGACTGGGAATTCAAAGAGTATATTGGGAATACAAATACCCTCATTTCTTGCTACTGCCATATAGTGCCAGTTTCTGACTGGGAATTCAAAGAATATATTGGGGTTACGTGCACCCACAATTTTTACTACTGGTATACAGTGCCATTGTCTGACTGGGAATTCAAAGAATATATTGGGGTTATAAATACCCTCATTTCTTGCTACTGCCATATAGTGCCAGTTTCTGACTGGTAATTCAAAGAATATATTGGGGTTACGTGCACCCACAATTTTTACTACTGGTATACAGTGCCATTGTCTGACTGGGAATTCAAAGAGTATATTGGGAATACAAATACCCTCATTTCTTGCTACTGCCATATAGTGCCAGTTTCTGACTGGGAATTCAAAGAATATATTGGGGTTACGTGCACCCACAATTTTTACTACTGGTATACAGTGCCAATTTCTAACTAGGAATTCAAAATGCGCAAGGCTCCCGGAAAGGGACGTGGACGAGGCCGTGGGCGAGGTCGGGGGAATGGTTCTGGGGAGCAAGGTAGCAGTGAAGCCACAGGGCGTCCCGTGCCTACTCCTGTGGGGCAGCAAGCATTGCGCCACTCCACAGTGCCAGGGTTGCTTGCCACATTAACTAAACTGCAGGGTACAAACCTTAGTAGGCCCGAGAACCAGGAACAGGTCTTGCAATGGCTGTCAGAGAACGCTTACAGCACATTGTCCAGCAGCCAGTCAGACTCTGCCTCCTCTCCTCCTATTACCCAACAGTCTTGTCTTCCTTCCTCCCAAAATTCCGAAGCTTTACAGAACAATAACCCAAACTGTCCCTGCTCCCCAGAGCTGTTCTCCGCTCCTTTCATTGTCCCTCAACCTGCCTCTCCACGTCACGATTCCACAAACCTAACAGAGGAGCATCTGTGTCCAGATGCTCAAACACTAGAGTCTCCTCCATCTCCGTTCGATTTGGTGGTGGATGACCAGCAACCCACCCTCATCGACGATGATGTGACGCAGTTGCCGTCAGGGCATCCAGTTGACCGGCGCATTGTGCGGGAGGAGGAGATGAGACAGGAGTTGGAAGAGGAAGTGGTGGATGATGAGGACACTGACCCGACCTGGACAGGGGGGATGTCAAGCGGGGAAAGTAGTGTGGATGTTGAGGCAGGTGCAGCACCAAAAAGGGTAGCTAGAGGCAGAGGCAGAGGTCAGCAGCTTAGGCGAAGCCAGGCCACACCCGGAATCTCCCAAGATGTTCCAGTTCGTACCCAGCCCCGAAAAACTCCCACCTCGAGGGCACGTTTCTCGAAGGTGTGGAGTTTTTTCAAGGAATGCGCCGAGGACAGATATAGTGTTGTCTGCACAATTTGCCTCTCGAAATTGATTAGGGGCTCTGAGAAGAGCAACCTGTCCACCACTTCAATGCGCCGTCATTTGGAATCCAAGCACTGGAATCAGTGGCAGGCAGCAACGGCAGGACAAAGGCCGCCTGCCGTTCACGCCACTGCCACTGCCTCTGCCACTGCCTCTGCCACTGCCACTGCTGACTGTGCTGGCGATGCACTCCAGAGGACGAGCCAGGACACCACTTCATCTGCCTCCGCCACTTTGTTGACTTCTACCTCATCCTCCCCTGGTCCTGTCTTATCTCCTTCTCCTGCACCATCAAAGGCACCATCAGGCGTTTCTTTACAACAACCCACCATCTCTCAGACATTGGAGCGGCGGCAGAAATACACTGCTAACCACCCACACGCGCAAGCCTTGAACGCCAACATCGCTAAACTGCTGGCCCAGGAGATGTTGGCGTTCCGGCTTGTTGAAACTCCCGCCTTCCTGGACCTGATGGCAACTGCGGCACCTCGCTATGCCGTCCCTAGCCGTCACTACTTCTCCCGGTGTGCCGTCCCCGCCTTGCACCAGCACGTGTCACTCAACATCAGGCGGGCCCTTAGTTCCGCGCTTTGCACAAAGGTCCACTTGACCACCGACGCGTGGACAAGTGCATGCGGACAGGGACGCTACATTTCACTGACGGCACACTGGGTGAATGTAGTTGAGGCTGGGACTGCTTCCCAAACTGGCCCGGTGTACCTCGTCTCCCCGCCTAACATTCCTGGCAGGGACACGAGAAGAACACCCCCCTCCTCCTCCTCCTCTACCGCCTCCTCCTCCGCCACCGCCTCCTCCTCCGCCACCGCCTCCTCCTCCGCTGTTAGATTGACCCCAGCTACGAGTTGGAAACGTTGCAGCACTGGCGTTGGTAGACGTCAGCAGGCTGTGCTGAAGCTGATCAGCTTGGGGGACAGACAGCACACTGCCTCCGAGGTGAGGGATGCCCTCCTCGATGAGACGGCAATATGGTTTGAGCCGCTGCACCTGGGCCCAGGCATGGTCGTTTGTGATAACGGCCGGAACCTGGTAGCAGCTCTGGAGCTTGCCGGACTCCAACATGTTCCATGCCTGGCCCACGTCTTCAACCTAGTGGTGCAACGTTTCCTAAAGAGCTACCCCAATGTTCCAGAGCTACTGGTGAAAGTGCGGCGCATGTGCGCCCACTTTCGCAAGTCGACAGTAGCCGCTGCTAGCTTAAAATCTCTCCAGCAACGCCTGCATGTGCCACAACACCGGCTTTTGTGCGACGTCCCCACACGCTGGAACTCAACGTTTCAGATGTTGAATAGAGTGGTTGAGCAGCAGAGACCTTTGATGGAATACCAGCTACAAAACCCTAGGGTGCCACAAAGTCAGCTGCCTCAGTTTCACATCCATGAGTGGCCATGGATGAGAGACCTTTGTGACATCCTACGGGTCTTTGAGGAGTCCACAAGGAGGGTGAGCTCTGAGGATGCGATGGTGAGCCTTACAATCCCGCTCTTGTGTGTTCTGAGAGAATCCCTGATTGACATCAGGGATAACTCAGATCACACAGAGGAGTTAGGGATAGCATCCGATCCGTCACAGCTGGAGAGTAGGTCCACACATCTGTCCGCTTCACTGCGTTTAATGGAGGAGGAGGAGGAGGAGGAGGAGGAAGAAGAGTTGTCCGATGATGTGATGGTGATACAGGAGGCTTCCGGGCAACTTCGAATCGTCCCATTGTTGCAGCGCGGATGGGTAGACATGGAGGATGAGGAGGAAATGGAGATTGAACTTTCCGGTGGGGCCAGAGGAGTCATGCCAACTAACACTGTGGCAGACATTGCTGAGTTCATGTTGGGGTGCTTTACAACCGACAAGCGTATTGTCAAAATCATGGAGGACAACCAGTACTGGATCTTTGCTATCCTTGACCCCCGGTATAAAAACAACATCTCGTCTTTTATTCCGGTAGAGGGGAGGGCCAATCGCATCAATGCTTGCCACAGGCAATTGGTGCAGAATATGATGGAGATGTTTCCAGCATGTGACGTTGGCGGCAGGGAGGGCAGTTCCTCCAGTAGGCAACCAAGTTCTCACCGGTCCACACAAACGAGGGGCACACTGTCTAAGGTCTGGGACACCTTGATGGCACCCCCTCGCCAAAGTGCCGCCACGGAGGGTCCTAGTGTCACCAGGCGTGAGAAGTATAGGCGCATGTTGCGGGAATACCTTTCCGACCACAGCCCTGTCCTCTCCGACCCCTCTGCGCCCTACACGTATTGGGTGTCGAAGTTGGACCTGTGGCTTGAACTTGCCCTATATGCCTTGGAGGTGCTGTCCTGTCCTGCCGCCAGCGTCCTATCTGAGAGGGTGTTCAGTGCAGCCGGTGGCATCATCACTGACAAGCGCACCCGTCTGTCAGCTGAGAGTGCCGACCGGCTCACTTTGATAAAAATGAACCACCACTGGGTAGAGCCGTCATTTTTGTGCCCACCTGTGTAAAGCACCCCAACATGAAACTCCATGTCTGTACTCAACCTCTCCAATTCCAATTCTGCTAATACTAGGCTCCCTCCACCCTGATTTCCCCCAACTCTGCTGGTAAGAGGCTCCCTCCACCCTGATTTCCACCAACTCTGCTGGTTAGAGGCTCCCTCCACCATGAATTTGCCCAAACTGGGCTGTTTAGAGGCTCCCTCCACCATGAATTTGCCCAAACTGGGCTGTTTAGAGGCTCCCTCCACCATGAATTGGTCCAAACTGGGTTTTTTAGAGGCTCCCTCCACCATGAATTGGTCCAAACTGGGCTGGTTAGAGGCTCCCTCCACCATGAATTTGCCCAAACTGGGCTGTTTAGAGGCTCCCTCCACCATGAATTGGTCCAAACTGGGCTGGTTAGAGGCTCCCTCCACCATTAATTGGTCGAAACTGGGCTGGTTAGAGGCTCCCTCCACCATTAATTGGTCCAAACTGGGCTGGTTAGAGGCTCCCTCCACCATGAATTGGTCCAAACTGGGTTTTTTAGAGGCTCCCTCCACCATGAATTGGTCCAAACTTGGCTGTTTAGAGGCTCCCTCCACCATGAATTGGTCCAAACTGGGCTGGTTAGAGGCTCCCTCCACCATTAATTGGTCCAAACTGGGCTGGTTAGAGGCTCCCTCCACCATGAATTTGCCCAAACTGGGCTGTTTAGAGGCTCCCTCCACCATGAATTTGCCCAAACTGGGCTGTTTAGAGGCTCCCTCCACCATGAATTGGTCCAAACTGGGTTTTTTAGAGGCTCCCTCCACCATGAATTGGTCCAAACTGGGCTGGTTAGAGGCTCCCTCCACCATTAATTGGTCCAAACTGGGGTGGTTAGAGGCTCCCTCCACCATTAATTGGTCCAAACTGGGCTGGTTAGAGGCTCCCTCCACCATTAATTGGTCCAAACTGGGCTGGTTAGAGGCTCCCTCCACCATTAATTGGTCCAAACTGGGCTGTTTAGAGGCTCCCTCCACCATTAATTGGTCCAAACTGGGCTGGTTAGAGGCTCCCTCCACCATGAATTTGCCCAAACTGGGCTGTTTAGAGGCTCCCTCCACCATGAATTGGTCCAAACTGGGTTTTTTAGAGGCTCCCTCCACCATGAATTTGCCCAAACTGGGCTGGTTAGAGGCTCCCTCCACCATGAATTGGTCCAAGCTGGGTTTTTTAGAGGCTCCCTCCACCATGAATTTGCCCAAACTGGGCTGGTTAGAGGCTCCCTCCACCATGAATTGGTCCAAACTGGGCTGGTTAGAGGCTCCCTCCACCATGAATTTGCCCAAACTGGGCTGTTTAGAGGCTCCCTCCACCATTAATTGGTCCAAACTGGGCTGGTTAGAGGCTTCCTCCACCATGAATTTGCCCAAACTGGGCTGTTTAGAGGCTCCCTCCACCATGAATTGGTCCAAACTGGGTTTTTTAGAGGCTCCCTCCACCATGAATTGGTCCAAACTGGGTTTTTTAGAGGCTCCCTCCACCATGAATTGGTCCAAACTGGGCTGGTTAGAGGCTCCCTCCACCATGAATTTCCCAAAACTTGGCTGTTTAGAGGCTCCCTCCACCATGAATTGGTCCAAACTGGGCTGGTTAGAGGCTCCCTCCACCATGAATTTCCCAAAACTTGGCTGTTTAGAGGCTCCCTCCACCATGAATTGGTCCAAACTGGGCTGGTTAGAGGCTCCCTCCACCATTAATTGGTCCAAACTGGGCTGGTTAGAGGCTCCCTCCACCATGAATTGGTCCAAACTGGGTTTTTTTGAGGCTCCCTCCACCATGAATTTGCCCAAACTGGGCTGTTTAGAGGCTCCCTCCACCATGAATTGGTCCAAACTGGGCTGGTTAGAGGCTCCCTCCACCATGAATTGGTCCAAACTGGGCTGGTTAGAGGCTCCCTCCACCATTAATTGGTCCAAACTGGGCTGGTTAGAGGCTCCCTCCACCATGAATTGGTCCAAACTGGGTTTTTTAGAGGCTCCCTCCACCATGAATTTGCCCAAACTGGGCTGTTTAGAGGCTCCCTCCACCATGAATTGGTCCAAACTGGGCTGGTTAGAGGCTCCCTCCACCATTAATTGGTCCAAACTGGGCTGGTTAGAGGCTCCCTCCACCATGAATTGGTCCAAACTGGGCTGGTTAGAGGCTCCCTCCACCATGAATTTGCCCAAACTGGGCTGTTTAGAGGCTCCCTCCACCATTAATTGGTCCAAACTGGGCTGGTTAGAGGCTCCCTCCACCATGAATTTGCCCAAACTGGGCTGTTTAGAGGCTCCCTCCACCATGAATTGGTCCAAACTGGGTTTTTTAGAGGCTCCCTCCACCATGAATTGGTCCAAACTGGGCTGGTTAGAGGCTCCCTCCACCATGAATTTCCCAAAACTTGGCTGTTTAGAGGCTCCCTCCACCATGAATTGGTCCAAACTGGGCTGTTTAGAGGCTCCCTCCACCATGAATTTCCCAAAACTTGGCTGTTTAGAGGCTCCCTCCACCATGAATTGGTCCAAACTGGGCTGGTTAGAGGCTCCCTCCACCATTAATTGGTCCAAACTGGGCTGGTTAGAGGCTCCCTCCACCATGAATTGGTCCAAACTGGGTTTTTTAGAGGCTCCCTCCACCATGAATTTGCCCAAACTGGGCTGTTTAGAGGCTCCCTCCACCATGAATTGGTCCAAACTGGGCTGGTTAGAGGCTCCCTCCACCATTAATTGGTCCAAACTGGGCTGGTTAGAGGCTCCCTCCACCATTAATTGGTCCAAACTGGGCTGGTTAGAGGCTCCCTCCACCATGAATTTTCCCAAACTGGGCTGGTTAGAGGCTCCCTCCACCATGAATTGGTCCAAACTGGGTTTTTTAGAGGCTCCCTTCACCATGAATTTGCCCAAACTGGGCTGGTTAGAGGCTCCCTCCACCATGAATTGGTCCAAACTGGGGTTTTTAGAGGCTCCCTCCACCATGAATTTGCCCAAACTGGGGTGTTTAGAGGCTCCCTCCACCATGAATTTTCCCAAACTCTGCTGGTTAGAGGCTCAATCCACCCTGATTTTCAAAACAAATGTTGGTGCCAACCTCAACTTACTACAAGGGCCAAATTCACTGCTGGTGACAAGCTCTCCTCACTGCAAGTGCCAAATACACATGTTTCAAGGTGTTTTCCTACTGTCAGAGAGGTGGTATTGAGTGTGTAAAGTGTGTAGTTGTTAGGCTGTGATGTTGGGGTAATAGAGGGTCTTTGGTGTGTTAGATGCCCCCAGACATGCTTCCCCTGCTGTCCCAGTGTCATTCCAGAGGTGTTGGCATCATTTCCTGGGGTGTCATAGTGGACTTGGTGACCCTCCAGACACGGATTTGGGTTTCCCCCTTAACGAGTATCTGTTCCCCATAGACTATAATGGGGTTCGAAACCCGTTCGAACACACGAACATTGAGCGGCTGTTCGAATCGAATTTCGAACCTCGAACATTTTAGTGTTCGCTCATCTCTAGTTATGATCTTTATCCTGGTAGTGTATTTATGTTGGTTCTGGTGTTGTATTTATGTTATGCTCTTGATTTTGGTATAGTATTATGTGCTATGAGCTTTATTCTTGTGCAGTATTTGTTATGATCTTAGTTCTGCTACTTTATAAATCTTTCCTTTGTGTTTAATTTATGCTATTAGCTTGATTTTTGTCGGAGCTATGCTTAATGAACCCTCACATTCCTGGGTTTGTCCTTGTATCTGTTTACTATTGAGCATGTCCCCGGTCCTATTAGCCAGTTATCACTGAATAAAGTATTTATTTTGACATCATGACTCCAATTTGGTGGCAAAATTACAAATTTACATACTAGAAATCCATAGGAGCTAAGGTAGAAAAGAAAGAAGGAAGACTTCAGGATCATTTACTGTAGTTCTCTGTGTGGAGTGATCTTTGCTTGGTCTGATGTAGATTATGTAGCCTTACTACGGTTGAGAGGAAAGACCTCCAATAGCGCTCCTTCTCACACTTAGGGTGAAGCAGTCGGTCACTTACAGTGCTGCCAAGTGCCGTCATGGTCTCATACATGGGGAGGGATTTATTCTCCCGCATGGAGCTCACCACGGAAAGTATCCTTCTGTCACCCACCACCTGTACTGGATCCAGGGGGCTCACCAGGAGAGAGATGGTCCTTCTGGTCAGCCTGTCAAGTCTATTTTTGTCCCTGGTTGATATAGTGCTCCTCCAGCAAGCCACACTGAAAAAGATGGCTGAAGAAACCACAGAGTTTAAAAAGGCCCTAAGAAGTGTCCCCTGGGCTCCAAAAGCTCTCAGCCTCCTGATCAGGTAGAGCCTGCTGTGACCTTCTCTGTGCAGCGCATCCAGGTTTTCAGCCCAGTCCAGTATATTATTGAGGAGCACACATAGGTAGCTATAGGTCTTGACTCTCTCAATGCATGACCCTTGGATCTCCACCAGAATCGGAGCACTTCTCCTTTTACTAAAGTCCACCACCATCTCCTTTGTCTTCCCAGCATTAATCCTGAGCTGGTTCCGCTGGCACCATTCAACAAATGGCACCATTTAAGTCTCTGAATTCCCTATCGTCACATCAGTGATGAGGACTACTATTGCAGAGTCATCGGAGTACTTCTGTAAGTAACAGCTGGATGAGTTGTGCCTAAAGTCAACAGTGTACAGTGTGAAGAGAAATGGGGCAAGAACTGTACCTTGTGGGGCCCCTGTAGTACAGATCACAGTGTCAGACACACAGTCCCGGGCTCTCACATACTGAGGTTGGTTTGTGAAGTAATCTAGTATCCAGTTGGACAGGTTATGGTCCATTCCAATAAGGTTCAGCTTGTCCCTCAGTAGCCCTGGCTGAATGGTATTGAACGCACTGGAGAAATCAAAGAACACTAGTCTCACAGTGTTCCCGGGATTCTCCAGGTGAGAGAGAGCTCTGTGAAGAAGGTGGATGATCTACCCAAATGCCCGGGTGGTAGGCAAACTGGAGGGGGTCTAGAGCAGAACACACTAGAGTGTGTAGGTGTGTCAGGACCAGTCTCTCTAGGACCTTCATCACATGGGATGTCAGTGCTACAGGTCGGTAGCTGTTGCAGTCCATTGGGTTGGGTTTCTTTGGGACTGATACCACACAAGATGTTTTCAACAGTTTAGGTACCACTCCCAGCTTTAGACTTATATGTACATGTGTGTAATAACACCGCACATTTTAAGAACTGTTGCTCTTATCCTATGGGGTGGAATTGGAGAAAAACTGCATTTGTGTGACTATCTTAAGACTTTGTTTTTAACGTTTGCATTTAATGTGCTGTTAACATGTTCTCAAGTTAAAGGCATTGTCCAAAATGAGAAAACATGGCTGATTTCTGTCAGAAATAGATTCACTTCCTCTTCTCAGGAAGTGATTTCACGTCACTTGGTTAGACATCACTTCCTGAGATGAGTCACTTCTTGTGAAGAGGAAGTAGAGCTCTTTCTGATAGAAAGCAGACACGATTTCTAGTCCTGGAGAACATATGACGTATATCTGTATATAAGGATATACCTTATTGTCAGGAGGAATGGTAACCCAGTTCATATTCAGACATTTTCTGGAGTAAAGTTACAACATAGAATTTTACGAAATAGGCTTCAGAATTGTTATTTTATAGGGAAACAAATATTTAATAAAGCAGACTTGTCAGGAGAGCAGGCAGGTCCTTAATACACATTGAATACAATATTTATGTCTAATACATTGCTCAATGTAAATCGTTCTGTTAATGTATAATACATTTCTAACACATTTTTATTGTATAGGCTGGGTTTGTTTAAGAATCTGTTTGTTACCACCTATGTTTTGCCTTTCAACACATCTATCATGGTGACAGAAACCACAGCGCAAATGTGAACAGAGTTCAAGAGTTAAAAGAAAGATAACACAAAAAGAATAAAAAAAAATAGGAGTAAAAAAAATAAAACATCTTTACAAATGTAATGTAACGTTATGCATGCTACAGATACTATGAAAAAACAAGAGAGGTTGTGCCAGTATTTCCCCCACTTTACATTATTTGTATTCAAGGTTTTTGAAATGACATTGCAATCTGATGATGCACCAGCCTATTATATTGTCTAGCAGGACAAATATCCTTGCATTTTCTCTATAGAACTAACACAATTTTTCCATGTCAGAGGTGCATAATATTCTGGCAGACCAAGAAGCAGCCAGTGCATAAGGAATGATGCTATTAATCCTCTTGGGCAATCTCCAGGTCTGATTATTAGGGAAATAAATTTGCATGCTGCATATGAGCTAGGTGAATCACCAAGAGCACAAATTATATTTCCTGACAGCACGTTAGAGAATGGAGCTGCATCACTTTTTTATCTTTCTTTTTCCCCCCTCTGAAAGCTATAGAATTTCAATTCATTACATGAAATTGGTTAGGATTCAAGATTCTTTTTAAAGTTGATATTGAGTCTGTTATCTGTGTGAAGACTACGAGGTTCCCCTGTGGATCCATCTAATCACTGCTTAAAAAAAATCAAAATGTATCGTTAATGTCCTGATTTAGGAGCTAGATCCTTACAACACACGGCCAGATCCTTGCAATTCATTGTTTTGTGGTCATTACAGCTTTAAATAACAGAAATCTGGTTGGATAATATTTTTTATTGATTAGAGGTTATTTACAATGCATAAAATATTTGGTTAAAAAATATTCAGAAATATATAGGCAAGCAAGATATAGAGGAAAAATACTGTATTATCAAGAAGAGACAGCAACAGGACTTGGAACAAGAAAAACAATGACAAACAGACAATACAATGAAAAACAATGCAAATGCATTAGACGAACAATGAGAAAAAAAGGAAGAGGGTTTTTTTTTTTGTAATTCTATGTGATTAGTTCAAATTTATGCCACAGTATAATCCTTATGTACTCTTGTGCATAGCAATGCCAGACTTATACTTTATCAATACTATGATGTCCACAAACAAAGGTCTCCATTGTTTCCTAGCATGAAAGTGATGGAAAGCTTATATAGTTTTTTTTATTTTTTTATTTTTTTATTTTATTTGGCTAAAGACACAGTTGTCTTTAGCTTAAGGTCAGACGTGATCTGCAATATCCCAGCATTCTTCTGTATACAGATCAAATATAATAATGAGCTAACAACAGCTGGCATATGCAGAGGAATTCTGGGAATACATATTCCCCTCTTTCCTAAGTAAAGGAATTATAAGATTATTGAGATCATCACAACATTATGGGTTTTCCTTATTTTCCATACTTGCCTAAAATGTTTGGATACTAATATATATATATATATATATATATATATATATATATATATATATATATATATATGATTGCATTCTTAAAAATGAAAATGTGTTGCTGCAAATTTTGACATGTAGTTATGTCTCGGACAGATACATTAATCTGTACAGATGTGTTCTGATTACACACTGGATCTTTCCACAAAAGGGCATAAAAGTGATTTCCTTGCTTATAGAGGCTACTTTTGGATAGTCAGTGCCGCACCTCCCATGAGGCGACCTGAAGCGAGCGCTTCAGGCGGCGCTATGGCAGGGCCTCAGGGAGGGCGGCATTTTTGCTCCCCTAAGCCAGTCCAGGACAAGCTGTCCTGGACTAGCTTAGTACGGAGCGGTGGATTGGGGAGGCCGTTGAAGCAGCGCTGCTCCGGCAGCCTCCCCTCACACTCAGGCAGAGAGCAGGCCTGCTCTCTGCCTGCGAACGGCGCTAAGCCCCGCCCCCTCACACTCAGGCAGAGAGCAGGCCTGCTCTCATGCCTGTGAACGGCGCTAAGCCCCGCCCCATCCGCTAAGCCCCGCCCCTCCGCTAAGCGGGGGGGCGGCTTTCTCTCGTTCGCTTCGGGCGGCGAGAGGGGCAGGTTCACCCCTGTGGATAGTATACCTCTTGACAAGATATCATTCACTGCTAAAGATGTACAATGCACTTGAAGACATTTTGCACAGCTGTCAGAAATTGAGAGGTCACATCACTGAGAAAAGCAGGATGGTTGTTTTAATGAATTGCTCACCAGTTAGACTGTTCTAATCTAGGTATTAGGAGGCATTGGGAGCAATGGATATTTGTGAAAATGCTCTGGACAGCCCAGACAAACCACTAGTAGAGAGGATCATATGATCTGCTGACAATCACAAGCAGCTCCCACAATTTTCTTTCCAATTATCCAGACACATCTGGCTCCTTCATTGCACACCCCTGTCTCTGCTATGACCATTTACAGCTTACTAAAATTTGAGGTCACAACATCTGATATGTCTCCTGCCTTTGACAGCCAGCCAATATGGCCTTTGTTTTCAGTGGTGTCACTAGCAAGAAACCTGGATTGTTACAGACTGGAACCATATTATCTGTAATGATGAAACCAAATTCTATTTAGGTTAGAGTATGGCGGCCTCATGGTAAGCTTTTCAATTCTGCCTTTACTGTGGAGTGGCACACTGCTCCAACTGCAGGTTCTGATGATCTGGTGTGCAATCCCATATCGATGCCTCTTACTAGGAACACTAACAGCTCAGTCATATATGCAGGACATCCTGTGACCATATGTGTTGCTTTCTATGGCAGGGCTTTCAGCTGGATAATGCTCATCCATACAAAGCAAGGGTTTCTCAGGAATATCCCCACCAGATTGCAACACTTCATTCGACTGCCCCATCATCATAAATGCTTGACCCTAGAGACCATATCTTCAGCAAGCTACGAGTTTTGGATCTACAGTCCATGCTTCAACATTTCTGGAGCAAATGTGGTGCATGATATAATACAGAACTAAGTTAAAGGAAATGTTCAACCTCCCCCAAGCTTATTTAACCATCACAACTGTGTTACTGAGCATTTTACATGGATAAACAATATAATTACAGCTTTAGAGGAAAAACAACTATGGTGCACTGGGAGTTACCCTTCGGCTCCCTGGAGTAATGGACTTGTCGCTCAAACCCCCACTCCTCTGTGTAGTAGAAGTTGATCCCCCACTATTTATAATATCACCCATCTAGCTGAAGGCCTGTCCCCAGTGCACCAATTGCCTAATAGTTGGGGGTTTTTTTGCAAAAAAAAAAAAAAAAAAGGTATAAAGGTATGTTGGTTATCCTTGTGCTCTGTATTGTGGTGATAATGGCTTGGGGTTGGTGATAGACTCCATTTAAGAATTAAACCATCTGTTCTTAGAATGTCTTTTATATAATCACTGGGATTAACACCTTATTATACTTCAATGAGAAATCAAGTAAGAATAGTAAAATGCAACTCAGAGAAAGATGGGGATGGAAGGCTGAAAAATCTCCAATGTACAGTAAGCTCAACCAGGACTCTGAAATCCTGAGTGAAACATAGAAGTATATATACAGTATGTAACTATTAGAGATGAGCGAGTAGTATTTGATCGAGTAGGTATTCGATTGAATACTACGGTATTCAAAATACTCGTACTCGATCAAGTACCACTCGCTATTTAAATGGAAAAATTTGATGCAGAACCAGCGTTGATTGGCCGAATGCTATACAGTCGGTCAATCAATGCTGGTTCTTCTCCTACCTTTAGAAGTCTTCTCCGTGCAGCGTTCCCGCGGCGTCTTCTGGCTCTGAATTCACTCTGCCAGGCATCAGCCCTGGGCAGAGCCGAATGCGCATGCCCGCGCTACAAGAAAATGTCTGCTTTGACTGTAAGCAGCCATTTTCTAGTAGTGCGGGCATGCGCAGTCGGGTCTGCCCAGGCCCGATGCCTGGCAGAGTGAATTCAGAGCCGGAAGACGCCGCCCGGACGCTGCACACAGAAGACTTCTCGGAGAATCCAGCCTGACCCTCACTCGTGGACTTGGTAAGTTCAATTTGATTGAATGTTGCCTACCCCTGAAACGAGCATTTTTCCCTCATAGAGTATAATAGGATTCGATATTCGATTCGAGTAGTCAAATATTGAGGGGCTACAAGAAACGAATATCAAATATCGAGTAGTTAACTACTCGCTCATCTCTAGTAACTATGAGTAAACTCATGGAATTCATATTTTGAGTAGATAGATAAATAGATAGCAAAATGTGTGTATATATATATATATATACATATATATATATATATATATATATATATATATATATATATATATATATACACACACACATATGGTTTTCAAAAAAATATAATAATGATGAAACTGAATAAAGTAGTTCTATAGATAAGGATTCCATCTTCCATAACACAAAGTAATATGTGTGTGGTCATTTCTAGTAGAATACTAGGGAATGGGTTAAACAGTAGGTTTAAAAATATCCATACTTTTTAAAACCATATGGGATGAGCTATGCATGAATTCATATCTTTGCATATTTACCATAAGTTGCATTTGACTGTGACTTTGGACTCAAAATGAATGGTGTGCAATGACATTAAGAGAAGTAGTCTGGTATGCAGAACTGACACGGGTGACATATGTCTATAGTGACAGACAATCAGCAGTACTCAACATGAATTAATCAGAAAATGTTGCCGTCTTTAATGTGGAGGACTAGAAATCATGAACTACACATTTACCATAATAATTTCACTAAAAATCATTTTTTACCTAGAGATAGCTTAAGGCTACTTAATACTTTAAAATCAATTGCAAAATGACTACTTACACATTCATTTGACAAACATTTTTGAGAACTAAACTTAGTTTTTACATTTTACTGAAATGAGAAAATGTAAAATTTTAGATTCTAAAAACTGCTATATGTCCTACTTGTTTTAAAACCGTTTAGCCTTATTTGAAAAAAAATGTGAAATGTCAGTACTTCATATTGTCACATGGCCCCAGCGTTTATATGGTTACTCTATTCTATTAAAAATATACACTCACCGGCCACTTTATTAGGTACACCATGCTAGTAACGGGATGGACCCCCTTTTGCCTTCAGAACTGCCTCAATTCTTCGTGGCATAGATTCAACAAGGTGCTGGAAGCATTCCTCAGAGATTTTGGTCCATATTGACATGATGGCATCACACAGTTGCTGCAGATTTGTCGGCTGCACATCCATGATGCGAATCTCCCGTTCCACCACATCCCAAAGATGCTCTATTGGATTGAGATCTGGTGACTGTGGAGGCCATTGGAGTACAGTGAACTCATTGTCATGTTCAAGAAACCAGTCTGAGATGATTCCAGCTTTATGACATGGCGCATTATCCTGCTGAAAGTAGCCATCAGATGTTGGGTACATTGTGGTCATAAAGGGATGGACATGGTCAGCAACAATACTCAGGTAGGCTTTGGCATTGCAACGATGCTCAATTTGTACCAAGGGGCCCAAAGAGTGCCAAGAAAATATTCCCCACACCATGACACCACCACCACCAGCCTGAACCGTTGATACAAGGCAGGATGGATCCATGCTTTCATGTTGTTGACGCCAAATTCTGACCCTACCATCCGAATGTCGCAGCAGAAATCGAGACTCATCAGACCAGGCAACGTTTTTCCAATCTTCAATTGTCCAATTTCGATGAGCTTGTGCAAATTGTAGCCTCAGTTTCCTGTTCTTAGCTGAAAGGAGTGGCACCCGGTGTGGTCTTCTGCTGCTGTAGCCCATCTGCCTCAAAGTTCGACGTACTGTGCGTTCAGAGATGCTCTTCTGGCTACCTTGGTTGTAACGGGTGGCTATTTGAGTCACTGTTGCCTTTCTATCAGCTCGAACCAGTCTGGCCATTCTCCTCTGACCTCTGGCATCAACAACGCATTTCCGCCCACAGAACTGCCGCTCACTGGATGTTTTTTCTTTTTCGGACCATTCTCTGTAAACCCTAGAGATGGTTGTGCGTGAAAATCCCAGTAGATCAGCAGTTTCTGAAATACTCAGACCAGCCCTTCTGGCACCAACCATGCCACGTTCAAAGGCACTCAAATCACCTTTCTTCCCCATACTGATGCTCGGTTTGAACTGCAGGAGATTGTCTTGACCATGTCTACATGCCTAAATGCACTGAGTTGCCGCCATGTGATTGGCTGATTAGAAATTAAGTGTTAACGAGCAGTTGGACAGGTGTACCTAATAAAGTGGCCGGTGAGTGTATATTTTCAATGTTGTCTGACTAAATAATAAGAACGGTCTCAAATTAAAATACAAAAAAAAAAATTAAAATAATGAAAGTAAAAAGTATGAAAAGTAAAAATATCGCACTTATATAATACTGAAATAAGCAGCCAAATATTGTGCATGTTCCCCTAGTGCTACCAAAATGGGGTTGACTCATTGAGACTCTGCATAGACTCCACAAGATCTCTGAAGGCATCTGGCTTCAAGATGTTAGCAGCAAGTACAAGGGAGTCTGCCACCATTAAAATCACTTCTAATCCACTTATTTGCTGTTAGGGCTGGCTCCAGGTTTAGGTGGGCTCCATTATGGCACAATTCATGCCGTGGAAGCGTTTTTGTCTAAAATTGTTGCAGCAAAAAACATCCAAAATTGGGTGTTTCTTGCTGCGAGAGCCCTACTAAAATGGCAACTAATACAGAAGATGAGACATGTATAGAACTGTATATAAGTGTAACACAGAGGCAGTATATAAGCATTAGGCCCAATGGAAACGTTGGGAAATGAAGAAGAATTCCTCTTTATTTTCTCACTGCTGGCTCAAGCTGCAGACTCTACAGTTGAATCATCTGCGAAATACGTGTCAAGATTTTTATTTTTTTTATTTATTTTTTTTAAATGTAGATTGTGAGCCCCACATAGACCTCACAATGTACATTTTTCCCTATCAGTATGTCTTTTTTGGAATATGGGATGGAAATCCATGCAAACACGGGGAGAACATACAAACTCCTTGCAGATGGTTTTATGCCCTTGGCATGATTTGAACACCAGGACTCCAGCGCTGCAAGGCTGCAGTGCTAACCACTGAGCCACCGTGTGTCAAGATTGAGCAAAATGATAATTTTTTTTTTCAGTGTCCTGTGCCGATCTCAGTGCTAGATTCTGCTATGTGAATGAAGCCTAAAAATGCAATGAACACTTCATTAATGGAGGTGCCCGTTGCAGAAACTGAGTGAGCACCATCAGATGCGGTATCTGTCTATCTATCTATCTATCTATCTATCTATCTATCTAGTGTCTTCATCAGGCCAATAAAGGGCTGTGTCTAAAGTGGTTAGGATAGTTTAGGATGGTTCCTAAATCATGCAGACTAGGATTGAGCGATCGGAAATGTTCGGATTCCAATCGGCAATCGAGTAAATTTCACAATGGCGATCGGAATTCTGATCCCAATCTTTTCCGGCGGGATCGAGGTCGAAGGTTATTTCCCACAATGCTTGGCTACTGGCCAATCATTGTGGGAAAAGCTATAGTATCAGATGAGCGAGCACGCACCCATAGGAATGAATGAAAGCGGCCCGCAGGCAGACTTTGCCGGAATCCATTCATTCCTATGGATTTTCCGCAGCCTAACACTCTTCTGCGTCATCCCTGTTTTACCGTATACTCAACTCTGCTACATCTGAGATGTAGCAGAGCTTAGTATACAGTAAAGCAGGGATGAAGCAGAAGAGTAGACAGTATCTATCTACTCGTTAAATTCGCTCAACGTACCTGCACAGAAGTGCTGTCACTGCCGGGTCCATTCTTCTTGCTCCTCTTCTGTTACAGATGCTAGGAGAAGGCGGGACTTGTTGCTTAGTAGAGTGTGGGCGGGTACTGGGAGGGAGACATGAGTGATGCACTCATGTCTCCCCGCCCACACACTCCTAAGCCACAACAAGCCTCGCCTACTCCCATCATCTCTAACACTAACCTAGGGAGGTGGGGCCGCGCACGGTACTCTGAAGGCATGTCAATGATAGAGGACCGGACCGGGAAGAATAGGGAGCGGCAGCGATCTGTGCAAGTAAGTGGACACCAGGGGGGGCTAAGTAGCCGGGGGATTATTTTTTTAATCACTACACAGCGTGGAGTCCAAAAACATAAACAATTTTTGGACTCACGCTGTGTAGTGAATAGGATTGTTTTTAAAATCCTATCTTTGATTATTAAAAAAATTCCCATTGACTTGCATTGGGATCGGGATCGGGTTTGAATGGAAAATGATCAGAAATCGGATTTTAAAAATGATCCTGAAATTTCAAGATCGGCTCAACCCAAATGCAGATACAACCCTTTCTTGGCCTGATGAAGATGCCAGAATGGTGTTGAAATGCATTGCCCTTATCCTTGTCACTTTGGAACCAATAAACTGTGTTATTAATAAGTCCAAAGTCTCTTTCCTAATTGGAATAGCAGCGCTCTAAGATTTTCCCAGAGTTTTCCTTCTCATTTCTCAGACTCTATTATAATTACTATGGTAGCATTGGATGAGTCAGATTAGGTACCAATGTGAGAGCGCTGATTACCCTTTTGTTAGATGCCCAGTTGTCCTTTCTTGTAAAACATTTGATAGGTACTATCCACAGCATGCACAAAATCCATTTATACTTGCCCAATTTTCATGCTTGCAAATCATTAAGTACAATATCTGAAAATTTAACACCCCTTGACAGCAGCCATTGTAATGAAATAATCAATAATCTCTGAACCTCTCTGATACAATTTTTATCATTTTGGAAAGAACATAGTAAAGAATTTTATGTTTCTGGAGATTAGAGTATTTGATTCTTTTAGAGATTTTATTCTCTTGAATAGGGAGCCATTATTGGTTTATCTAAGGTCCAAATCTAGGGCATGGAAGCAGTTCAGATTACTTTTATTAGGACATTGTGTATTACTTAAACGTATGATAGCAGTTCCTAAGATTCAGCATTTTTCAAATTGACAGTATGGATTCCTCAATAGATATCTAGCATAATTCAATCCATAACAGATGAAATTATTTGGTGATGATTAGGCAAAAAATCTTTAACTCCCCAAATGGACAATGTGGATTTTCCTTTCCAGGTTTTGTATTAAATTTATAGATGGCTCAAATGTTGCAAATTGGAAATATGTGAGGATGAATCGAAACATTCTTCATAGTCTAGAGATCATAGGTCAGTAACCTTCGGCACTCCAGCTGCTGTTTAACTACAACTCCCAACATGTTCCAATCACTTCCATGGGAGTTCCAAGAACAGTACACGTATACTGCTGGGAATTGTAGTTTTATAACAGCTGTAGTGCCTACCCTTGTCCTAGATAATGTGCAATGAGATTGTGTTTTTCTACATTAAAGACTGAAAGCTTATAGTTAAATTCACCATCTCAGCCCTGGATTGGTTGTTGAGCCAAGGCTCTGATTGGGTCTATGTTTCAAACCTATGACTGGCTGAGCAGACTCAACCAGAGATTGGCTGGTAGGCATGGCAACCTTAAAATGAATGAGACAAATGCACATCCATTATATCCTCTCAGTCACAACATGTCTATACTATATGCGTCTCTGTGTGGTTACCAAGTGGTTTTGATGTGAATTGCACCCCATTAAGCATTGTGCTACCATGTTTTGATATTAACTCAAATTTCTTAATGGAAAAATTGGAATCCTTTCCAGAATTTAAGCAAATCTGATGGTGGATATATCTATATGTGTTGGACCGGTTTATATCTAACCCTTTGACTGTCCCTAGTCATTGTGTATCTTCTGCATAGAATTCTTAAAAGGTCCAGAATTGTAGGGAAAGTTTTGTTCAGCATAAAATTTATGAACTAGCTGCACATTACAAAACTGAAATAGGAAACAAACCGTGTACATGTACTACATCATCATAGGCAATAATCTACATATTATTCAACTGATAATTAAATGATTATTGTAAGAAAAATGCAGTTAATATCAGTCGTATTCTCCAAGCTATATTACATCTAGAGAGACCGGCTCTTCAGCCCTTGCATTGATTTATCTTTCTGGAGCGGTGCTTAATTAGCTGATACTAGACATCAGGCTCTCTTGAACCAGCTACAGGAGCTGCACTGCCGTTATTAATTTAGATACTTTAATGGTGTTCACAATTTGAGAGATGCGGTATTATTTCAATCTTCCAGGTTAGGCTGTCATTACTGAGGCAGACTTTTTAACACCTGCACTGATTTATTCTATCAGCATGTTGCCTGATTATCCTATATTCCCTATTTAGCTAACTCTCTGTAAATATCATATTGACCTCCTAAACGGTATGTATTTTAAATGCACCTGATAGTTCACCCTGGTTGGTTACATCATTTTTTTACTTTGTGAATCAATGGAACATGCTAATTCGGTGTCCTACAGTAAGTCTGAGAACATAACTGCAATGGTTTTTACCCATTTAAAATCAGAACACACACACACATAATACATAATATATATATATATATATATATATATATATATATATATATATATATATATATATATATACATTTTATATATATTTTTTTTTTCTAGAATGACCGGATTTTAATCAAAATATTTAAATTTTAACATATTATATAAAATAAATATTTATTTGTTTTTAGCTACTAAAAAGTATGTACATAGCTATTATGATATATAAATTCAGATATTAAATATACCATGTGTATATAATAAAATGAAATCAAAACATGTCAAAGGGAGTCTACCACATCCCCCAGCACATACAGCTGAAATCACTATGGTACAGAGCACATTACTGTATTAACAATGCTTTGTTATGTAGGTCACTCTTGTAGAGTTGGATAAAAAAAAATTGATGTCTTATACAAATGAGGTAGTTGGTGCATCGGAGCGAGCCTTCAGCCTGGGGCGCACTGCTCTGGCCATTGCAGTAGGATGGGTATTGTCATAGCAGTAGAAGGATGAACACTTCATGACAGAAGATTTTAGGGGTGTGAGCATCAAAGTAGTGGTCCAGGGAGCTAAGGGCCTGCCCCAACTGGCTCATTTGCATAACCAAATAATTTTTCTCCAAATCTACAGAAGTAATATACATGCCGGTATTACTGATGGGTCTAAATATAGTGAAAATCAAGATTGCCACACACCACTGATGTAAGGTGAGTTGAGTACAAAGTAGTCCTTAAATTGGTAAATTATGAGATACAGAAGGCATCTTAGTCATGATGGGTGAGAGTGATTATCAAAAGAGATCAGTGTCAAAGACAAGGGCACAAACAATCTCGTACAGCCTCCTAAGTGTGCCATTTGCCATGTTAGGCTTTAACTTAAACTTGAAAAGTGGAAAAGGGACCATAGGGGGAGATAATGTGGCTGGAGGGGGAGTGGTAAGAAGAAGAAATTGGGTGGGTAAAGGAGGATTCTAGAACTTGCGGCAAAAAGGTTCACATATCTGTGAAGATTAAATGGGGACAAATGACATCAAGGTAGGAAGGATATCTTATAAAGTTATATTCCTGTGTCTTGCCCACGGGTCCAGATTTTGGCAAATTTATGATGAGACCTAGTTTCTTAGTAGGCCAGTTCTTCCAGTCAGTAAATGTGATCTACCTATTGAACCCATTCATAGATGGAAGTGATAGTAATCTTCCAGTATTTGGAAAGTGTTATTAGTGCCGATGCTAGAGGATATCTTATTAGATTGGGGTGCAGGAGGTAATAGATGTAGGAGGATAACTTCAGGTGTGACAGGGAGGTTGACTGTGTTACTTCATTCTAGAAAAGATCTACAAACCGACAAGACCACCACTCAAATCATTTGGGTTTGGTGATGAGGTCATTATAAGATACTTATAAATTGAGGGAATTACTCGTCAGTGTGGCGTCGATTTTAAAATAAGTTGCTTGAACCATATGTGGTCAATGCAGTAATTATTTTGTTGGGTAATATACTTGACTTGAATTTTTCTATGTTCACAACTCAGAAAGTGGTGTTGAGGCAATCCAAGTAAATACTCTATGTCGTCTCTTGTGTGTATGAATCCCCCATTAAGTAGTAAGTCAAGGGTCATGGTGTCACTCCACAACAGGTGTAGAACTGTCTGGCTGCCCTTGGGGAATTGACCAGGTAGTAAATCCCTAATTTAGATGGCCAAGGATGGAAAAGTCATTAAGGGTATAATTTACTCAAATTTATTTCAATGGCAGCCATGTCGCTCTCGCAGGAGATTCTTCTAGGATACGTGGTGCATGCACCTGTTTATGCAGGAGGGTGATCTGGTAGTTTGAGTTCTCTTTCTCTATTGCAATCCAAAGTTTGTGTGCTGATTGTCTAACCCAGTCTATTATTCTGCTATTCTGCTAAGTTTGATTGCTTTAAGATATATGTTCCTTTCATTATCTGCTCAGGTACAACACATTCTGAACATTAAGGATAAGTTTATATAAGGATTAATAAAAGTAAAATTAGGGTCCTTTTTCTTGTCCATATTCAAGCTACAAAATAAGTTTGTGTATATTCCACTTTGGCCAAACTGACTACGGCTCCTCTGAAATAAAGCTTGGAGCATCATAAATAAGTTTTATCCTCAAAGTTCAGTTCAGATGCATAAGTGGGTACTATATTTAGTAATTATATAACCTGTATTGCATTTTTCAGACATTGTGTAATTGTTATGGTTCTGTGTATATATTTGAAAATAATAATTTTTAACATGACAGAACCGCTAGACTGCAAGACACTGCAGTGAGGTCCATAGGCCCCCTGAGGGTCAGCCATGTGCCTGAAAGGCTAGCCACCAGTTAACTGCACTGGTAGTGGTGTTAGTACGGTTACAATGTGAACAGACTGCAAACAAACTCTCACACTGGGAGTGCACCTGTGTAAGGGCCCCTTCGCATGGAGTTTACACTCCATGTATTCTGTATACGCTCCGCTCATTCTGTACATTTTACACATGTAAAAATACACGTGTAAAATGTAGTTAGCCATTGAGTTCAATGAACATTTTTATATTGTATTTTTGTATTTTTACACGTGTAAAATGTACAGAATACACGGAGCGTAAACTCCATAAGGCTGCTGGCTGAAGCTGAATTAAGCCTTGCAACAGACCTCTGCTAAATTACAGCAGAGGAATAGGCACCAGTAAAAGCTTCAGCCTGCTACACAGTAAAGGCTGCCACTCCTAGTCAGTAACATAAGGTGCTCCCTAAACGCGAGGAGCTACAATGTAAGTAGACAGTTCAATAGGCTTTATAGATTCCCACTGGCAGAGCCAAGGAATCCTAACTAGATCCCTAGACTGCTCCTGCCTTTCACTGGAACCTATCCCTGACCTCCTGTCTCAAAATATTATAGTCAAAGTGTGAGCACCAGGTGGGCGTCGGCTCACACTATATAAAGGCTAGTCCCCGCCCACAGGGGCGGTAGCATAACTTCACCGGACATGCTCAGTATGGGCAGAATGGGACTTAGCCTCTGAGCGCCTCCAAAAGGTCTGAGCACACTTAGTAAGGGAAGAATGGGACTTAGCCTCTGAGCGCCTCCAAAAGTTCAGAGCACGCTCAGTAGGAGCAGAATGGGACTTAGCCTCTGAGCGCCTCCAAAAGTTCAGAGCACGCTCAGTAGGAGCAGAATGGGACTTAGCCTCTGAGCGCCTCCAAAAGTTCAGAGCATGCTCAGTAGGAGCAGAATGGGACTTAGCCTCTGAGCACCTCCAAAAGGTCCGAGCATGCTCAATAGGCAGAAAGCTGGACTTAGAGTTCATACAGCTCACTGCACGATGCCGAAGGCGAGGGTTGGATTGGCCCGCATGTGGAACTGTGCGCTGGATGGGAAACCTGCGGGACCCCATCCTAACAGTAATCTACTTATCTGGACATTTTATGACTATTTATCTGGATACCACATACACAGTATTTCAGTATTAGTATTTCTAAGTATTAATTTTTAACTAATCATATTTATTGCACAATATTGGTTTTAAATACTTTTGACGATGACATTCTACAAATCTCTATTATACTACTAAATGGAGTATAATAAATGAAGGCCCAGGAGAAGTGCAGGCACATAAAAATCAGTTATACACACCTTCAACTTCTCCTGGACTCCCTCGTGGTCATCCTCCAGCCTCCACTGGCCTCTCAGTTGGTCACAGTCCTGAGGGATCTCTGAGGACTGTGATTGGGCGTCAATGGTCATTTGGGATGCTGATGCTATGATGCAATAAAGGCCCATTATGTCAGCAATGAGGATGGTAAAGACAAGAAGATAACTCAAGAGTGCCCGATGAAGACCCAAATACCAAAAGGAAACTCATGAGAAGTATGGAAAGGTGAGTATCATTGTTTAATATGTTTTGCACCTCCTTTGGGCCTCCACTTAGGTTCTGGGGTATTACACTCTGGCTAATGCAGTCTCATAGGCTCCAGGCCTAAATCGGCCTGGTCTAAAAGCATTAATGGTGGGGCAAAGAGGGATTTTTCTGGCAGAAAAAAAGTGCTGTATGTTGTTTTTTTTTACAGTCCATTATTCTGAACCTCTGATGGATTATAACTACAGAATGTATGAAAAAGTACAGTAAAAATACTTGCAAAGCGGCTCCACTGTATACATTGTTATTTTAAGGGTCTAGAATTAGGTCTTGAGATGTGAAATTGGAATCATTTAAAAAAAAAAAAGTGAAGTTATTAGATATCGCGTAATACTAGGAGCTTAATGTACCTTAGTCCAGAGAGTATTTACTATAAATAATTGATATTATGTCACATCATCATTCTATGATAACCATAAAAAATTGAGAATGCAATAAATTTGGCAAACATGCAAATATTCCCACATACGTACACACAATGACAGCTATAAATAGGTCAGTATCATTCACAGATAAAGGGGGACTACATTATGTATCCCAAAATAAAAGTTTGCTTCTCATTGCATATACTGCCTGAGATGTATTCCTCATTATGTATTTGACATTGAAGATCTCTGTGCAGGTCTCTTTGTGTTCTGAAATAGCCACAGATCTAAGAGAAAATATAAATAATTGTGTCATTATTATACAGTGCGTAAGATCCATACATGAAAAGAAATGAAAAATAATTGAGCTATACTTACCTTCTGACATATAAGATGAAACATACAGCAGACAATCATCACTTTCATGTGATTCCACTTAGAAACAATATTAATTATATTTGAGAGCAAGAATGAGTTTACAAAGGCAAGGAGCACATAATATCCACCATAAGCAGATGACAGTTTTACATAGTTTACATTAACACTGAATTTTATAAATACTTTCTGGATAGATGTATAGATTGTATATTCATGCAAAGTATTTAATATTAGCTGATGGTACTCCTATTAATGGACCTCATTAGACCTATGGAATTTGCAAAAGGTATCCATTAATTGGGGAAATTCTATAATGATAGATTCCAAGCATATACTTCCAATAAGTAACCTTTCTAAAGCAAATTAAGCTTTAAGTTTATACCATTAATTAAGCTTTGAGTTTATACCATTTATTAGGCTTTAAGTTCATACCATTTTTGTTCCTATTCTTTACATTTTTACAGTATATAGTTAAATACAGTTTGTATCCATCTGATATATCCATTTCTTCAAAAGAGGATTGTGTAGTATGGCTTAATTATTTTTTCAGACATATCCAAAAGTATACTGTACAACATATACTTGTACAATTGGATAAGTCTGCAAAAGACATCCTTTAATTTAATAAGATGCGTACAATACCTTAATATATATTTTTTGCAGTTTGCTGCAGAAAAGCATAGTAGGCAAAACAATAAAACCTGATATAGTACATATGTTCTGTATATGAGAAATTGTTACAAAAACAATTTCATATGAAGTAAAAACTGCACAGTAAAGCTACCCCTCCTTCCTAGGGTAGGTTCACATGGCAGAATTCCTCATCATTTTCCGCCACCGGGATTTTTGTTGCAATCTACCCGTGTTGGGATGCCAGTGCAGTGGATTTGAATTCCGTTGCAGCATCCCTCTATTTATTAGGCCCAGATGAATGGGCCTAATCAGGAGCGAGTGTCGAGCCACGCACCCTGCGGCTGAATCATCCATGGAATCCTTGGCAAGATTGAGCAGGGCGCTTCTGTTTTCCACGTCCTGCTGTGATCTCTGTCTCCCATTGAAAACAATGGGAGGCGGTTTCGAGAAGGAATCTGCTCCGGATTCGGGGGAAAAATCTGTCCCCAAATCCGTGGCAAATTCCCCTGCGTGAACTCAGCCCTACTCTGTACAAGTGCAGTTACAGAACATCTATTGGTTTCCAAGATACAGCTGACTCATCTACTGTGCCTATTCACATTAAAAACCCATATCAAAGCAGACAAAATCCTCTAAAAGTACATGTGGCATCCATTCCTCCAGTGTAGCTTGACTCAGGTTTCGCCAACGTTTAAGAGCTTCTACTGAACTATGTCTTTATTATTGTATTATTGTTATGTGATAGTCAATGTGAAGACTCCTTCTAACATCAGTGGAAATCCATTACCAAACAAAAGTCATCAACATATATCTGTAGAACACTTTATTGAGGTGGATTTTTCTCAAGCTGCCATTGTGTAGCTGAGTTCAATAGAGACTTTTTTATGCAACTGTGAGAACATAGTGCTCAATAGATGTCACAAAATAGCTATTCCACGTAAATTGTTATTAAAAAAAGCCATCACATTTATTACTCCCACTTAACCTCAACTTCATATTTTCAACAAACAATGAACAACCTTAAGTATGTTTTCATAAGGAGCGACTTCAGGTTATGAAGAAGTATGTAATCATAGTCTACGTCTCGCTATTACCTTTTTTTTAGTTATTTAGCGCTTATTATTGCATTCTATTACTAAGAGATGTCACTAGTAAACTTGGCCATACATATTAGGTTGATGTCAGCCCAACCTATCAACATCTAAAGTTAAGTGGGACCTCTGACAGATGCAAGGGAAAGAAATAAAAGGCAGTCATAATATAAAGATACCTGGCCTCATATTCTTAGGGAACATACAAATGTGATCAAACTTAACTGATCTCCAACTTAGTTAAAGGGGTTGTCCCATCACAAGGATCCTATCTATACTGCTTGCTAATGTGAATGTAGGACTCTTCCTAAATACATTGCTTCAGCAAAACTGCTTTGTTTGTCCACTATCTTGCTTTATTCAATTCATTGTTGACACAGCCCTTGACTTATCTGCTCAAAAGTCAAGTGATGTATCTGCTGCTCTCAGGGGGGAGGGAGGAGGGGCTAAGTGCATAGGAGCGAGTCTGTGTATCTAGCTATTCCTGTGTCTACACCACGTGACCTAGGTCCCTGCTCTCAGATAGCGGAGAGGAGCTGCTTTCATTTCCGAACGTCTTCTGTTCTCCCAGTTATCAGGTTAGCTAATTCAATTGTGTTCATTATGGCAGAGACAGGCAGTCTCTGTATGTAACACAGAATGGAGTTGCTCCTGCCTGTACTTCATAGTCCAATATTGTGCATATAGTGTTTAAGGACCTTTGATGACATCACAGGCCCTTCAGCCGCCCCATAAGATCACGCTATGCAGTGGGCGGAGCTAAACGGCAGGTTGCATGTGAAACCCCGCCTACCAAATGATGCAAGAAACCAGGAAGAAAGACGATTTTACAGCAGTGAAGACTGGTGAGTATGCGACGTGGGAATACCCCTTTAACCAATGCAATTTCATGCTCTGAGGAAAAGCTTCAATTTAAAACACGCCCGCATCAGAGCTTTGTGGTTTTTTATCAATGTGCTCTGCAATAAAGAGAAATCATTTCAATAGTCCTTTCGGAGCACTGGAGCGCTGGACTTTGGAATCTGTCCCATTAGTTTCATCATTTAATATGCTATATAGGCTACATACCAGTGATGGCTGCTGCCTGTGCTGATCAAGTGAGAGGATATAGGCAGGAGGTGGACAGTTACATAGAAGTGAAGGAAATGGCAAGTGTAGGGATGATGCCAAAATAAGTTGTTGTGGTCTATCCCCCCCCCCCCCGCACTTCATCAGGTCTACCTAGTTACCGTGATATCTCATTTAAAGAGGTTTACTTGGTAAAAAAAACTTTTGAAAAAAGGTATTTTTATGCTATTAATGGGTTAATAATTGCACTAAAATACCTTTAGCAGTGTTTTGAGTGATTGCTGGCTTTTTCTGGGACCTCCTGGCATCTTCTGCATTTGTTTCCATGCTTCCCTAGCTTCCTGCTGTCCTTTGATGACATCACAGGCCCTTCAGCCGCCCCATAGGATCACGCTATGCAGTGGGCGGAGCTAAACGGCAGGTTGCATGTGAAACCCCGCCTACCAAATGATGCAAGAAACCAGGAAGAAAGAAGATTTTACAGCAGTGAAGACTGGTGAGTATGCGACGTGGGAATACCCCTTTAACCAATGCAATTTCATGCTCTGAGGAAAAGCTTCAATTTAAAACATGCCCGCATCAGAGCTTTGTGGTTTTTTATCAATGTGCTCTGCAATAAAGAGAAATCATTTCAATAGTCCTTTCGGAGCACTGGAGCGCTGGACTTTGGAATCTGTCCCATTAGTTTCATCATTTAATATGCTATATAGGCTACATACCGGTGATGGCTGCTGCCTGTGCTGATCAAGTAAGAGGATATAGGCAGGAGGTGGACAGTTACATAGAAGTGAAGGAAATGGCAAGTGTAGGGATGATGCCAAAATAAGTTGTTGTGGTCTATTCTCCCCCCCCCCCCCCCCGCACTTCATCAGGTCTACCTAGTTACCGTGATATCTCATTTAAAGAGGTTTACTTGCTAAAAAGACTTTTAAAAAAAGGTATTTTTATGCTATTAATGGGTTAATAATTGCACCAAAATACCTTTAGTAGTGTTTTGAGTGATTGCTGGCTTTTTCTGGGACCTCCTGGCATCTTCTGCAGTTGTTTCCATGCTCCCCTAGCTTCCTGCTGTCCTAGTCTACAACTCCCATAATCCCCCTCTCACTCCCTCTCTGACATACCCTAGTAGCCTGCAAACTACTAGCCCTAACTACTTACTTACTCAACTCACTCAGTCCCAATCACCCCCCTCCCAGCAATTATATTTACCTGTCTTCTGTGTCCTGGAGATCAGTGTCTTCAGTCCTGTCGGCATCTTCTTCTGTGCATTCTGCTTTCTTGTGCGTGTGTGGTATGCGCTCTTCACTTTTGCTGGTGACTGTACAATAAAGCTCTATTGCACTGGTGCCAGAAGAAGTGGAGGAAGTGACGCTTTGTGCCAGAAGACTGAAGATAGGTAAGTATGAGAGAGATGGGGAGGAGTATTGGCGATGCTTCTTTTCTGGAAATGCAGAAACAGAATGTCACTGGATCATCAGAAAATGTGCCTGGGGTGGTTATATAGGTAAATATAGATTTTTTTTTAAATAACGTCAATTAGAAACTAGATGGGGGAGAGGGTTAAGTTTAGGGATTAATTTTGTATTAAAGAGGACCTTTCACCATATCCGGGCACAGGCAGTGTTATATACTGCCAGAAAGCTGACAGTGCGCTGAATTCAGCGCACTGTCGGCTTTCCCGATCTGTGCCCAGTGTGAAGAGCTTACGGCCCGGTACCGTAGCTCTTCTATGGTCAGAAGGGCGTTTCTGACCATTAGCCAGAGACGTCCTTCTGCCTCGCGGCGCCAATCGCGCTGTACTGTGGAGCGGGGAGGAACACCCCCTCCCTCTCCTGATAATACTCGTCTATGGACAAGCTGTGTGAGCAGAGGGAGGGGGCGTTCCTCCCCGCTCCACAGTACAGCGCGATTGGCGCCGCGAGGCAGAAGGACGTCTCTGGCTAATGGTCAGACACGCCCTTCTGACCATAGAAGAGCTACGGTACCGGGCCGTAAGCTCTTCACACTGGGCACAGATCGGGAAAGCCGACAGTGCGCTGAATTCAGCGCACTGTCAGCTTTCTGGCAGTATATAACACTGCCTGTGCCCGGATATGGTGAAAGGTCCTCTTTAAGTCTGATGCTGGAGGATATTATGTATCTGATTTATAATGTATTGCAACTAACAGAATTTAGGTATGTCAAACACATTTAGACATGTTAATGCAAAGTTACCTAAAGGGGTATATCCATGAACATAATCATTTTTAAATTTGTCGATAAATAAAAGTTAAATAGTTTTAAAAATCTAAGTAATTAAACATTTTGCAGAGTTTTAAATATTCTCTCTAAATATCTTGATGTCATAGTTTTGTTGTCTTGATCGGTTGTCATTGGATACGACCATGAATGCAGTACTTTTTTAAGGTCAGAAAATCAGCCATGATTTCCTTATTGTTACTGGGATATATTCAGATACATGTAGTGTCCCTGCCTGGTAACCCAGCTACAGTAAGAAAATCATGGCTGGGTTCCTGACAAGTCCCAGATAGGCTTGAGCAATCATGTTTGGAAAAGATCGGATTCCGATCAGCGATCGAGAAAATTTCACAATCGCCATCGGAATTCCGAACACGATCTTTTTATGTGGGATCGAGATCGGTGATTTTTCCCACAATGCATTGCTTAGCCTTCACACTGAGTATACGCTGTATATTCAGTGTGAAGGCTCCGCTGCAGTTCCATAGGAATGAATGGAAGCAGCCGACACACAGCCTTAACCCCTTGCGCGCCGGCTGCCTCCATTCATTCGAATGGAAGGCTAAACTAAATCTCTAGCAGCTACTTACCTCTAGAGATGGCTGCTCTGGTGCCCTCCTTCTTCTTGCCTCACTGCCCCGCCTCCCAGGTTAGTGTTTAAAGCACTAGGTAGGCGGGGCTTGTGGCTTAGAGTGTGGGCGGGTACAGGGCGGGGAGACGTGACGTCTCCCCTCCCAGTACCCACTAACACTCTCCTAACCCGCCCACACTCTCCTAATCTGGCAGGGAGGGGGCAGCAAAGGAAGAAAAGCAGCATGGAGCAGCAGCGAGGCAAAGAATGAAGGCACGGGGCACAGGACCAGCCATCTCTGGAGGTAAGTGGACACCAGGGGGTAGGATTGCTTTTAAAATCCGATCTCCAAATTAATAAAAAAATCCCATTGACTTGCATTGGGATCGGAATTGGGATCGAGATCGGTTTCGAATGAAAAATGATCGGAAATCGGATTTTAAAATCGATCCTGAAAAGTCAAGATCGGCTCAACCCTAGTCCCAGACCATAGAAAGTTTCTACATTTGTGGTTGTATCCATTGGCACCTGATCAAGACAAAAGACTGTCATCACTAAGATAGTAGAGAAAATCTTTAAAACTCTGCAGAATTTTTAACTACTAATATTTGCAAAAATGTTTAACTTTAAATTATCTATAAATATAGATATGGTTATGTTCATGGGAATACCCTTTTAATCTAGTACTGTTTAGTAATGTAGTTTAGTTAGTGCTAAGTTTAGCTTTCATGCACAAAATATGGTAACATATTTCAATGGGTTCTTTCCATTCTTTCCATTCCATCATAGGAACAGGAAAATAGAAATAATGCTGGAAAAGATTTCTCTATTGATGTTCAACAATGGATCCTAAAGAATGGGGTTTGCCACTTTGCCAGGTGAAAAGGTCCTGCATGCAAGACTTTTTATCTACTCCTTTAGATGGAGTCTGCAATGTTAAAATAGCCTTAGCTGGCTTTTTAGTACACTGAAATTGTTTACATATACTATATATATTAATGCATATAGTGCATGCTCCTTAATAGGTACATATATACCTCTGTACCTTTATACTGAGCATATACACCTTAACAGTAACCTTATAGCATACTGCCTCTGCTCTTCATGCTGTGCGTTCCTTTATTATTTCTGAGGCAGTTTAACAGGGTTACGTTATCATCATCATTTAGGTGATTTATTCAGGTACCTTAGTAATAAGAATGCAATGTGCCACCGTGCTTGGGACTTAATGATTGCTAAGACTTCGAGAGATATAGAGAATTTCAAATTGACAATTGCCTATTACTGTTGTGATCTGACATATGGATGGTAAAAGTTAATGTGTTTATTGAGTTATAATTGATCAGTACATTACTAGGATACAATTGTAAACCATAAAAATAATTTCAAAGGTTAAGAGCAGGCCATTGGTTTTATGACTTTAGATTTGCTATGTATTTTCCATTTATCATACATTGTTGAACATTATTATTCCTAATATTTCAGAAACCTACTTTGCCATAGATTAGCAATAGCACAGTTATTTTGTGACAAACTGAAATATTGGAATTAAAAACTAAATGAAATGCTGGATATAACACATCAATTGAAGGTCAGAAAGCTGGCTCATTGGTTTGCACTGTTTTTAGAGGCAATTGGGTTCCTGAATTGAAATCTGTCCAAGGGCAATTGTGTATGCATTTTTGCGTTGGTACTGATAGGTTAATTTAAAGGTAAGCCCCAATGGGCACGGGAACCAATATGAGTGATACTTCCTGTGTGAAGTGCTTATCTATATAAATGGCTAAATAAAAGAATAATAGTAAACAATAGAGATGAGCGAACACTGTTCGATTGAATAGATAATCGATCGAATATCAGGGCGTTCGAGGTATTCGATTCCAATCAAATACCACGAGGTAAACGCAGTAAAAATTCATATCCCCTCCCACCTTCCCTGGCGCTTTATTTGCACCAATAACTGTGCAGGGGAGGTGGGACAGGAACTACGACAGTGGAGGCATCGAAAAAAAATCAGAAAAAGTAATTGGCTGGCTAAATCAGGTGACCTCCAATTTATACGAATAGTGGATTTAACATTCGGTTAATTTGAGACTGTGAACTATGTGACTGTGAGACAGGGATAGATGTACAGGCAGGGTTAGCTAGGGATTACTTTTATTTAGGTGGGAATGTTACTCACCCAGCTCTTTAGGGCTCTATCTGGTCGGGATCCCTTTCAGCTTGCAATATGCACAAGCTGACTTTTTCCCATAGGAATGCATTGACCAGCGTTGATTGGCCGAATGCCATACAGAGTACAGCATTCCACCAATCATGCTGATTCTGCCGGAGGCTCGTCTGTGAGGAGGCAGAGTCTAAGATCGCACCAGAATGGAGACTTCTGTGGACCAATCTTATATTCCGGCTCCTCCAACAGAACCAGCATTGATTGGCCGAATGCTGTACTCTGTATGGCATTCGGCCAATCAACGCTGGTCAATGCATTCCTATGCTGAGATGTAGCAGAGCTGGCCGTGCGCTCAGATTGGCTACTCCGGAGATGCAGCTCAGCTCCACGCATGGCCAGCGCTGCTACACCGGAGGTGAAGCAGAGTTGGCTGTGCACTCAGCTCGGCTACACCGGAGATGTAGCAGAGCTGAGTGTGCGTTGAAACCTGCTGCACACTCAGCTCTGCTACATCTCTACAGCTTCGGTATAGCAGAACTGGCCATGCGCTGATCTCAGCTGCATCTCCGGAGTAGCCAAACTGAGCGCACAGCCAGCTCTGCTTCATCTCCGGTGTAGCAGTGCTGGCCGTGCGCTGAGCTTGGCTGCATCTCTGGAGTAGCCAAGCTGAGCACATCTTGGTATAGGAATGCATTGACCAACGTTGATTGGCCGAATGTCATACAGAGTACAGTATTCGGCCAATCAACGCTGCTTCTGCTGGAGGAGGCGGATTCTAAGATCAGTCCACAGCAGTCTCCATTCTGGTCTGATCTTAGACTCTGCTTCCTCACAGACGAGCCTCCGGCAGAACCAGCATTGATTGGCCGAATGCTGTACACTGTATGGCATTCAGCCAATCAATGCTGGCCAATGTATTCCTATGGGAAAAAGTCAGCTCTCAGCGCACACTCAGCTCTGCTACATCTTGGGTGTAGCAGAGCTCAGCGCATGGCCAGGTCTGCTACATCTCGCGCTCAACACTGTTACATCTGAGATTGGACCAGAATGGAGACTGCTTTGGACCGATCTTAGATTCCGCCTCCTCCATCAGAACCAGCATTGATTGGTCGAATGCTGTATTCTGTATAGCATTCGGCCAAAGTCTGCAACAGTCTTGGGGAAAAATAGCGGTTCTCCCACACTATACCCCTCTCCACTTCACAATAGTTATAAAATTCTCTTGGATTTTTTTCCTAGTAGATATATTAATTTTTGTCAAAATATATCTTGGTTACAATGCAAACACTTGACACAACATCACTGATATCTGATGACTTTGGTATAGAATATATTTCCGGTGTAGGTCCACCATATATAATAAGTTGACATGACAATGTACCTAAAGTTGAGCAAATTTTCTAATGTATGTTAGGGCAGTCAAAGAAAAATTGGCACTGTAATTTTACCAAATTTTTAACGCAAACTTAGGTATGCCTTTTAATAAATTTGGTGCAGTTTTTCCTATGAGATGCTTTTGGCAGACATTGTTACGGCATACATTTTAGGCAGTGTCCTTTAATCCCAGTTAAAAAAAATATGTTGTCCATGCTGTCTCCTTGTAGACCAGCCCCACTTATACAAGTTCCAACAAGTTCCAACAAGAACCTATAAAAATACATTGACTAATCCGGGCAAATAGGTTTAGGGCACAAATGGAATGGACAACTACCTAAAGTAATTTGGCCTGTTTGAGAGGCCCATGTCCATGTTGATATACTGCAGGCAAATATGTTTTAGGTTTCTCATGAAAATCTACAGCAGATATCTGCAGTAGGTTGGCTGATGGATCAACACATAAGGTATTGTGATTCAATGGAGGAAATTAGAGACCTTTCTGTGCAGAATTTGTGGCAATAATCAACACGTAGTGGATTTTAGAATCATTGTTTTCTAAGTATATGAATGAGGTATAAAATATTCCATTCATACTGCACATTTTGCATTGTCAATGGAATTTCAGTGGAATGTGTGAACATGGCTTAATGTTTCATCTTGCTTTTTTTCACTGTAGTGTGTGAAAGTCAGTGTCAACCTCTATGATCAGATTCAGAAAATACAGTGAGGATTGACTTTGGTAGTCTTTTTTTTTAACAGTTAGTGACTTTGAATTCTAAGTTTGGCTTTGCCTTTATCCTTTGCCTTTTGCAGGGAGCCTTTAAAGCGACAATTTCACATTGAATAAAAAATTCAAGAAAAAACCCAAAGCAATTGTAGAGGTTTTTGTGGTACCATTAAAGGGGGTTTCCAGGGAATTAAAATTCACTTACCTGATTTGGTGGATGATCGTCCATCCACTTGGTGGGAGTGACACTTGGATTTGGAGCACTGCTCATTATCATGTGACCTGGTAGTCATGATGAGGCTGGAAACCCCGGATCCATCATCATCATCTGCCAAATCAGGTAACTGAATTTAAACTCCTCGGACAACCTCAAAGTTGTGAAAAGCCGTTTTTTTGCTCCACCAGCATCATTGATCACCTACTTCTTCTTATAGATCCATATAGATCCATGTATGCCACACTAAAGGAAGTCTGTAAATACAAAATGCCTTACAAACCAATAACTGTGCCATTTTGGTCCCCTTAATTGGAGCAAAAACATACCATTGCAACTTCAACCAGGTGAAGCAATGCAGAGATGATCAATCTTTTATGGATATGCAAATAATCCCACAAGTGCTTCTGGGCGGTGCCTGATTTCCCAAAATTGCGCATAATTGAAAATTATCTAGTTTTCCTTTGGGCTGAATGCCCAATGTTTCCCCATTGGCTGTAGTTTAACACTTTCAGCCTTTCTTGGCATCATAACTGTCTGCAGGAAAATGTGGCAAATCAAGCTTCTTCCCTGGAGCACTTTTGAGGACGAATGGCATATCCATAAAAGATGATTATTTATGTATTTCTTCATAAGTTTGTGACTACTTGTTTTTGTCCCACATGGCACTATTACAGATGTGGGAGGCATTTTGCACATGACTGACTCCTTTTAATGACAACATAGACTGAAAGACTAAATTATGGATCCATATTTTAGCCTCTATTGTCTTATGATTGTCAAATGCAGCCATTTTGGGGCAATTTACCCAAAAAATCTACACAGAATTTCTCTTATTAAATAATAAATAGGCCAGTTTATCATACACCAGATTTTGGTGTATGTACACTGTAAATTGTGTTGCTAAGATGCAATAATGTTTAGGTGAGTTTTCTATAATGATAACCAATACTTTGGGTAGATCATCACTCAGACAGGGGCCTGACGGCTGGGACTCCTGCAGATTTGAATGAACATTATGGCTTTTTCATTGAAAACCAAACATATCTAAGTACGTTGTACACTGGCTGTGCTTGGTTTTCCAGCTTAGTCTATTGTCTTAAAATAGACTGGGCCTCCAACGGGCTATGTGATCGATGAATGTGACATCATATGGTCTGTGAAAGCAATGGTCATTGCGTGCCACTCTCACTTCAAACATGATTCATGGGGGTCCCAGGTATTGGACCTCCTAGATCTTCAATTGATGACCTATCCAAAGGTTAGATCAATCATATAAGTCCAGAAAACTCCTTTGAATCCCAGTTCTTAAGAATGCACTGAACTTGCTAAATTGGAATCTGGAGCAAAGTTCAGGTCATTCCACTATATTAAAGTCATCTTTTCATTGTGCTATAAGGGGTTTGTTAATGGTAATGGGGTGAAAACACATTAGAGTCATTAGGTTCTCGAATTACTTTAGAAGCATAGCAGAAACATCAATCTTACACAATATAACATTATAGACACGTTACATTTCAATATATAGACATGCTATTCATGTCCATTTTTGTCAGGCATTCACCTTTAAATATATTTTTTAAACAAATAGTTTTTGCAGGTATGACTGTATACGGAATGTACAATTCAGTGCAAAGGTTTTAGGCAAGTGTGATTTTTTTTTTTTTTTTTATTAGGCTTGCTTCTAGCCCCAACATACTCTGCACCACTTTCCAGATATTGTTATGATTCCCTATCCCAAGTAGGGTTCACAATATAAATTCCCTATCAGTATGTCTTATGATAGGAAACTCACACAAACGCAGAGTGAGCATGTACTCTCCATGCAAAAGTTGTGCTTGGCTGGATTGAAACCTAGGACTCTAGTGCTACAAGGTAACAGTGCTAACCACTGGTGGTAGTGATGATATGGCCCCTGACCTCAACATCATCCAATCTGTCTGGGATTACATGACGAATCAGAAGGATTTGAGGAAGACTATATCCATACAAGATCTCTGGGTAGTTCTCCAAGGTGTTTAGAACAACTTCCTGCCAATTTCTTCCAAAAACTGTCTGCAAGTACCTAGAAGACTTGATGATGTATTGGTGGCAGAGGGTGGTCACTCTATGTATTGATTAGATTTAGATATATCTTTAGTTTCTTTATTTGTAATTGCTTATTGCTAAAAATATACTAACACTTCTAATTTTGAAAAAAAAAATCTCACTTTTCAGAATTTTTTTCACACCTGCACAGTATTGTATGTTAGGCCCAGTTCACATCTGTGTTCAGTATTATGCTCGGGGAATCCACTTGGGGACCCCCCAAACGGAATATTGCATGCATTGACAGGTGGTAAACAATGAAACCACACGGGCCCCATAGACTATAATGGGGTCCGTGTGTTTTCCGTGCGCTGTCCACACAGAACATGTGAAGAGAGAAGTACTTCATGAACTAATTTCCTCTCCGCATGACTCATGCAGACACCGCACGGAAAACACACGGACTCCATTATAGTCTATGGGGTCCGTGTGCTTTCATTGCTCACCGCTTGTCAATGCGTTCGGTATTCCATTCGGGGGATCCCCAAACCAACTCCCTGAACGGAATCCCGAACGCAGATATGAACCGGGCCTTACCTGTTCTTTCTGTACCTGCAATGGTTCATAGACTTATATATTTCTAATATCCTCAGGTTATCACAAGCATATATAGCCAAACAAATTAGGAAAACTTTCTAGCAATATGATTGGTAATACGGGAACTCTTTTTTGAGTTGTACTGTCACATTTTCACTTTGGAGACACTTGATCAACAAACAGAAAAAAAAGCTTTCTCTTTCCTCTTAGTCAAAAGCTGTGGCTAAGAAGAGCATATGGTTCAGAGGGTCATTAAAAAGCATCAAAGAAGGCAGACTCATAATGGTAATAAGACGGCTGCTAGGAAATAAAATGGGCATTGATCTGCACTATTGAGTGTGACATTTTAACCGAAGCTAAGAACCAAGAGCATATCTCGCCCTCTTATTCATCTGCCTGCCTGCTTTAGTAAATTGTCTTTTTTTTTTCCAACCACTGGCCCCAGAGGTCACTTCATATTAGCTGCCTTGTTAATACTGAAACAATCAATACTTAATCAACAAGTAATGGGATTTTGCAGTCATCCTGTATGATCTTTCAATAAAGTCCTGTATCTATCTCAGCCCATTCAGAGCCTGACTAAAGATGCACGATTGCAGCAGAGAAAGGATTTGATGGTCTGATGCTTTTAGTCTCATCTGCATCTGATTAAGACACCATGCAGTCACTGTCCTTCACCCCTTTGTTCTCCTTTGCCTGTATAATGTCGCCTCTTATAGAAATTCGTCATCACTGTTCAAAATGCCGTTATGAATTGCAATCTGAATTCATGTTGACAATTGAGCAAAGCTGACTGTAATAGAGGAATATTGAGAGACAAATTGAAGCTGATTTTTTATGTTTGAATCAAATTTTTGGATTATACAGCCTGTATATACTAGAATAAAATGAACGTAGCTTTTTTCATTCCTCTTTTATGTAAAAAGATGTTGCCGCTTTTAGTCCTACTAGTTGTATTTCTTACGGTACGTAAGGTGATTTAACCAGTTCAGGACAAGACACATTTTCAGGATTTTTTTTTATCTTCCGTATTTTTTCTTTAGTTGAATGCTAGAGAAAAAAAAGGGGGGAAACGTGTCTGTTTTTCACATTTTCCATGTTTTTTAAGAAACATTTTTATTATTATTATTATTATTATTATTATTATTATTATTATTATTATACATACATTTTCTTCTTTTTCAAATTTTTCCTGTAACTGGGGTTGATACATTAACCCCAATAACAGGAGGAATGCAGTCTCCTACCCCTCTAGGACCCAGCACACAGTGTTCCCAGGTCCAGCGTTCATGTGACCACCAGGTCAGAGGGGAGCCGCATCATGACACCTCCCTTAGTTTGTATTCATTGCTTATTGTACACAGCGATAGAGAAGACAGGGACTTTAATAAAGTGTCCATGCGTTCTCTTGAGGAGCTCCAGCTGCAGTAACAACTGGCGTTTCTGTACCTGCACGATTTCATACAGCTGTTGACACCACACCAGGAGCACAACTACAGTGCATTATAGCCACAGGGTCCAGGACATTAGGGGGCCTGGCAAACCCAACGAACACTGCTGTCATTACATTACATTACATTACATTACATTATCGTAGGGCCAGGGGAGGTGAGAGAACATAAAAAACACAGATACTTACCTCTCCTGAGCTCCAGGCAGGCTTCAGGCCTGTTTGGTGATGACACAGATTTTGCACAAACCAGGCTGGTATAATTATGCGTTTCGACACTGGCCTGGGTCAGGTGATGTCTGATCCATCATTGAACATGGCACAGAGTGCACCAGAGCCAGGGAGAGGAATATAACATTGTTTTTTATTTTGTATTCTCTCCTGGGTATCTGATCATTATACTCTGGGGTCTGAAAAGTGCAGGGACCACTATGGGGTATAATACTGTGTTCAGGGGCCACTATGGGGTATAATACTGTGTGCAGGGGCCACTATGGGGTATAATACTGTGTGCAGGGGCCACTATGGGGTATAATACTGTGTGCAGGGGCCACTATGGCACATAATAGTGTTTTTAGGGGCCTCTATGGGTTTGTGTGCAGGAATGTGGTTTGTTTGCAAGCCAGAGGGGTGGTTTGGGGGTGGTCGTTCGGAGTCAGGGGTGGAGGAGGAGAGCATGTCAAATGTTCGCCTTGGGGCACCATTATTCCTAGTTACACCAATGCACCACACAGATCCTTTACCTCAACTAGAAAGCTTTCCAAGAGGAGTGTAAGCTGTTTTAGCACAGACCTCTCGATATTATTGCCTTTGGATTTAGAATGTGATAACACCTGAAGTGTTATCTGTGGTGCCCCAATACTTTTATTCATTTATTGTATCTTGATGCAAACAATCTATTGCTCTGAATAATTTGCATGTATTTTTATGCCACTGCCTAAGCATGAATGAAAAAGAACAAGAGAAAAGGATATTCGGATCAGGTTGTCCTGTCCTATTTCATTCAGTAAAGAAGACACTCACCTTGGAAGAAATAAAAACACATAAATCATCCAATACAGTCTGCTATGTCAGAATTTCTAGCACCAGTTTTTCACAAATCATTGGAAAACTGTTGCTACTTGGAGTACAAAAGAATATTGGAACACTTGAAGTAAGGGCTTAATAAACATGGAGAAAATTTTTTGAGGGTAGTCTTACACAATTGTGAATATACTTTATGGGGCTGAATTATCAAGACTGATACAGTTAATGCTCAGCACCATAATTGTAACTTTTCTGCCTGTTCAGGTATCTACACCACCCACCACTTGCATGCTGCGGCGCAGGAGGCGTGTTCAGTATTATTCTTGGCTTAGAGTTTTTTATTGCTCTGTGTGAACATTGCTCTATTACCTCTCCTCTGTAATTGAATTTCCACCACACCCATCTCCTACATCTCTGCTCATCAAATAGATAGACTTAGCCTTGTCTATGTGATTGACATCCTGTCTACCAATCAAGTCTGGGGCAGGTCCTGGACTTCCTATATACAGGTCATCAGCCCACACTGGTTTTCTGGCTATGTGACTTTCTCATCACTAGCTTCCTACTTCTCTTACTATTGTATTACTGACCTCTGACCTTTGGCTTCCCTTGTGACTACTCTTTTGGATTACAATTTTGTACTGCTTTGTCTCTCAGTCTTTGACCCTTGCTTGCTGACTTTGCTTTTGTGTTGTTCGTCTTGTCTGAGTTCTGCATCATCACTTATATCTAGGTAGGGCTTTGTCGCCCAGTTGTCAACCATCGCCTAGGACAGGTCAGACAAGTAGGCAGGGACAGGGGCTGCGTCAGGTTTAGGACTCACTGTCTCTGTCATTCCCTTCTTTCTGGTTTCAGCAGCAGCACTGGCAGCACAACTAGCAATTTCCTTACAATAATATTATACATAGGAGCTGTTTTATACTGGGGATCAGCAGATTCCAAGTTCAAGTCCCCATATAGGACAGGAAAAATGTAAAAAAAAAAAAAAAAAGTATAAGCAAATAATAAAAAGTTTAAAAAAAAACAAAAACCTTTACATTTAAAAATACATTACTTAAAAATATCATATTAGGTATCCTGATGTGTGTATAAGCCTCCACTATATAAAAATAGCATTATTTATCCTGTATGTTCAACAACATAAAATAATATACATATTACAATGCACAAAATATAAAAAACAAAAAAACTTGAGTCTTCAGTAGTTGTTAACTTTTCTAATGGCTAACTAATAATGATGGTAGATTACAACATTTCAAAACTCTCGGCTTCTTCTTCAGGTATATCTAAAAACTATTTCTGAAGGATGCATATTTATTTACAAGAGGGACACATGGGAATAGAATTCTAGGAGGGAGGGTGGAAGAAGGTTATTGGTTATACAACTGAACAACTAAACAATTCATCAGCTTGTAATGTTCTTATCAGTTCACAGAATGTCTTTATGGCTGGCTGTCTCAGTTCAGTGATTTCTGTAGGATGCCATGAACCCATGTGAGAGATTCATCCCTTTCTTGAGAGTGTCGAATAAGGTCATAAACTTGTACTCATAAATCCGTCTCTGTTTCCTGGATTTAAAATTCCCTCTTAAAACAACATTTTTCATGTCATTGGTGATATTATGATCTTCACTGCTGAAATGTTTTGACATGGGAAGGTCCATTCTTTGTTCTCTAATTGTATGGCAATGTGAATTAATTCTCATTCCAAGCTTCTGGCCCGTCTCTCCAACATACAGATTTTCAGTGGAACATTTGGTGCATATTATTAAATACACTACATTAGGTGTGTTACAGGTGAATATACCTGGGATTTTATATTCTCTGTTAGAATTTGGTATCTCTATCTTGTCGGTCAGTATGTGAGGGCAGATTTTGTACCTTTTCTGTCCACATGAAAATGTTCCTGTGTTAGTTGGAGGTGACAGTGAGCTGCTAACAACCATATGCCTGAGGTTTGGTGGCTGTCTATAGCACAGGAGAGAGGGGTCTGGAAATATGGATTTTAGATGGTTGTCTTTTTGTAGTAGTGGATGTAATTTGCATGTGATTCATCTCAGCGTCTCCTGGTGTAGGCTATATGTGATGACCAGGAGCACCCAATTGTTTTCCTGTTTGGCATTGTATTTTAATAACTTTTATCTTGGTATTCTTGTGGCCCTGGTGATTTGGTTATCAATTGTTCTTGGATGGTAACCCTGTAAGAAGAATGTGTTTTTGAGGCCCCCAAGGTGTTTGTCTGCAGGGTCTGAACATATGCTATGGTAAAGGAGCGATAAAACTCCGATATGCGTCAGCCAGGCGCTAATTTTCTTATCATGGATCCATTTGTTATTTTTTAATGCCGTTTTTTGTAAGATGTTCCTGTGAAATTAAAAGCTAAGTTTTAATCGTTTGGGATCGTTTGCTGGATATTTTCATCATTTATAGTCCCTGCATCTCCCTATTGACGACTCTACAACCACAGAGCGAACACTTGCCATATTGGGTTAACCGTGAGTGAGCTGTGTCAATTTTTTTCTGTTATGCCATTTTTAATGCGGAGTAAGCTCCATAATGCCAAAAATGATGATATGTGGTTTTTTTCACACTGACCTCCAAAAATGTTAATAAAAGCTAAAAAAAAAAAATGTTCACCAGAATGGTGCCAACTCGTCACAGAATAAGCCCTCACATAGCTATGTCATAAAAAAAATATTGTTGATATATATATATATATATATATATATATATATATATATATATAGTTAAATCTTTTTACTTTAGCTTTTTCAGCCTCCCTAGGGAACATGCACATGTGTTATTCATATCTCTTTTGCAATAGATTGCAATACCACTGTATTGCAATGTATGGCAGATAAGCTATGTAACTATTGAAGCTTGCTTCAGGCAGACTTCAATAGTTACATTACTATGGCAGGTCTGGGATCCTTCAGAAGGCTCCTGGCTGTCATGGTAATGGAACGGATCTCGAGCTCGAACCGCGGGCACCACCACCACATTATCGATTGTAATATGGAAACCAAAGTAACTGCTCATATGCTGTGGTTATATTTGGGTGGTTAAATGCTGTGAGTCATCTCTTCTCAGGGGAAATGCTGGTTGCGTGAAATAGCACAGACCTCCAGCTAGGGTGTCCACTTTGCTTAAGAATGGATGCCATGCTTAGTCATGTGCACCAGGATGTATATATTCACCATGGTGTAAATAGGGTTTAAAAGGTTAATTTACCTATCATGGCTTTGGTAGCCTAACACACTGTAGTCTGATTAGATAAAACAACAGCACAATAACACCCGTTAATACAACTTTTTGCCATTTATGAGATATAATAACTGGTGTGACTATTAGTGCTGGCATATTCTATAATTATAGAGGATTATAAGTGTACTGTATTTTATTATATTGCTGTTTTACAATGTACATGTATACAGTAGCGTGTTTTAACTGTATCTTATAACACGCTTCAACGTTGTACCACACAATAAGTTATCAGTAATCAGTTATTGGAGTTATAAACAATGTTATCTGATATAATAATCTCTTGGAAGTATTCAGGGTTTAGCTATACCTGAATGAATCGATGGGATGGAGCTTTATGGTAGGGCATTAACCAATTACATTCATTGCCACCGGACCATGAACACAATAACACATAACACGCTATTAAACTGTTATCAACTAGAGGAAGCTGAATATCTATCGTATTATTGGACAGAGGTGGCAGCCATAGCTAATTTTTATAATATTGAACAATACTGGCAAGTGGAGAGACTATAGACTATAGACTAGAACCCCAATAGAGTCTCTATTATATTTTATTATGTCTAGAACGATGATGTGTATGATTATCCCTGCTATTATTATTATTATTATTATTATTATTATTCTTGCTATAATTATTATTATTATTATTATTATTAGCAAAACCTATTATAGGAAAACATTTCAAAGACAATAAAAAGCTTTTATTATGTCTAGAACAGTGATGTGTATGATTATTCTTGCTATCATTACTGTTATTACTATTATTACTATTATTATTATTATTACTACTATTATTATTAGCAAAAAATATTATAGGAAAACATTTCAAGACAATAAAAAGAAAGCTTTTATTTTGTCAAGAACAGTGATGTGTATGATTATTCTTGGTGTTATTATTATTATTATTATTATTATTGATGAGCGAACACAAATGTTCGGGGTTCGAAATCCGATTCGAACAGCCGCACACTGTTCAACTGTTCGAACGGGTTTCGAACCTCATTATAGTCTATGGGGGGAAATGCTCGTTTCAGGGGTAGGCAACATTCGATCAAATTCTACTTACCAAGTCCATGAGTGAGGGTCGGGCTGGATTCTTCTCCCTGTGCAGTGTCCCCGCGTCCTCTTCCAGCCTTGAATTCACTCTGCTAGGCATCGGGCCTAGGCAGAGCCGACTGCGCATGCCCGCACTACATGCGGACATGCGCAGTCGGCTCTGCCCAGGCTCAATGCCTGGCAGAGTGAATTCAGAGCTGGAAGAGGAAGTGGGACCCTGCGCAGGGAGAAGATTTCTAAAGGTAAGAGAAGAACCAGCGTTGATTGGCAATGTATAGCATTCTGCCAATCAACGCTGGTTCTGCATCGAACTTTTACTTTTGAACAGCTAGTAGTACTCGATCAAGTATGAGTATTTCGAATACCATAGTTTTCGATCGAACACCTACTACTAGTACCTAGTACTACTCGCTCATCTCTAATTATTATTATTATTATTATTATTATTATTATTTTGAGAATGTCTTTGTTTTCTGCCATTGTCTTATAGGTGGGCTGTGTATAGTATTATTATTATTATTATTATTATTATGTTGAGAACGTCTTAGTTTTTTGCCATTGTCTTTGGCTATGTTTATTATTATGATTGTTCGAAGCAAACAAGTCCAATTATAATAAAGTTGATGAAAACTTTCAAGGTCCGTCCTGGATTTATAAACAGTATGTAAACCACAATAAATAGCATGACTGCCTTTTTGCCAATGTGTTCATTGTTTAATGGGCTATTTGCTAAATGACAGATCTCTTTCCCAATGACAATTACCCTTTTAAAAGGCGACCATGCTGAACAGCTATGACTTGATTACTAATATTTACCTAGCTTTATTACATTACACTGAGCTTTGGTCTGCTAATAAACGTAACTGATGACACTGACAACTTGCAGGTTGCAGAATGTGATAGACTGAAAGTGTTCTATGATGACGGCTAAAAATAGCTACAAATAATTCTCATGACATATGGTGGTTCGTGCGACTACTTCTATCATTTTGCATTACATTTTTTATTGATTTTGTAGAATGGACAAAGGCGGACAACATTTTTCTAGATTAGTTTACTGTACATGTGGTTGCCTAGCACCTAGAAAGTGATGGGTGTTTAATTAACAAACCTCATTAATCTAAAGCAGTAAGAAAGTAAATTGTATTAATGCGAGGGGAAATATATGTAATATTTGGCAATCATATGTATAAGAGGGTAGATTACAGCAATGTTAAATACTGTACTATGTCAAATAATGAGGGAGTTTCCCACCTCCAAAATAGTATATAGATTAAATATCGCAGCTTGTAGAGCACTCTGATCGCTATACATATGTACCTTTGTACCGTAGCTGATTTTGTCTTTCTGTCAAATATGCAAATGATGGTCTTGGTAAAATAGGGGAGTAACTCTGCCCATTACAGACCTTAGGAGCAGAGCTGTGGTGCTGGCTATAGACATGGAGCAGTAATGTTTGAATAAGGGGAAGAATTTCAGGGCTCTGGGGGTCCATAAAGTAGAAAAAAAATGGTGCTCCAGCAGAAAAGGGAATTCTTCCAGTGCACCAAAGCTCTCATTTGCATATTTCAGTAGTGCTCCAGAAGCTGCTATTTCTAGTTTATGTATCATTAGGGTAAACTGTGGTAAACTAAGATTTATGATTGATCTTCTTTATTCAACGTTATCTATATATATTGGTAAATAAATGCCCTCATTACTAGAGATGAGCGAGTAGTATTCGACCGAGTAGGTATTCGATCGAATACTACGGTATTCGAAATACTCGTACTCGATCGAGTACCACTCGCTATTCGAATGGAAAAGTTCCTACCTTTAGAAGTCTTCTCCGTGCAGCTTCCCCGCGGCGTCTTCCAGCTCTGAATTCACTCTGCCAGGCATCGGGCCTGGGCAGAGCTGACTGCACAAGCCTGCTTGTAGTGCGGGCATGCGCAGTCGGCTCTGGCTGGATCCAGCCCGACCCTCACTCGTGGACTTGGTAAGTGTAATTTGATCGAACGTTGCCTACCCCTGAAACGAGCATTTTCCCCCCATAGACTATAATAGGGTTCGATATTCGATTTGAGTATTCAAATATTGAGGGGCTACTCGAAACGAATATCGAACCTTGAACATTTTACTGTTCGCTCATTTCTACTCATGACTCCACAAAATCAGGTCTCATGTTTACAAGAACAAAAGTGGCTAATAAATTTTAGGGTCCATTTCCATGGAGCAAAATGGTGCTTTATTTATCCACAGCATAGAAGTATATGATGGCTGGGATCTGACACTGGGACTTCCACCGATCATGACAATATGGTTACCTGAGTCTCTTATGTACATAAAGGGGGTAATACACACTTGCTCCATTCACTAATGAGACTTATCAGGCTGTGGAACATAATTAAATGGGTTTTCCCATCTCAAGGATCATTGTTAAACTTGTAGTTTAAGCTAACTGAAGTGTTTTTCCTCCTTGCATTGCATTGTCCTATTTTCCAGATACAGCTAAATATATCTCCCTCAGTGGTGTTTACAGCTGGTTTCCTAGGTTACAGACCACCACTCTGGATGGACTGATGACTCTGGTCCAGGTCATCTGTATTCTATTCTCTTTCGCTCTCTGCATGTTGCTTTCAGTTGTTGAGCCCTGATAAGTGTTAGAAAACTTCCTTCATCAGTGTCTTTGTTATCTCAGATTGCAGACATAATAGATTATCTCATAATAGACATTACTGTATAGCTTACAACAAGCAAAAGCTTGCTGCTGGACTGAGTTGAAAGCCAGGAAGGGGAGAGGAGACAGTAAGGCAGCGGAAATCCTGAGAGTAGAGGATGACATCAAGTAAACCACATTAATGAAATCAGTCATACTAGTAGAAGCCAAGTCTCATTGACAAGTAGTCTGTTTATTAGAAATGACAATAAATACAGTAGTCTCATATACTAATTACATATTGTATTATAGGATGCATGATTACTGAAAATAGGTGCAACAATGTGTATTATATCCTAAATGCCTTGCAGCCTTCAGGGTAAGGCAAGTTTAGCTCTTGGAATGGGAGGTTTGGTGGATTTTTAAGCAGTAGCCTCTTGTTCACAGAACATGTCATTTACAATTGGTATTCATTACAGTGATCAGGTTTATTAGTACAGTACATAGTAGCTGAACACCATGATCAATAAACATTGCATTCTTCACTTGTTCCAGGGGGCCAGTCTTGTTTCATATCCACTCCTGGACAGATTAATAGGTATTCTAGTAACAGGAAGACATCACTTAACCTCAGCAACGTAATGAACTTATTGAACATGTATAGAATAAATTAGATATAGATGATTGATAGATAGATAGATAGATAGATAGATAGATAGATAGGTAGATAGATGCCATACTCAGAGTGTATTGTCCTCTAGAATCATTGTACCAAAAACTGGATGAAGAAGTCATTATCCCAAACAGAATCTTAGTGCAAAACTTCTTATAACCAATCCTCTTTTCCAGTCTTCTTAACATGTTTCAGCATAACAAATGGCTGGTTTGGTCTCTCCAAACAATTTGTGATAACATGCCCAATGTTCAATATACTTTCTTATTATGCAATATATTAGTTGATCAATAAAAAAAAATAATCTTCCAAATATTCACTTTAATCTTGCTTGAGTCATCATATACATAGTAGGTAAATCAGCCGTGTCCATTACAAACACATTGACCTATCTGTGTTGCTTCTTGATGATGACCACCCTAAGCTACTATGCCTGAGTCAATCACAGTATAGAGTGGAAAATCAATCTTTTCTATTAGTAGACTGTTATTATAAAGTTGTACGTGTGTAGGACGCTGAGTGAAGCATTTGACAGTGGTTTAAAGGACTTAATAGTTTGTGGCAGAATCTTTATCTTCTACATCTTTAGGTCATTTTTTCTGTTATTTTAATTGTTTTACTATAAAAAGCAATTCTTGTTTGCATTCATTTACTTGCTTTATTTATTATTATTTTTTAATAATAATAATAATAATAATAATAATAATAATAATAATAATAATAATAATAATAATAATAAATGATTACATATTATAAGAGATGAAAATTTCTAAATTTGTTTCACATTTGATGTAAAAAGTCCAAATTGGCCTGAAAATTCATGTGACATTCTCAGGGCTTTGTGACAGACAGGCAGCCAGTGGTGATAGCATCATTGTCCAGTGATGAATGGCTAGAGATAACAGATCTATCCAGTGACATTAGTGGGAGGTATGAGAAAATCGCCGGGTCCAGGCCTTATTCATTTAGAGTCCAAACAACATGCTCCAGTACTTTAGATGTAGATCAGAAACCATTTTCCATTCCAACACCAGATTTAACCAATCATCATCATCCTCATCATCATCATCATCATCATCATCATCCTGCTGAGATGGAGCCACTAAAGGAAACCTTGCCTTCCAAGGCATGTTCTGGAGCTGAGACTGAGCCAAATCTAAACACAGAGTCCTTTGGAACTGAACAGAATTCACCAGCAGTGTTTTTGTCCCTTGAGGATAGTTGAGCCTTGCACCAACAGTGTTTTTGTCCCTTGGATTGAATAGAGTCTTGCACTAGCAGTGTTTTTGGCCCTTGGAGTGAGTAAAGCCTTGCACCAGCAGTGTTTTTGGCCCTTGAGGTTAGTTGAGCCTTGCACCAGCAGTGTTTTTGGCCCATAGGGTTAGTTGAGCCTTGCACCAGCATTTTTTTTTTGGCCCTTGAGGTTAGTTGAGCCTTGCACAGCAGTGTTTTTGGCCCTTGGAGTGAGTATAGTCTTTCACCAGCGGTGTTTTTAGCCCTTGGAGTGAGTAGAGCCTTGTACCAGCAGTATTTTTGGCACTTGAGGTTAGTTGAGCCTTGCACCAGCAGTGCTTTTGGCCCTTGGAGTGAGTAGAGCCTTGCACCAGCAGTGCTTTTGGCCCTTGGGGTTAGTTTAGCCTTGCACCAGCAGTGTTTTTGGCCCTTGAGGTTAGTTGAGCCTTGCACCAGCAGTGTTTCTGGCCCTTGGAGTGAGTAGAGCCTTGCACCAGCATTGTTTTTGGTCCTTGGAGTGAGTAGAGCCTTGCACCAGCAGTGTTTTTGGCCCTTGAGGTTAGTTGAGCCTTGCACAGCAGTGTTTTTGGCCCTTGGAGTGAGTATAGTCTTTCACCAGCGGTGTTTTTAGCCCTTGGAGTGAGTAGAGCCTTGTACCAGCAGTATTTTTGGCACTTGAGGTTAGTTGAGCCTTGCACCAGCAGTGCTTTTGGCCCTTGGAGTGAGTAGAGCCTTGCACCAGCAGTGCTTTTGGCCCTTGGGGTTAGTTTAGCCTTGCACCAGCAGTGTTTTTGGCCCTTGAGGTTAGTTGAGCCTTGCACCAGCAGTGTTTCTGGCCCTTGGAGTGAGTAGAGCCTTGCACCAGCAGTGTTTTTGGCCCTTGAGGTTAGTTGAGCCTTGCACCAGCAGTGTTTTTGGCCCTTTGAGTGAGTAGAGCCTTGCACCAGCAGTGTTTTTGGCCCATAGGGTTAGTTGAGCCTTGCACCAGCATTTTTTTTTGGCCCTTGAGGTTAGTTGAGCCTTGCACAGCAGTGTTTTTGGCCCTTGGAGTGAGTATAGTCTTTCACCAGCGGTGTTTTTGGCCCATAGGGTTAGTTGAGCCTTGCACCAGCATTTTTTTTTGGCCCTTGAGGTTAGTTGAGCATTGCACAGCAGTGTTTTTGGCCCTTGGAGTGAGTAGAGCCTTGCACCAGCATTGTTTTTGGTCCTTGGAGTGAGTAGAGCCTTGCACCAGCAGTGTTTTTGGCCCTTGAGGTTAGTTGAGCCTTGCACCAGCAGTGTTTTTGTCCTTTTCTATCTGTATTTGTTCTGTAGTTTTCTTTACACTCTATCCTAGTTTTCTGACTATTCAGATTTGGTAGGTTGTATAAGTCATAGTAATGATACGGAATACAAGGAAGTGATGGGGACCTTCTTATATGGTGTGGTGAGAAAGGCCTTATCTTGAATGTGGCCAAGAGTAAGGAGATTATGATAGACTTTGGAAAGCATTGAGGTATAAAGCGTTAAGTCTTACAAGTAAGTGGGTATATACCTGGACAATAAACTAGACAAGGGGGCACGTAGGCTATTTTGTCTTAGGCAATTGAGGTTGTTTGAAATCCGTGGCGAGTTATTGGACACTTTCTATCAGTCCGTAATACATATATAGTATTATATCTACCTCTTTGTATACTTTTGATCTCAATTGACGGTATTGATGAATATATGTCGTATACCTTAGTTTAGTTTTTCTCCTGTGGAGACTTCTCTTCCCACTATAACCCTTCTCTATTGCAGTAGATTGATTTGTATAGGTGCAATATATCATTCACTTACTCAATAATTTTATATTTGATAGAACCCACAGCTCTAAATTCCTTCTGGAAAACAGACATGCAAAATAAAGTGATTGCTATTAAAATTATGACTTTCTGAAAACAGTTTTACTCCCTGGTCAACATGCTATTGACAGCATTGCAGCTGTTAAATTGTACATTCGATTTAGGGTGGAAAATCAAGATTTACCTGAATTGTGCAAAAGCAGACATGCTAGGCTATAAAATGAAATGGTTTTGAACAAAGAAAGCATTTCAGACGTATCTGAACTATTACTTAAAGTCCGACATTATATTATGCTACTTAACTCTCAAGTTAATGAACCAGAATTTCAGGTTTTTTATAGCAGAAACAATAATCTTTATAAAATGGAAAATCAGGGCCATTTGAGTGGTGCTTTTACCTATTTCAATAATAAATTTGGATGGGTACACAATAAAACAAAACATCTGCTGTTTGCATTGATGTATTCATTGTGCAGCCTTGTATCTAAGGCTAACCTTTGTCTCTTAGAACGGTAAGGAAAAGGAGGCACGTATGGTATACCTCAATTGGATTGTTACTGAAAGACCTTGGAAATTGACATAAATTGTTTTGACCGCATACCTCAAACCATCATTATTTCATACCAGCTTCTTCTGTTTTAGACACCATGTATCTATTGAGCATGGAGTGAACATGGAGTCAAGGTTATTTTTTTTCTAGTTTACCAAATAACTTTCCCAACAGTAAATACACAGAATAGCAGAATAATGCGACAATCTATTATACTAAAGAGCCAGTGAACTCCTATTGACGGAAAAAATAACATATATTTACATTTTTTTCATTTTTTTTTTTAAAGGAACATGATTAAAAAACACAGTACAGCACTTTACAATACTAGCCAACATAACATACTTATATATGATTGGTATTTCACCATAATCTCAACTGGAAATTCCTCAAGAGTGTGATGTCAATTCTGAGATGTCCATGCTACCATATAAGGTATTCTGATGATGCGAATGGTTAAACATAGATAATTCCTAGGAGATTAAGATGTTTGATATTATTATTATTATTATTATTATTATTATTATTATTATTATTATTTATTTATTTATTTATATAGCACCAATAATTCCATGGTGCTTTACATTTGGGGGGTTTACATATAGTACACAAAATATAGTGTATACTATTAACTATTAGGGCTAGGTTCACCTAGGACTCTGACACTGCAAGGTAACATTACCACTAAGCCACCATGTTGCCCATACACTACACTGCACTACAACATCAATAGTATAGTTTACTGGTTGATTTTAAGGACATTGGACCTGACATACAAATTTAAAAACTGTGGTGTGAGGAACTCAATAAATAGCCATTTACAGAGTATCAGTTCTCCTAATAGATTTCAGTATGCCTAAGTATGCTTACGTGGACCATGCATTAGCCAGTATGAGACTGGCCAGACTTTGGGGCAAGCCTCTTGATGATCCGACACCCATGAGGTTGCAAATAGATTAAAGTCTTAGATAGCTCTGTACTTGAGTTTAAAACAAGTTTCCGTCCATTACTCACTGGCAGTCAATTGACGAAAACCCTCTATTACGAGTCGGGAGACCTCCAGATCCTGAAATTCTCTAGACAGCCTAGACCAGTGATGGCGAACCTATGGCACGCGTGCCAGAGAGGGCACGCAGAGCCCTCCATGCTGGCACGCGTGCGGTCGCCCGGATCGCTCACCAACAGGGAATCCGGTACAGGATTCCCCGTTGATGAGCGATCACTGCCTTCAGTTGTATGTGCAAATGCACATACAGCTGAAAGCTGTCAGGGTAGGCCGCGGATCGCGCGACCGTGGCCTACACTGGCTGCAGAGTTTGACCTCTGCCCCGACGCGGGCGCGATGATGTCATCAGCGCCACCAGTGACAAGAAGGTGGATGCCGGCGGCTCTTCAGGGGTGAGTATGAGAGTGGCTCACTGTGTATATGATGTTGGGGGGAGCGCTTATAATACTTGGTGGGGTGTATGATACTGGGGGGGAGTGTATAATACTGGGGGGGCTTATAATACTGGGTGGGGTGTATAATACTGGGGGGAGTGTATAATACTGGGGGGAGTGTATAATACTGAGGGGGCTTATAATACTGGGGGGAGTGTATAATACTGGGGGGGCTTATAATACTGGGGGGAGTGTATAATACTGGGGGGAGTGTATAATACTGGGGGGCTTATAATACTGGGGGGAGTGTATAATACTGGGGGGAGTGTATAATACTGGGGGGGCTTATAATACTGGGGGGCTTATAATACTGGGGGGCTTATAATACTGGGGGGAGTGTATAATACTGGGGGGAGTGTATAATACTGAGGGGGCTTATAATACTGGGGGGAATGTATAATACTGGGGTGGCTTATAATACTGGGGGGTGTACTAAAGAGCATATAATACTGGGGGGGGCTATTTATAAGCACACAATACTGTGTGTGGATGCCACTGTGGAGCATATAATCCTGTGGGGGGGGGACACCTACTGCGGAGCATATAACACTGGGGGGCTACTGTGGTACTGTGGAGAATATAATATTGTGTGGTGGGCCCACTGCAGAGCATATAATACTGTCTGGGGTCCCCTCACTACTTATATCACACAGTATCTGTTTTATAGCAGACGTGATATTAGTACAGGATGTAAGCATATTACACGGTAACTATAAAACAGATCCTGTGCGATGTAAATAGTGAAAATTAATTGTTCAAAGTACCAAATGCCGAGACCTTTACATTTCAGTACAACGTTGTTTGTATTATTGAAAGCTCTGTAAAGCCCCACATGACTGTAATTTTTGGTCAGTAACTGTCCGCAATTGTGGATCCGCATAGTATTAAGTCTATATTGTCGTGTTGGCACTCCGCGAAAATTTTGTGGGTTTTGGGTTGCAGTTTGGGCACTCGGTCTCTAAAAGGTTCGCCATCACTGGCCTAGACCAACACATCCCCAAACTGGTCTGTAGAATGTGTCCTTCGATCACATTTACTATTAACCCTTTCTAATAATAGGTAAGACATAGACATGTCTAAACTATATTACAATGACTTTCTATTTTGTGCTGATTAATTTTAGAATATATTTTTATAGTTTTACAACCTCTAATCGCTTATCTTCTAAACTTCTCTACATAGATAGAGAATTATAAACTAACATTGTAGGCTTTATGTAAACACCATTAAGGTAAGTGTTAATGTTTACTTTTTACAATTTATTATTCTTTATTACCAAGTTCAGCACATACAATGCATATATACACAAATACATACATACATACATACATACATACATACATACAGTACATTCCTGAGATGCCTTCTGAGAAATAGCAATGTTTCAATCACGGGAGCCTTCACACATGTAAGGCTTCTTTTTTATTAAATGGGACTGATTCACTAATAATGCATACAGGGTAAATATAGAATAGCCAGTCTTAACCTGTGTAAAATTCATCACAGTGACTAGTATAGGATGATAAATCTTTTAATCTATGTAATCTAAGTTTCTAACACCTATCCCTTGGTTTACTTTGTAACAGATATTTGATCCAGAATTATGGCACAAATCTGATGCAAAATGTGGTATTGCAAGTCCAAACCTTTTACTGTTGAAAATACACAACATATACAGTGCGCAAGCTGGCCGGCGGCCATTTTTGGGAGGTCACTCGCACCTGTGGTTCTATGGCCACCGGCTGGCATGCGCACTCGGCTCTGCTTGTGTCTCACTGGCAGAGCCGACTGCACAGGCGTCGGAGTTTGGACCGAGACAGAAGACGACGAAAGAAGAGGTGGTTGCAGTTGAAGATGGAGACGTTGCTGGAGAGAGTTCTGTTTGAGCGCTGGGGCCCGCCCCCAATGCTGCGAGAGAACTCATTTACATATCAATAAAAAACGGTATTTCTACCAAACGGTGGGCCAGAGGAGACTGATAAAGGTAGGAGACGAATAGCCTTTCTTAAAGCTATTCCGACATGGTTACTACAAAAAAAACTTACTTTAATGGTAGAATCCCCTTAATTCAAAATAAAAGGGGAATTCTGGTCTCGTAATATTGGTAACCTATCCTCTGATTCAGCCAGCTGTTTTAAGTCATGGCTGTGCTTTGTGAACTCCACTTCCTCTTCACAGGCCATGTGATGTCACAGTCACTGTTTACATTGCTTGTGTGGATCTCAGTCCCATTCAAGTGAAGGTCCCAGGTGTCAGAACTCTAGACCTTCCCTTTATGACCTATCCTAAGGACAAGCCTGGAAAACTCTTATTAGGCCAGGGCCCCACGTAAACAATGCAATTTTACTGTGGTGTTTTACAGTAGCTGCAAGTCATTGCGTTTTTGTAAATCACAGCAAAAATGCAGCAACAAATCCACAGAGAAACCAAGAGCATGAATTGGCATACTATGAATATAAAAACCATAGCACAGGTAACTTTTCATGTTAGAGTTCTTTCATAGCATGTTGTAGAGATTAGTGGAAATCTCTTATGGTTTATGGCTGCTGTACACCGCAGTAGGTTAGACTCTGCGGCAAATTCTTATAGCTCATCTACGGTAACTACTTCTCGTGTGTGCTTTATTTAGAAGGTATGGTTAAAAATACCATTAAAAAGACATGGATTTTGTGGCTTTTATATAAATGCCTTTTTACAGGTGCAATTGAATGAACCCTTCCCATTAACCATCCAACCCCCTGCACTGTCTGAATACTCTCTTATCTTTCTACATTATGTTACATGTGGATTTTGGCATGGATGTTGTAGTGCATTTCAAAACGTGAAACCTGTTGCGAAAACCTACTGAAAGAATTTGCACCACAGGTCAATGTATGACTGGCAAATTTCTGTAACATGTAGACAAGTTTTACAATCTCATGTACTTAGCTGGTACAGCATTCACCCTAAACATTGGGCCATATTTACTAGGACTAACTAGGGCAACACACATGCAAGCTGCGCATTTCTATCTGCATGTTTCGTGCAGTAACCAAAAGGAAACCACACGTGGACCCCATTTAAGTCTATGAGATAACCCCTTTTCCAGAGGAAGGGGGGGGGGGCAGAGGAGCGGAATAGCAGCATCGCTCCTGCCGCTGCTGGCTTCATGTAGGGCAGGAGCGTAGTGATGTCGCAGGCACCTGTGTTGGCATCTGACCCTCCCCGGCATCCGCCTTTCTATTACACCGGATGCTGGGTCTGTATTGGCATTGTGACGGCTGGAGAACTGACTGGTCTCACCATCTATGAGCGCGCACGCAGGGCCAGCGGCATAGAAGAGACGTCATCTCGCCGCTGGCTTTGCATATAAATCCCCGCACACCAATGACACAACAAAGCAGGAAGAAAGAAGATTTTACAGCAGCGAAGACTGGTGAGTATGCGATGTGGGAATACCCCTTTAATACTAGTAGAAGAAGAAGAGGAGGAAGAAGAAGAAGAAGAACAGTAATAATAATAAGATGAATATTTATTAACACAAACCCAGACAAGTACTAAAGCTTCTGATCTATTGGTCTACAATAGCTTGGATGAATGTGACTTAATGCTAGTATTATAGATTTGCATAAAACAAGGTGTGATATTACAGACAACCTGGGTATGTAGTATATCAGAACAGAACATGATTGACAAAAAAGCTTGTAGTCATTGTAGTCATAGTTTATTATTGCTTGAATTACAACATACAGACATGAAGGCTCCAGACCCCCAGAGATTATGTGATATAACACAACGGCTCTGATAGGTGTTCACAAGGTATTTGTTATTCTGTTCCTCTTAATGATCTATAAAGTTTTCCAATAAAGGCTTTTGGCTTAGCAGTTACAGAAACAGATGGGCTGCATTTTCTCAAACAGATGCCAGGAAAGCAGTCCTGTTACTTTATCTCAAAAGCAAACAATGAATAAATGGTTCAAGAGTTCCACCTTTTTCTTTATTACTACACGGAGCGTTATATTACAATTAACTGTTGTTTGTTATTACATAACCTTTACTTTCTTCTTCACGCACACAATGTAGGTGTATTCTGTAACTACAATCACGTATACTTCTGCTTGACTTGGAAAGGTCCCTTTATGGGAATTTATCAAAGGCTTTTTGGCTCTTTTATGGTGTTGAAGAGTTGCAAATTGTTGCAAGTGCCATATTTGGAATAGAATTTCTAACTTTTCACACCGCTCTCCTTTTAAAAGTGTTGAGAAAAGCAGGTGTGGTTTACATGTAGGTGGTGGAGACGTGGTGGAGATCAACTAACTTAGCATCTCTTACTGATAAAGAAAATCTTATATGACAGATTGTAATCAAACTGGAAAAAACACAGTTGCACCATTTTCTTATGGATCTGAGCACATCTCGGAGAATCTTGGTACATCTCAGAGAATCTTGGTACATCTCGGAGAATCTTGGCACATCTCGGAGAATCTTGGCACATCTCGGAGCATCTTGGCACATCTCTGAGAATTTTGGTACATCTCGGAGCATCTTGGCACATCTCGGAGCATCTTGGCACATCTCGGAGAATCTTGGTACATCTTGGAGCATCTTGGCACATCTCGGAGAATCTTGGCACATCTCGGAGTACTTTGGCACATTTAATTTGAATTAAACTTTTTTTTTTACTTGTTAGACATGGGGGTATGGATTCTCAGAAAAAGGAGGCATATCTTAAATGTGTCAAAATGTGCCTAAAATGCACCAAAACTGCATTCTAAAATTCTACCTCAAGTAAGCCACTAAAAGGTGGTGTGAACTTAGACTAGACAGTCTAAAGATTCCCAGCCACTGTGATAAATTTGGTGCATTTTCTGACTGTTTATCTAACTTTACATGTTCTAGCTGTTAGTAAATCTGGGCTAACATGTTTATTTTTGTTGTTTATATTTGTTAAAACTTTTCATTTTTTAATTACTTTTTTTTCTAGCCCTCCAAGCTGCTTGATCAATCTTTAGGATGCTTTTATAATAGACAGATACCAATACTACTATATTACATTCTGTGATAAAATTACTGTTTGCTTTTGAATACTAACTTTAGAATTCTGAATAGTAATGCAGCACTGGCAAGTCTTGGAGCCTTCAGAAGACTCCTGGCTGTCATGGCTATGGAATATCTCCCACAATCTGCCTGTAAGGGGGTGTTCACACTACTGTTGTTAACGTCCTTTGCTGTCTTCAATCAGAGGATGACAGCAAAGGACATTAAACTGTCGCAGAGAAGGGTCACAGACTGATTTTGTGTCACTAACACTAATATGAACAACATAACGTAAGCTATCTTTTTTATGTAGATTGGGAGCCCCATACAGCCCCATATTTTTCCCTATAAGTATGTCTTTGTAGAATGGGAGGAAATCCACGCAAACACGGGGAGAACAGAAATACTCCTTGCAGATGTTGTTCCTGGTGGGATTCCAACCCAGGACTTCAGCGCTGCAGTGCTAACCACTGAGCCACCGTGTTGCCCCGATGTATCTTCTGTCATGTTTGTTTACCTTTGTAATGGAAGATACAGTCATGTATGCAAACATGACTAAAGATAACAGGATTTTAAGAGGCAGTGCACGGTTCTTGAGAAAATTCATAGAGTCAATCACAGGGGCATGGGCATTTATAGGAAGCATAACGTATTAAAGTGGCATTCTCACAAACATAACTATATGTAGATTTGTAGGCAAATAAGATTTCAACATTTTACCAAATATAAATAATTAAAATTAATGAAATAAAATAAAGATTTTCTCTGATTATCTTAGTCGTGACAGCCTTTTGTCTTGATCAGTTGCTAATGGATAAGATGGAGACGATAACCTGGCCACAATAACTAAATCATAGCTGAGTTTCACTGTTTAGAAAGTTCTTGTGTTCATGGTGGGAATTTAACTTTGGGAGCTGGAGCCCTAGCATTTGCATCCTTATTAAAATGGTTTCCAGGCAAAAAAAATTTGATGACCTTTCCTTAGGATAGGTCATCAGTATCAGATGGATGGGGGTAGTAGTTGTGGTGCTGTTAAAACACAGTGCGCCATCTTCAATGCAGTGCAGATAGTGATTACTACTGATTAAATTCTATTGATTTGAATGGAATGTGAGCTGCAGTAATTACTGACACTAGACAATGGCCACAGCTTTCTGCTTTCAGCTTTGTGCAATGTGCTTTACAGCGCTACATCTACTAATATCAGCTGATCAGGAAAGTTGAAAGATACTGTTTTGTTCACTTTGAATGGTCATACAACTTTGCTTCTGACAGCCTCCATTTATGGTAGCCTAGAACTGCTTATGTCTATTTCCTTCTAATATTATTAAGTAGACCTTTAGTTGTGCCTTCACAAAAGGATACCCAGCTAAATGATAATATATGAGCATTTAGATGTTAATGTAAGCTGATATACTAGAAAAGAACAAAATATAGCCTCAAACTCTGCCACTCAAGAGCTATTGCATGCTACAATCAAGTTTGTCAGCCAACCTTAGGCATCATGTATATAACCATATTAGGATCCTATACTGTTTATATCATTATTGCACATTGAGGTCATTTGCTTTCAATCAAAACAAGGTTACGGTGTACTGACCTTACACTGTAGATGCTGTAACAAGGTAAAAGACATAGTTTAGAATACCAAACCATTCACACCACTAGAAATGTGTCTTGAAAGCTATTTTAGACATATCTTTATTTCAATTTACAATAGTAGCCAGGGGTGCTCCTGCAATGAGGCAAGTTGAGGATCTTGCCTCAGGCGACAGTAGTAAGGGCAGACATACCATTGGTGCATCCCAATAGGGCTCAGGAGGGCAGAAGGTAAGTAGGGGGGAGGGGGGCCAGATTGCACATGTGGAAAGTGGGGGAGGGTATCCGGGGTCATGGGTGGGTGGTGGTGGGGGGAAGGGGTAGATGTACGAGGTGACTGTAATCTCTAAAGGGGGGAAGGGGGCTGGGGGCCGGGGGGAAGGGGAGGGCCGGGAGGCGCGGTTGGGGGGAAATAGGAGGGCCGGAGGTGCAGCAGCGGGGATGTGGGGTCCCGGCCCACGATGCTGTGTGAGGGGCCCGCGCCGCCCGCAACGAAACAGCCATGGGGGGAAGGCCACGGGTTGCGCTGCAGGTGGTTCACGCAAGGGTGAGGGGACAGCGGACGAAGTCATGGGTTATAGCTAATATGTTATATATCCAACAGTGTTTAATTTGTAGAATGTATAGGTAAATAATATGTGTAAAGTGCTGTATATGTGTTTTTATATGTGTAATGTGTGTCATTATTTATATCAAAACTCAGATTTTTTATACTTTTGCACCCCCACGCAGTAATATTGCCCTAATTGTACCCCCCATAAACATTTCTCCAATTGTGCCCACACTGAGTTATAATGCTCCTATTTTCCCACCATTCATTAAAACTGCACCATAGAGCTCCCACTAATAATGCTCCCTTTGTACTACTACTCATTAATAATGCTTCTAATTGCAACCCCACTCAACACTAATACAACCAATATGCTTCCTCTCAGTAATAATTCCCCAACTGTGCCCCTACTGCGCCCCCACTCCTAATACCCCAAAAACATACTCATCTGTCCTGGCACTTCAGGGTCTTCTGTTGTAGCCAATTCAATTGCATGCCCTGCCTCGATTCCTAGAAACACTGCGTCTCATGTGACCTATGAGGCCATTCAGCAGTCTCAATGGCCACTGAAGAGGGACTGGTGATAAATATGACATTACATGACATTACTGGTAAGGATACACACTTGTACATTGTGTATCAATTCCTCGATGTGTTTAAGACGTTTGCTAGTGCTCATTGAATAGGAACCCTTATTCATTTCCCAAGGAAGGACATAAGTCATGGTCATGTGATGGTCACAGAGGTGAATAACTTGTAATAATACAGATAATGTATTGCGATTGTATGCAACCTTAAACTTGTGTCCAACACATAACCAGAATAGATGGAAGTAAACAATGGATGTTCCTGTTGAATGCCAGCAAGTCGAGATCTTGAATAGCATGAAAAAGTGATACTGATAACGTATTGGAAAATTGTAAAACTTTTCATTATACAAAGACCTTTCTATTACATAAAGAATGGCATTTATTTGAGGAAACGGTGGAACCCATATTGTCACACATTGGAATGTGTTGTATAGATTTTGTTCAAGAAGTAGTACAAATTGGACAATGGACATTTACTGATTATACAAATTTAAAGCCATACGCTTTCAGCATGTATTGTATTAAAGCATACAATAGTAGGTAGGAAGAGGAAAATCAGTAGTAAACTACACAGGAACCTACACATACATTGCACATCAGAGGTCCATTGAGCCATCTTTTCTGAATCTAGACTTTTAAAACATTGCAACTGCAAGAGAAATAAAAACTCAGTAGAAACACAACACAAAAGAGAAAAACTCAATAACCTGATTTTTCTTTTTTTTTTTTTTTTCTTTCTCTGTAACAAAAGTTCCATATTGCTTTAAAGCCTCAATGTAGATTGAAAGCGAATAGTGCACTTTGGGGGAAATCTTTAAAACCTCAAATTGTTGACTGTCAGGTTTTAAAAGTAAAGTAGGAAACATTTTTCTGTTTTTGTTATCTTAAAAACTGGAGCCATTTTATTCTCTCCATCCTACCAGAATAAAATAAAAAATCTTCAACTTTTAGAAATGTGCCTTTGGAAAATGTAAGTTTCATCCAAACTCTTCAACAAATTGTCTTCGGAATGACAGTTTGGAGCACGGTGCCTAAGTTTTCATTTAATTGATGCTAAAGTTAAGGTATGGATATAGCAGAGCTAAATTTGCTATGCAACTATTTTCTGCACCTTTAGATACATCAAATATAGTATATAGCCATGTTTGTGTCAAAAAAGACAATATTTTGCTATATTATGGTGGTTCAGTAGGTATGAATTTGACTTATGTACACATGTGGCCCTATTTCACTTGAATTTGATAACATGCTGCCATGTGATAACCTGCAATGAAAACCTCGGAAAGCTATAAAAATATCAAGTTAAAAAGGACTGCAACTGTTTACTTAAAGGGGCTCTATCATTGGGAAAACTAATTTTTAACTAAGCATATATTTGCATAGCCTTTAGAAATGCTATTCCACACATACCTTTTGTTTGTAAATCCCCTCATCTGTTTTTTAATTACCCCGATTTTATTGATATGCTAATTAGCCAACAAGTAGGGTTGAGCCGATCTTGATTTTTCAGGATCGATTTTAAAATCCGATTTCCAATCATTTTTCATTCGAACCCGATCTCGATCCCAATTCCGAACCCAATGCAAGTCAATGGGATATTTTTTTATTAATCGGAGATCGGATTTTAAAAGCAATCCTATTCACTATACTGCATGGAATCTAACAATTGAACATTTTAATTGTTAGAATCCACGCTGTGTAGTGAATCACTAAGTAGCCAGAGGACTTTTTTTTAATCCTCTGGCTACTTAGTCCCCCCTGGTGTCCACTTACCTGCAGAGATGGCTGCTCCGGTGCCTGGTGTTCTTCTTCGCCTCGCTGCTGCTCCATGGTGCTCTTCTCGCCTCACTGCCCCCTGCCTCTCAGATTAGGAACGTGTGGGCGGGTTAGGAGAGTGTGGGCGGGTACTGGGAGGGGAGACGTCACGTCTCCTCGCCCTGTACCCGCCCACACTCTCCTAAGCCACAAGTCCCGCCTTCCTAGCTCTTTAAACACTAACCTGGGAGGCGGCGGAGAAGAAGGAGAACACCGAGCACCAGAGCAGCCATCTCTGGAGGTAAGTAGTTACTAGAGATGTTAGTTTAGTCTCCCATTATAATGAATGGAGGCAGCCGGTGCGCAGGGGGGTTAAGGCTGTGCGCCAGCTGCTTCCATTCATTCCTATGGAACCACAGCGGAGCCTTCACACTGAGTATACACTCCACTCAGAATGAGCGGAGCGTTTACTAAGTGTGAAGGCTAAGCAAAGCATTGTGGGAAATAGTACCGATCTCGATCCCACCTAAAAAGTTCACTGAGCACTGTGTGATGTGTGTAAACATGGAGGAGGTGAGAGCAGGGAGGCTGCTGTTGCTGAGGATTATGATGATGTTTCTGTTCTTTGAGCACTACATGGCTACACACTGCCATGGGCACGTACCATAAAATTTAATCATTTACCGCTGATGCTAGGTTCACACTAGTGTTCATCTTTCTGTTCTTTGGGTCCGCTTGGGGACCTGAAAAATGAAAACTCAATCCGCTTAAAAATCAGTTACCTGCGGAAACCAGTGGACCCCATAGACTAAAGTGGGGTCCACTGGGTTTCCACCTGGTTATCCTGCCTTAAAAATGCAGAGAGAAAAGTCCTGCTTGCAGAACTTTCCTCTCCACATTTTTGAAGCGGAATGGCGGGCAAAATCCCTAAATGGTCACCAAACGCAAGTGTAACCATAGCTTGTGTAAAAATTTTAAATCTGTCATGTCACCATATCGCATTACTGAAAAACATGGTTCCATATCACCTCCACGATATTGACAAATATAGCTTTACTGTATTTGAACAGGGTTTTATTTTCTAAGAAGACTAAATAATTATCTAGGTTTTTTTTAAGCATTTTTATTCTTAAGGGCTAAGTAATTCTCTACTAAGTGCAGGTATTTCAGACCTTACATAACTCTAATTAAGATTACTCCTCATTAATAGCTCTTAGCTGCAGGCTAAATAAATATATTTTTATGTGACAAAAACGTGTTAATTGAAAATCATCACATCTCTGCAAATTTCCTTCGTCTCTTTGTTCTTCCTTTATGGCTACTGTTAACTTGCTTTAGATTAAAATTCTTATTGGGGTCTTTAAAATTAACTGAATTAGAGGAAATATTGCTGGGAGCTTCATTTAATGACAAGGTCACCAGGGCTGTCAAAATCAAACAAAATGTCACACTTGAATGAGGCCGAGATGTCTGCGTGTCCCAAGGATCCAAGTACAGAAAATTAAACAAGTGTTCTTCTGGTAGTTCTTCTCCCAGGCCTGCTACTGCTGTATTCTCCATTCACTCATTTGGGGTATTTTATAATCCCAAAGCATATGGAGTCTCCTGACACATTTCTATAACATGAATTCTACTGAGGACGGGGATAACAAATGATGAACTGATTGAAAAAGGACGGCTAAAATTCAGTTAAGAATGTCCACAAAGAAAGCACCATTGTTTTTCTGTAAAAGTTTATGCTCCCTAATAAAAATATTTGTTACTATTCGCCAATTTTTGAAATTTACACAATTTGTAAAATTTGTTTTCAATGTCCTCATTTTCTACTTATGTGCAGGTCTATCCGGGAAGAGTTTATTCATTTACAAAATTGGTCATATTTTACATAGGAATGGAAGTATATGAATCCAAAGGCTCACAGATTCTGTGAGAAATATGAGGTACCCAACAGATAGTACAGATCTAGTGGCTAGTCATTGGATTGACTTTTTTGGATATTTCTATATACAGTGGCGGCCAAAATAAAAATGCACTACCAGTGGATTTTGTCAAATGTATGTGATGCATATAAATTGAGTCCCTGCAGATGATATGTATTCCTCCTACTACGAAATCGACTTAAAAATGTCACATGACATCATGTACAAAATTGCCAAATACTTGTCATCCAGGAGAGAAAAGGATAGAAATGACAAGAAATAATTTTCACTACAATCATTACATTTTGTGAAATGGTGTGGGTTTTTTTGGCCACCACTGTAGATATTGGTAATATATAGAGATGAGCGAGTAGCATTCGATCGAGTAGGTATTCGATCGAATACTACGGTATTCGAAATACTCGTACTCGATCAAGTACCACTCGCTATTCGAATGGAAAAGTTTGATGCAGAACCAGCATTGATTGACCAAATGCTATACAGTCAGCCAATCAACGCTGGTTCTTCTCCTACCTTTAGAAGTCTTCTCCGTGCAGCTTCCCCGCGGCGTCTTCCGGCTCTGAATTCACTCTGCCAGGCATCGGGCCTGGGCAGAGCCGGCTGCGCATGCCCGCTTATAGTGCGGACATGCGCAGTCGGGTCTGCCCAGGCCCGATGCCTGGCAGAGTGAATTCAGAGCCGGAAGATGCCACGGGGACGCTGCACGGAGAAGACTTCTCGGAGGAATCAGCCCGACCCTCACTCATGGACTTGGTAAGTATAATTTGATCGAATGTTGCCTACCCCTGAAACGATCATTTTTCCCCATAGACTATAATAGGGTTCGATATTCGATTCGAGTAGTCGAACATGGAGGGGCTACTCGAATCGGATTTCGAACCTCGAACATTTTAGTGTTCGCTCATCTCTAGTAATATACTTTATGATTTGGTGAATATGTAATATTTATTGATTATGGTTATAAATAGTTTTATCCTGTTTATGGGTGGTTTATTATTATTATTATTATTAATAATTCAAGCTGTGGTTTTATATGATAAAATTCAGTATTATAAGTTTATTATTAGAGATGAGCGAGTACCGTATTTTACGGACTATAAGGCGCACTGGACTATAAGCCGCATTGCCCATGAGCGCCTTATAGTCCGTCTCGGTTCATATATAAGGCGCACCGGACTATAAGCCGCAGTCCGGTGCGCATTATATCTTATTGAAAGCGGCGGCAGGCAGACTTTGCCAGCGGCCGCTTAACCCCCCGCGTGCCAGCCGCTTCTATTGGAAGCGCTCGGCAGGCGAGGAGGGGCTCTATCAGCAAAATCATGCTGATAGAGCCCAACCGTAAACGTTAGATTAAACTACCCCCCCCCCCCCGTTTTAAAATAAAAGCCTGAAACAGAATGTGAAACTTACCGAGCGGTGCAGGGTGGGCGGGCATTCAGGCCTCCTCTTCCTCCGATGTTCCGTCCTCCTCCGGCGCTCGCAAGCTGATAATGGCCAGGGCACATGCGCAGTAGAAGCATTATGATATTGCGCATGCGCCCAGGCCATTATCAGCGAGCGCCGGAGGAGAAGGACGGAACATCGGAGGCAGAGGAGGCCTGAATGCCCGCCCGCCCGCCCTGCACCGCTGGGTAAGTTTCACGTTCTGTTTCAGCGTGACAGCAGGGCTGCCGGACACTTCCTATTCATTTCTATGGGAGCAGGCATGCGAGCGCTCCCCATAGAAATGAATGGACTGCTTTTTTCCATTCATTTCTATAGGGAGCGCTCGCATGCCGGCTCCCATAGAAATGAATAGGAAGTGTCCGGCAGCCCTGCTGTAACGCCGGCGTGTACGGCTGTGATACACGCCGGCGTTCGGTAGTGTGAATGCACCCTTACGGTGCCTTTTATGTATGTATGGAAGCGGCACGCAGTCTTTGCCGCCGCTTCCATCCATATATAAGCCGCACCGGACTATAAGCCGCACTTACGATTTCTGAGGAAATCGTAGGTTTTTATGAGCGGCTTATAGTCCGGAAAATACGGTAGTACTCGATCGAGTAGGTATTCGATAGAATACTACGGTATTCAAAATACTCGTACTCGATCGAGTACTACTAGCTGTTCGAAGTTAAGATTCGATGCAGAACCAGCGTTGATTGGCAGAATGCTATACATTGCCAATCAACACTGGTTGGTTGGTAAGTAGAATTTGATCGAATGTTGCGTACCCCTGAAACAAGCATTTCCTTACATAGACTATAATGGGGTTCCAAACCCGTTCAAACAGTCGAATAGTGTGCGGCTGTTCGAATCGAATTTCGAACCCCGAACATTTTAGTGTTCGCTCATCTCTAGTTATTATTCTAGTGCTTAAACTGAGTCTGTCACTAGAAAATTCTCTATAGGCACAAGCAGATAGCAGCCAGGAACCTGTGAATATATATATTTTTTTATTTCTGTTTTATGATTGGTTTCCCATTGCTGAAATATTATCTTTTTTCTTTTGTTTTTCCTTATGTGCTAATGTTTTGGTTGGTGCAATAAGGGTGTCACTATTGCTCTCACTGCACCTAAGAGCTATGCTGTGCTCAATTCTTGCATCTGTATCTGTTATATTTGATATGTGTATTGCCTGGTCCTCACAATCTTAGCAGGGAGGTAGCTCTTTGATGAAATGACAGCAACGGTGATGGCCTCAGCTCATTAAAATGTCAAGAAAAAAAAGCTAAAATGTCAGCAACAGAGATGAGCGAGTAGTATTCGATCGAGTAGGTATTCGATCGAATACTAAGGTATTCAAAATACTCGTACTCGATCGAATACTACTAGCTGTTCGAAGCTAAGATTCGATGCAGAATTGGCAGAATGCTATACATTGCCAATCAACGCTGGTTCTTCTCTTACCTTTAGAAGTTTTCTCCCTGCGCAGCGCTCCCGTGTCCTCTTCCGACTCTGCATTAACTCTGCTTAGGCATCGGGGCTGGGCAGAGCTGACTACGCATGTCCGCACTACAAGAAAATGGCCGCTTACAATGTAAGCAGCCATTTTCTTGTAGTGCGGGCATGCACAGTCGGCTCTGCCTAGGCCCGATGCCTAGCAGAGTGAATTCAAGGCCGGAAGAGGATGCAGGGACGCTGCACAGGGAGAAGAATCCAGCCTGACCCTCACTCATGGACTTGGTAAGTAGAATTTGATTGAATGGTGCGTACGCCTGAAACGAGCATTTCCCCCATAGACTATAATGGGGTTTGAAACCCGTTCGAACAGTTGAACAGTGTGCGGCTGTTCAAATTGGATTTCGAACCTCGAACATTTTAGTGTTCGCTCATCTCTAGTCAACAATGGAGCAAATGATTGGAAATAAGCTTTTTATTCATGAAAAAACTGGCTTTCTGACTGTCCTTATAGTTCAGCAGGGACTGTTTGGGTGACAGACTCCCTTCAAAGTTTGTATAATGGGGTCTCGGTGAGAATATCTGTATCATGGACTGATCCACCCCAAGCCCTGCACTAGCCATCATACAATGAACTTTAATCAGCCATCATATTAAAACTAATGACAGATGAAGAAAATAATATTGATCATCTCAGTATTATGGTACCTTACATGGGGTGAGGTACATAAGACAAGTATGTAGTGGTCAGTTCATAGCAAAAGTACAGTGAAGGACAATCACCGAACAGGTGACAGGGTCATAAGAGCTCATTGATGTGCATGGATAACAAAGACCAGCCCATCGGGTCTGACCCACAGAAGAGCAACTGAAGCACAAATTGTGCATTTTTTATGTAAAAGTGCAATCGTTCTGTTGAGAAAAAGAGTAATCTCTATTGAAATGAGCAGCTCAGTGCACCCAAAGCATGTTCACAAATGTTTTTTGCTTGTGGTCTCCATCCCACGCTTTTAACATAAAGACTGACAGTTCTGATATTCGGTGAGAACAGACAAAAATTGATACTCGAGCAGACATGGTCACACCATGGGTACACCTAGCAGCATACATACAGAATACAAGTTGATTTCAGGGAAGTGATGACGGTGGTATAAACTCCCTTTAATTTTGACTACTATAGAAAGGTATAAAAAATATACTGGGAAAGCAAATCTGAGTCCCTAAATTAGAGAAATAGAATTTGCTGCTAACTTTTTAATACTATATACCACAGGTCACCTTCAGACATCTTGTACTTGAAGGGTTCAGATCTGTTTTGGTAGTACAAGAAAGTCTACAGAATATTAAGTATGTGTTTTAAATATCATGGCTGATCTGTGTATATACTGGCATGGCAAACTCTTTTAAAGGGATTCTACCACTAAAACACATTTTTTTCTAGTTAACATGTCGGAATAGCCTTTAGAAAGGCTATTCGTCTCCTACCTTTAGAAGTGCTCTCCACCGCGCCGTTCGTTCAAAATACCGGTTTGTACCGGTATGCTAATGAGTTCTCTCGCAGCGATGGGGGCGTCCCCATCGCAGGAGCAGCGATGGGGGCGTCCCCATTGCAGCTCGAAAAGCGACCGCAGCGCCGCCTCTATGGTCTTGCGTATCCTCCCCTTGCTTCTTCAGCGTCCTGTCGCACGCCTGCGCAGTACGCTCTGTTCGGCGAAGATTGCTGAACGTACTGCGCATGCGCGAAATTGCGGTCCCAGCCATAGTGCCGGCACCGCAATTTCGCGCATGCGCAGTACGTTCGGCAATCTTCGCCGAACAGAGCGTACTGCGCAGGCGTGCGACAGAAGAAGCAAGGGGAGGATACGCAAGACCATAGAGGCGGCCAGATCTAGTGGCTAGTCATTGGATTGACTTTTTTGGATATTTCTATATACAGTGGCGGCCAAAATAAAAATGCACTACCAGTGGATTTTGTCAAATGTATGTGATGCATATAAATTGAGTCCCTGCAGATGATATGTATACCTCCTACTACGAAATCGACTTAAAAATGTCACATGACATCATGTACAAAATTGCCAAATACTTGTCATCCAGGAGAGAAAAGGATAGAAATGACAAGAAATAATTTTCACTACAATCATTACATTTTGTGAAATGGTGTGGGTTTTTTTGGCCACCACTGTAGATATTGGTAATATATAGAGATGAGCGAGTAGCATTCGATCGAGTAGGTATTCGATCGAATACTACGGTATTCGAAATACTCGTACTCGATCGAGTACCACTCGCTATTCGAATGGAAAAGTTTGATGCAGAACCAGCATTGATTGACCAAATGCTATACAGTCAGCCAATCAATGCTGGTTCTTCTCCTACCTTTAGAAGTCTTCTCCGTGCAGCTTCCCCGCGGCGTCTTCCGGCTCTGAATTCACTCTGCCAGGCATCGGGCCTGGGCAGAGCCGGCTGCGCATGCCCGCTTATAGTGCGGACATGCGCAGTCGGGTCTGCCCAGGCCCGATGCCTGGCAGAGTGAATTCAGAGCCGGAAGATGCCACGGGGACGCTGCACGGAGAAGACTTCTCGGAGGATCCAGCCCGACCCTCACTCGTGGACTTGGTAAGTATAATTTGATCGAATGTTGCCTACCCCTGAAACGATCATTTTCCCCCATAGACTATAATAGGGTTCGATATTCGATTCGAGTAGTCGAACATGGAGGGGCTACTCGAATCGGATTTCGAACCTCGAACATTTTAGTGTTCGCTCATCTCTAGTAATATACTTTATGATTTGGTGAATATGTAATATTTATTGATTATGGTTATAAATAGTTTTATCCTGTTTATGGGTGGTTTATTATTATTATTATTATTAATAATTCAAGCTGTGGTTTTATATGATAAAATTCAGTATTATAAGTTTATTATTAGAGATGAGCGAGTACCGTATTTTACGGACTATAAGGCGCACTGGACTATAAGCCGCATTGCCCATGAGCGCCTTATAGTCCGTCTCGGTTCATATATAAGGCGCACCGGACTATAAGCCGCAGTCCGGTGCGCATTATATCTTATTGAAAGCGGCGGCAGGCAGACTTTGCCAGCGGCCGCTTAACCCCCCGCGTGCCAGCCGCTTCTATTGGAAGCGCTCGGCAGGCGAGGAGGGGCTCTATCAGCAAAATCATGCTGATAGAGCCCAACCGTAAACGTTAGATTAAACTACCCCCCCCCCCCCCCCCCGTTTTAAAATAAAAGCCTGAAACAGAATGTGAAACTTACCGAGCGGTGCAGGGTGGGCGGGCATTCAGGCCTCCTCTTCCTCCGATGTTCTGTCCTCCTCCGGCGCTCGCAAGCTGATAATGGCGAGGGCACATGCGCAGTAGAAGCATTATGATATTGCGCATGCGCCCAGGCCATTATCAGCGAGCGCCGGAGGAGAAGGACGGAACATCGGAGGCAGAGGAGGCCTGAATGCCCGCCCGCCCTGCACCGCTGGGTAAGTTTCACGTTCTGTTTCAGCGTGACAGCAGGGCTGCCGGACACTTCCTATTCATTTCTATGGGAGCAGGCATGCGAGCGCTCCCCATAGAAATGAATGGACTGCTTTTTTCCATTCATTTCTATAGGGAGCGCTCGCATGCCGGCTCCCATAGAAATGAATAGGAAGTGTCCGGCAGCCCTGCTGTAACGCCGGCGTGTACGGCTGTGATACACGCCGGCGTTCGGTAGTGTGAATGCACCCTTACGGTGCCTTTTATGTATGTATGGAAGCGGCACGCAGTCTTTGCCGCCGCTTCCATCCATATATAAGCCGCACCGGACTATAAGCCGCACTTACGATTTCTGAGGAAATCGTAGGTTTTTATGAGCGGCTTATAGTCCGGAAAATACGGTAGTACTCGATCGAGTAGGTATTCGATAGAATACTACGGTATTCAAAATACTCGTACTCGATCGAGTACTACTAGCTGTTCGAAGTTAAGATTCGATGCAGAACCAGCGTTGATTGGCAGAATGCTATACATTGCCAATCAACACTGGTTGGTTGGTAAGTAGAATTTGATCGAATGTTGCGTACCCCTGAAACAAGCATTTCCTTACATAGACTATAATGGGGTTCCAAACCCGTTCAAACAGTCGAATAGTGTGCGGCTGTTCGAATCGAATTTCGAACCCCGAACATTTTAGTGTTCGCTCATCTCTAGTTATTATTCTAGTGCTTAAACTGAGTCTGTCACTAGAAAATTCTCTATAGGCACAAGCAGATAGCAGCCAGGAACCTGTGAATATATATATTTTTTTATTTCTGTTTTATGATTGGTTTCCCATTGCTGAAATATTATCTTTTTTCTTTTGTTTTTCCTTATGTGCTAATGTTTTGGTTGGTGCAATAAGGGTGTCACTATTGCTCTCACTGCACCTAAGAGCTATGCTGTGCTCAATTCTTGCATCTGTATCTGTTATATTTGATATGTGTATTGCCTGGTCCTCACAATCTTAGCAGGGAGGTAGCTCTTTGATGAAATGACAGCAACGGTGATGGCCTCAGCTCATTAAAATGTCAAGAAAAAAAAGCTAAAATGTCAGCAACAGAGATGAGCGAGTAGTATTCGATCGAGTAGGTATTCGATCGAATACTAAGGTATTCAAAATACTCGTACTCGATCGAATACTACTAGCTGTTCGAAGCTAAGATTCGATGCAGAATTGGCAGAATGCTATACATTGCCAATCAACGCTGGTTCTTCTCTTACCTTTAGAAGTTTTCTCCCTGCGCAGCGCTCCCGTGTCCTCTTCCGACTCTGCATTAACTCTGCTTAGGCATCGGGGCTGGGCAGAGCTGACTACGCATGTCCGCACTACAAGAAAATGGCCGCTTACAATGTAAGCAGCCATTTTCTTGTAGTGCGGGCATGCACAGTCGGCTCTGCCTAGGCCCGATGCCTAGCAGAGTGAATTCAAGGCCGGAAGAGGATGCAGGGACGCTGCACAGGGAGAAGAATCCAGCCTGACCCTCACTCATGGACTTGGTAAGTAGAATTTGATTGAATGGTGCGTACGCCTGAAACGAGCATTTCCCCCATAGACTATAATGGGGTTTGAAACCCGTTCGAACAGTTGAACAGTGTGCGGCTGTTCAAATTGGATTTCGAACCTCGAACATTTTAGTGTTCGCTCATCTCTAGTCAACAATGGAGCAAATGATTGGAAATAAGCTTTTTATTCATGAAAAAACTGGCTTTCTGACTGTCCTTATAGTTCAGCAGGGACTGTTTGGGTGACAGACTCCCTTCAAAGTTTGTATAATGGGGTCTCGGTGAGAATATCTGTATCATGGACTGATCCACCCCAAGCCCTGCACTAGCCATCATACAATGAACTTTAATCAGCCATCATATTAAAACTAATGACAGATGAAGAAAATAATATTGATCATCTCAGTATTATGGTACCTTACATGGGGTGAGGTACATAAGACAAGTATGTAGTGGTCAGTTCATAGCAAAAGTACAGTGAAGGACAATCACCGAACAGGTGACAGGGTCATAAGAGCTCATTGATGTGCATGGATAACAAAGACCAGCCCATCGGGTCTGACCCACAGAAGAGCAACTGAAGCACAAATTGTGCATTTTTTATGTAAAAGTGCAATCGTTCTGTTGAGAAAAAGAGTAATCTCTATTGAAATGAGCAGCTCAGTGCACCCAAAGCATGTTCACAAATGTTTTTTGCTTGTGGTCTCCATCCCACGCTTTTAACATAAAGACTGACAGTTCTGATATTCGGTGAGAACAGACAAAAATTGATACTCGAGCAGACATGGTCACACCATGGGTACACCTAGCAGCATACATACAGAATACAAGTTGATTTCAGGGAAGTGATGACGGTGGTATAAACTCCCTTTAATTTTGACTACTATAGAAAGGTATAAAAAATATACTGGGAAAGCAAATCTGAGTCCCTAAATTAGAGAAATAGAATTTGCTGCTAACTTTTTAATACTATATACCACAGGTCACCTTCAGACATCTTGTACTTGAAGGGTTCAGATCTGTTTTGGTAGTACAAGAAAGTCTACAGAATATTAAGTATGTGTTTTAAATATCATGGCTGATCTGTGTATATACTGGCATGGCAAACTCTTTTAAAGGGATTCTACCACTAAAACACATTTTTTTCTAGTTAACATGTCGGAATAGCCTTTAGAAAGGCTATTCGTCTCCTACCTTTAGAAGTGCTCTCCACCGCGCCGTTCGTTCAAAATACCGGTTTGTACCGGTATGCTAATGAGTTCTCTCGCAGCGATGGGGGCGTCCCCATCGCAGGAGCAGCGATGGGGGCGTCCCCATTGCAGCTCGAAAAGCGACCGCAGCGCCGCCTCTATGGTCTTGCGTATCCTCCCCTTGCTTCTTCAGCGTCCTGTCGCACGCCTGCGCAGTACGCTCTGTTCGGCGAAGATTGCTGAACGTACTGCGCATGCGCGAAATTGCGGTCCCAGCCATAGTGCCGGCACCGCAATTTCGCGCATGCGCAGTACGTTCGGCAATCTTCGCCGAACAGAGCGTACTGCGCAGGCGTGCGACAGAAGAAGCAAGGGGAGGATACGCAAGACCATAGAGGCGGCCAGATCTAGTGGCTAGTCATTGGATTGACTTTTTTGGATATTTCTATATACAGTGGCGGCCAAAATAAAAATGCACTACCAGTGGATTTTGTCAAATGTATGTGATGCATATAAATTGAGTCCCTGCAGATGATATGTATACCTCCTACTACGAAATCGACTTAAAAATGTCACATGACATCATGTACAAAATTGCCAAATACTTGTCATCCAGGAGAGAAAAGGATAGAAATGACAAGAAATAATTTTCACTACAATCATTACATTTTGTGAAATGGTGTGGGTTTTTTTGGCCACCACTGTAGATATTGGTAATATATAGAGATGAGCGAGTAGCATTCGATCGAGTAGGTATTCGATCGAATACTACGGTATTCGAAATACTCGTACTCGATCGAGTACCACTCGCTATTCGAATGGAAAAGTTTGATGCAGAACCAGCATTGATTGACCAAATGCTATACAGTCAGCCAATCAATGCTGGTTCTTCTCCTACCTTTAGAAGTCTTCTCCGTGCAGCTTCCCCGCGGCGTCTTCCGGCTCTGAATTCACTCTGCCAGGCATCGGGCCTGGGCAGAGCCGGCTGCGCATGCCCGCTTATAGTGCGGACATGCGCAGTCGGGTCTGCCCAGGCCCGATGCCTGGCAGAGTGAATTCAGAGCCGGAAGATGCCACGGGGACGCTGCACGGAGAAGACTTCTCGGAGGATCCAGCCCGACCCTCACTCGTGGACTTGGTAAGTATAATTTGATCGAATGTTGCCTACCCCTGAAACGATCATTTTCCCCCATAGACTATAATAGGGTTCGATATTCGATTCGAGTAGTCGAACATGGAGGGGCTACTCGAATCGGATTTCGAACCTCGAACATTTTAGTGTTCGCTCATCTCTAGTAATATACTTTATGATTTGGTGAATATGTAATATTTATTGATTATGGTTATAAATAGTTTTATCCTGTTTATGGGTGGTTTATTATTATTATTATTATTAATAATTCAAGCTGTGGTTTTATATGATAAAATTCAGTATTATAAGTTTATTATTAGAGATGAGCGAGTACCGTATTTTACGGACTATAAGGCGCACTGGACTATAAGCCGCATTGCCCATGAGCGCCTTATAGTCCGTCTCGGTTCATATATAAGGCGCACCGGACTATAAGCCGCAGTCCGGTGCGCATTATATCTTATTGAAAGCGGCGGCAGGCAGACTTTGCCAGCGGCCGCTTAACCCCCCGCGTGCCAGCCGCTTCTATTGGAAGCGCTCGGCAGGCGAGGAGGGGCTCTATCAGCAAAATCATGCTGATAGAGCCCAACCGTAAACGTTAGATTAAACTACCCCCCCCCCCCCCCCGTTTTAAAATAAAAGCCTGAAACAGAATGTGAAACTTACCGAGCGGTGCAGGGTGGGCGGGCATTCAGGCCTCCTCTTCCTCCGATGTTCTGTCCTCCTCCGGCGCTCGCAAGCTGATAATGGCGAGGGCACATGCGCAGTAGAAGCATTATGATATTGCGCATGCGCCCAGGCCATTATCAGCGAGCGCCGGAGGAGAAGGACGGAACATCGGAGGCAGAGGAGGCCTGAATGCCCGCCCGCCCTGCACCGCTGGGTAAGTTTCACGTTCTGTTTCAGCGTGACAGCAGGGCTGCCGGACACTTCCTATTCATTTCTATGGGAGCAGGCATGCGAGCGCTCCCCATAGAAATGAATGGACTGCTTTTTTCCATTCATTTCTATAGGGAGCGCTCGCATGCCGGCTCCCATAGAAATGAATAGGAAGTGTCCGGCAGCCCTGCTGTAACGCCGGCGTGTACGGCTGTGATACACGCCGGCGTTCGGTAGTGTGAATGCACCCTTACGGTGCCTTTTATGTATGTATGGAAGCGGCACGCAGTCTTTGCCGCCGCTTCCATCCATATATAAGCCGCACCGGACTATAAGCCGCACTTACGATTTCTGAGGAAATCGTAGGTTTTTATGAGCGGCTTATAGTCCGGAAAATACGGTAGTACTCGATCGAGTAGGTATTCGATAGAATACTACGGTATTCAAAATACTCGTACTCGATCGAGTACTACTAGCTGTTCGAAGTTAAGATTCGATGCAGAACCAGCGTTGATTGGCAGAATGCTATACATTGCCAATCAACACTGGTTGGTTGGTAAGTAGAATTTGATCGAATGTTGCGTACCCCTGAAACAAGCATTTCCTTACATAGACTATAATGGGGTTCCAAACCCGTTCAAACAGTCGAATAGTGTGCGGCTGTTCGAATCGAATTTCGAACCCCGAACATTTTAGTGTTCGCTCATCTCTAGTTATTATTCTAGTGCTTAAACTGAGTCTGTCACTAGAAAATTCTCTATAGGCACAAGCAGATAGCAGCCAGGAACCTGTGAATATATATATTTTTTTATTTCTGTTTTATGATTGGTTTCCCATTGCTGAAATATTATCTTTTTTCTTTTGTTTTTCCTTATGTGCTAATGTTTTGGTTGGTGCAATAAGGGTGTCACTATTGCTCTCACTGCACCTAAGAGCTATGCTGTGCTCAATTCTTGCATCTGTATCTGTTATATTTGATATGTGTATTGCCTGGTCCTCACAATCTTAGCAGGGAGGTAGCTCTTTGATGAAATGACAGCAACGGTGATGGCCTCAGCTCATTAAAATGTCAAGAAAAAAAAGCTAAAATGTCAGCAACAGAGATGAGCGAGTAGTATTCGATCGAGTAGGTATTCGATCGAATACTAAGGTATTCAAAATACTCATACTCGATCGAATACTACTAGCTGTTCGAAGCTAAGATTCGATGCAGAATTGGCAGAATGCTATACATTGCCAATCAACGCTGGTTCTTCTCTTACCTTTAGAAGTTTTCTCCCTGCGCAGCGCTCCCGTGTCCTCTTCCGACTCTGCATTAACTCTGCTTAGGCATCGGGGCTGGGCAGAGCTGACTACGCATGTCCGCACTACAAGAAAATGGCCGCTTACAATGTAAGCAGCCATTTTCTTGTAGTGCGGGCATGCACAGTCGGCTCTGCCTAGGCCCGATGCCTAGCAGAGTGAATTCAAGGCCGGAAGAGGATGCAGGGACGCTGCACAGGGAGAAGAATCCAGCCTGACCCTCACTCATGGACTTGGTAAGTAGAATTTGATTGAATGGTGCGTACGCCTGAAACGAGCATTTCCCCCATAGACTATAATGGGGTTTGAAACCCGTTCGAACAGTTGAACAGTGTGCGGCTGTTCAAATTGGATTTCGAACCTCGAACATTTTAGTGTTCGCTCATCTCTAGTCAACAATGGAGCAAATGATTGGAAATAAGCTTTTTATTCATGAAAAAACTGGCTTTCTGACTGTCCTTATAGTTCAGCAGGGACTGTTTGGGTGACAGACTCCCTTCAAAGTTTGTATAATGGGGTCTCGGTGAGAATATCTGTATCATGGACTGATCCACCCCAAGCCCTGCACTAGCCATCATACAATGAACTTTAATCAGCCATCATATTAAAACTAATGACAGATGAAGAAAATAATATTGATCATCTCAGTATTATGGTACCTTACATGGGGTGAGGTACATAAGACAAGTATGTAGTGGTCAGTTCATAGCAAAAGTACAGTGAAGGACAATCACCGAACAGGTGACAGGGTCATAAGAGCTCATTGATGTGCATGGATAACAAAGACCAGCCCATCGGGTCTGACCCACAGAAGAGCAACTGAAGCACAAATTGTGCATTTTTTATGTAAAAGTGCAATCGTTCTGTTGAGAAAAAGAGTAATCTCTATTGAAATGAGCAGCTCAGTGCACCCAAAGCATGTTCACAAATGTTTTTTGCTTGTGGTCTCCATCCCACGCTTTTAACATAAAGACTGACAGTTCTGATATTCGGTGAGAACAGACAAAAATTGATACTCGAGCAGACATGGTCACACCATGGGTACACCTAGCAGCATACATACAGAATACAAGTTGATTTCAGGGAAGTGATGACGGTGGTATAAACTCCCTTTAATTTTGACTACTATAGAAAGGTATAAAAAATATACTGGGAAAGCAAATCTGAGTCCCTAAATTAGAGAAATAGAATTTGCTGCTAACTTTTTAATACTATATACCACAGGTCACCTTCAGACATCTTGTACTTGAAGGGTTCAGATCTGTTTTGGTAGTACAAGAAAGTCTACAGAATATTAAGTATGTGTTTTAAATATCATGGCTGATCTGTGTATATGTTGCACACATTCCGCATTTCCGCAATTATGTGGATTGTCTTAAGGTACTTTAGTAATTGAGAACAATCAATTGGTGGTGATATCTTCAATAGAGGTCAATGCCTCATTGTGACATATGTTCCTATAAAATGTCACAAGTTACTTCTAGGTCCGTTGCTAGCTAAGAGACCTAGAAGAGCCAATGTTAGCACTGGTTCTAAGTAGTATTGGACCACCATGCATAACAATGCTACTACAATATCTGAACCTCATTTTATGAGGTGGAGATTGGTCAGGTCTAATTTTTGCATTAAATACGACCACATGACCATGTAACCTCACAGTTTCTATCGCTAAACAACTAGAAACATTTCCAAATAAACAAACTAATTGTAAACGTAACAGCGCAATTGCTTTGAACGTAAATAGTCTTTATATCCGCTCACAGTTCTCCAGAAAATATGCTGGTGGTAGGTACCATTCAGGTTGTTTCTCTTGGCCAATGGTTTTCACTACCTGTTTAGCATGAAAACTTCTTGGTACCCTACTTGGTTCTCCCATAGTATCATAAGTAAGTGTAACCGGCCTTCGCCTTTCTCTCGCAACAGAAGATCTTTTCAAAGTCTGTTGTCCTGAAATTTCTGTTTCTTCATCTGTTTCTGGGTCTGTTGATTCAGATTTCTCCATCCATACTTCTTCCTCTGGAGTTGTTGCAGATTCCTCTGATGACTTTTCTGAATCTGACAGTAGACCTTCAGGTGATGCCAAGATCTCTGATGAATTTTGTGGTTCAAATTCTGCTGCGTCAGGATTAAGTTTACTGCCTTGTGCTGTATAGTTATCTGTTGTAGGTGAACTTAATGAACACATTTCATCTTCTTCATCAACACTATCAGTTTCATATCCTACATGTGATGTTGGTTTTGGTCGCTTTGCTTTGGAGGATCTCTCTTGGCCTAACAATTCAGCAGTCTGCTGTACATCTGGAAGATAGTCACAAGATAATAACAGGTTACGGTGCAAAATCCTTGATCTGTTGCCACCTGACTCTGGTTTTACCTCATACACTGGACTGTTTTCGTGTTTTCTTCTCACGACAACATAAATCTTATCTTCCCAATAGGAGCGAAGTTTTCCTGGTCCTCCTTTCTCATGTAAGTTCTTCACTAGAACTCGACTTCCTGGAGTCAGTTCAGCACCATGACTTTTTTGATCATAGTATTCCTTGCTTTTACATGCTGACTTATTTGCTGTTTCTGAAGCTATTTTATAAGCTTCTGCCATTCTCTTTTTCCAGACTGTAACATAATCTGCGTAAGTTTTGTATTTCTCTGATACTGGAGTGTCAAACATTATGTCAATTGGAAGTCTTGGTGATCGACCATACAATAGGTAGAAAGGTGAATACCCTGTTGCTTCACTTTTAGTACAATTGTAAGCGTGGACAACTTTTGACAAAGAGTTCTTCCAGTCTTGCTTTTCTTCCTCTGTAAGAGTTCTCAACATTGACAACAACGTACGATTAAAACGTTCAACCTGTCCATTACCCTCTGGGTGATATGGAGTTGTATGAGAATTCTGAATTCTGCAGTATTTCCCAAGTCTTGCAAATAACTGATTTTCAAATTCTCTTCCCAGATCATGGTGTAATTTTGTTGGAAAGCCAAACTTTAGAGCAAAATCATTAAATATCTTGTCTGCTGCAGTCTTACCAGACTTGTTTGTGGTAGCATATGCCTGTGCAAACCTTGTAAAATGATCCATTACAACAAGGATGTACTCATATCCTCCTTTGCATTTTTCCAGATGCAAAAAATCAATCGATACCATTTCAAAAGGATAGGTGGAGACAATGTTGTTCAATGGTGCTCTGGTTGGTTTATTGGGACGTTTGTCTTTTAGACACTTGCATTCTCTGGTGACATAATGCTCAATATCCTTCTGCATGTATGGCCAGAAAAAGCGTTCTCTAACAAGATTGACAGTTCTTTCTACTCCTAAGTGTCCCATTTGCTCATGGAGTTCTTTGAATACTGTCCTATGGTAGACTTTTGGCAGGACTAATTGTAAGTTATGGCTAGTCTTCCTATAAAGAATACCATCTGAATTGAGGTATAACTTAGACCATTCTCTGAATAAGGCAGTTACAGCTGGTGGTTCTGTTTGTCTCTCCTTCTTAGCCGGAAATCTATTTTGATGTTTGTAGTGTAGCAGTCTCCCAATGATCTTGTCTTCTTCTTGTGCTTTTCTGATAGTTTCTTTTGGGAGCTGGTTAACGCTTGCTCTGAGGCTTTGTTCAGCTTCTCCAGCTGTACTTTCTACAGTTACAGGGCACCACCATGGCATATGTTCCTCCTCTTGTATCTGAACTGTTTGGACAGTGCTACCAATAGCTTCCATGCTGATTTCTTGGGAACATTCCTTCATATACTGGTCAGGATCTAGTGGCATTCTTGACAATCCATCAGCGTCTGCATTTGCTTTCCCTGGGCGGTATTTAATGCTAAAATTGAAGTCTGCAAGTTCTGACACCCATCTATGGCCAGTTGCATTTAATTTCGCTGTAGTGAGAACATAGGTAAGTGGATTGTTGTCTGTATATACAACAAATGATGGACTATAGTACAAGTAGTCTCTAAAACGGTCACATATTGCCCATTTCATTGCCAAAAACTCAAGTTTCCCCGAGTGCAAATGGTAGTTTTTCTCTGCTGCAGTAAGAGTTCTTGAGCCATAACCAATAACTCTCAACTTGCCATTTTGCCTTTGATATAGGACAGCACCAAGTCCTTCCTGAGACGCATCACAGTGCAGTATGAATGGGATGTTGAAGTCTGGATATCCCATCACTGGTGGCTTAACTAACAAATCAATCAGTCTCTCCAGGATTTCTTGATGATGGGCAGTCCAATTGATGGGCTGATGTGCAGGAAGTTGACTTTTTCCCTTCTGTTTGGATCTATCTCTCTTTGCTTTCTTTTGTGTGGGTGATGGTGAACAAGGCCCTACCGACAGTAGATCATACAGTGGAGCGGCAATCCGGGAGAAATTTTGAATATATGTCCGGTAGTAAGACAGAAAACCTAGTATTTTTCTAAGCTCTCCCACTGTAGATGGAGGTTTGTTTTTCAAAGCCATTACTGGAGCAATTTCTGCTGGATCCATAGTATAGCCATCACCAGAGACAATCTTACCTAGGAACCGGACTTGTCTTTTGAACAGCTCACATTTCTTCGGTGTTAGCTTGATTCCATGCTGTTGGTAGCGCTGAAGCACAGTCCGTACATGTTCCACATGTTCAGTGAAAGACTTACTGTGAACCAGGTTGTCATCAAGATATGGTTGACAGATACTGTCTCTCAGTCCTTCCAAGCATTCTTCCATGCTTCTCTGAAATTCCGCTGGAGCTGAGCTGAGCCCAAAAGGAATACGGATCCATTCATATAATCCCCAAGGTGTTATAAAGGCTGTCAAAGGCCTACTGGATTCTTCCATAAATCCTTGGTGATAGGCTTTCCCTTGATCAAGCACAGAAAACCATGAACTTCCTGACAAACTATTCAGCATATCTTGGATTCTCGGTATAGGATGACGGTCAGGAACTGACTTCTGGTTTAGTTCTCTATAATCACAGCAGAGTCTCAGGCTACCATCTCGTTTTCTTACACATACTATAGGAGAAGAGTAGGATGATTTTGACTTTCTAATCCATCCTCTATTTATCAGGTCTTGTAGGTACTCCTTCACTTCGTTATGAAGCGGTTTTGGCACCGAAGTATATGTCTTTTTAACGGGGGTGGTGTCTTTTAGATTAATCTTTAATTGGAGTGATGGAATACATCCAACATCAGACTCATCTCTGGAGAAGGCATGACATTCTTCTCTTAACATCTGCCTTACTATGCACTGTTCGTCTGCATCAAGATGATACGTAGGAACCGGAGGATCCCATTCCTCTTTAACTGAAGACTAGAGATGAGCGAACAGTGTTCTATCGAACTCATGTTCGATCGGATATTAGGCTGTTCGGCATGTTCGAATCGAATCGAACACCGCGTGGTAAAGTGCGCCATTACTCGATTCCCCTCCCACCTTCCCTGGCGCCTTTTTTGCTCCAATAACAGCGCTGGGTAGGTGGGACAGGAACTACGACACCGGTGACGTTGAAAAAAGTAGGCAAAACCCATTGGCTGCCGAAAACATGTGACCTCTAATTTAAAAGAACAGCGACGCCCAGCTTCGCGTCATTCTGAGCTTGCAATTCACCGAGGACGGAGGTTTCCGTCCAGCTAGCTAGGGCTTAGATTCTGGGTAGGCAGGGACAGGCTAGGATAGGAAGGAGAAGACAACCAACAGCTCTTGTAAGAGCTAAATTCCAGGGAGAAGCTTGTCAGTGTAACGTGGCACTGACGGGCTCAATCGCCGCAACCCAGCTTTCCCAGGATCCTGAATGGAATACACTGTCAGTGTATTCCCGTATACCCGATATATACCCCGATACCCGTTCCAACGGTGTGCCCCCCCACCTTCACCCCAGAAATACCCTGCAAGTCCCCTAGCAATAGAATTGGGGCTATATACACCCACAATTTTTACTACTGGTATACAGTGCCATTGTCTGACTGGGAATTCAAAGAATATATTGGGAATACAAATACCCTCATTTCTTGCTACTGCCATATAGTGCCAGTTTCTGACTGGTAATTCAAAGAATATATTGGGGTTACGTGCACCCACAATTTTTACTACTGGTATACAGTGCCATTGTCTGACTGGGAATTCAAAGAATATATTGGGAATACAAATACCCTCATTTCTTGCTACTGCCATATAGTGCCAGTGTCTGACTGGGAATTCAAAGAATATATTGGGGTTACGTGCACCCACAATTTTTACTACTGGTATACAGTGCCATTGTCTGACTGGGAATTCAAAGAGTATATTGGGAATACAAATACCCTCATTTCTTGCTACTGCCATATAGTGCCAGTTTCTGACTGGGAATTCAAAGAATATATTGGGGTTACGTGCACCCACAATTTTTACTACTGGTATACAGTGCCATTGTCTGACTGGGAATTCAAAGAGTATATTGGGAATACAAATACCCTCATTTCTTGCTACTGCCATATAGTGCCAGTGTCTGACTGGGAATTCAAAGAATATATTGGGGTTACGTGCACCCACAATTTTTACTACTGGTATACAGTGCCATTGTCTGACTGGGAATTCAAAGAGTATATTGGGAATACAAATACCCTCATTTCTTGCTACTGCCATATAGTGCCAGTTTCTGACTGGGAATTCAAAGAATATATTGGGGTTACGTGCACCCACAATTTTTACTACTGGTATACAGTGCCATTGTCTGACTGGGAATTCAAAGAATATATTGGGGTTATAAATACCCTCATTTCTTGCTACTGCCATATAGTGCCAGTTTCTGACTGGGAATTCAAAGAATATATTGGGGTTACGTGCACCCACAATTTTTACTACTGGTATACAGTGCCATTGTCTGACTGGGAATTCAAAGAATATATTGGGGTTATAAATACCCTCATTTCTTGCTACTGCCATATAGTGCCAGTTTCTGACTGGTAATTCAAAGAATATATTGGGGTTACGTGCACCCACAATTTTTACTACTGGTATACAGTGCCATTGTCTGACTGGGAATTCAAAGAGTATATTGGGAATACAAATACCCTCATTTCTTGCTACTGCCATATAGTGCCAGTGTCTGACTGGGAATTCAAAGAATATATTGGGGTTACGTGCACCCACAATTTTTACTACTGGTATACAGTGCCATTGTCTGACTGGGAATTCAAAGAGTATATTGGGAATACAAATACCCTCATTTCTTGCTACTGCCATATAGTGCCAGTTTCTGACTGGGAATTCAAAGAATATATTGGGGTTACGTGCACCCACAATTTTTACTACTGGTATACAGTGCCATTGTCTGACTGGGAATTCAAAGAATATATTGGGGTTATAAATACCCTCATTTCTTGCTACTGCCATATAGTGCCAGTTTCTGACTGGTAATTCAAAGAATATATTGGGGTTACGTGCACCCACAATTTTTACTACTGGTATACAGTGCCATTGTCTGACTGGGAATTCAAAGAGTATATTGGGAATACAAATACCCTCATTTCTTGCTACTGCCATATAGTGCCAGTGTCTGACTGGGAATTCAAAGAATATATTGGGGTTACGTGCACCCACAATTTTTACTACTGGTATACAGTGCCATTGTCTGACTGGGAATTCAAAGAGTATATTGGGAATACAAATACCCTCATTTCTTGCTACTGCCATATAGTGCCAGTTTCTGACTGGGAATTCAAAGAATATATTGGGGTTACGTGCACCCACAATTTTTACTACTGGTATACAGTGCCATTGTCTGACTGGGAATTCAAAGAATATATTGGGGTTATAAATACCCTCATTTCTTGCTACTGCCATATAGTGCCAGTTTCTGACTGGGAATTCAAAGAATATATTGGGGTTACGTGCACCCACAATTTTTACTACTGGTATACAGTGCCATTGTCTGACTGGGAATTCAAAGAATATATTGGGGTTATAAATACCCTCATTTCTTGCTACTGCCATATAGTGCCAGTTTCTGACTGGGAATTCAAAGAATATATTGGGGTTACGTGCACCCACAATTTTTACTACTGGTATACAGTGCCATTGTCTGACTGGGAATTCAAAGAGTATATTGGGAATACAAATAACCTCATTTCTTGCTACTGCCATATAGTGCCAGTGTCTGACTGGGAATTCAAAGAATATATTGGGGTTACGTGCACCCACAATTTTTACTACTGGTATACAGTGCCATTGTCTGACTGGGAATTCAAAGAGTATATTGGGAATACAAATACCCTCATTTCTTGCTACTGCCATATAGTGCCAGTTTCTGACTGGGAATTCAAAGAATATATTGGGGTTACGTGCACCCACAATTTTTACTACTGGTATACAGTGCCATTGTCTGACTGGGAATTCAAAGAATATATTGGGGTTATAAATACCCTCATTTCTTGCTACTGCCATATAGTGCCAGTTTCTGACTGGGAATTCAAAGAATATATTGGGGTTACGTGCACCCACAATTTTTACTACTGGTATACAGTGCCATTGTCTGACTGGGAATTCAAAGAATATATTGGGGTTATAAATACCCTCATTTCTTGCTACTGCCATATAGTGCCAGTTTCTGACTGGGAATTCAAAGAATATATTGGGGTTACGTGCACCCACAATTTTTACTACTGGTATACAGTGCCATTGTCTGACTGGGAATTCAAAGAGTATATTGGGAATACAAATACCCTCATTTCTTGCTACTGCCATATAGTGCCAGTGTCTGACTGGGAATTCAAAGAATATATTGGGGTTACGTGCACCCACAATTTTTACTACTGGTATACAGTGCCATTGTCTGACTGGGAATTCAAAGAGTATATTGGGAATACAAATACCCTCATTTCTTGCTACTGCCATATAGTGCCAGTTTCTGACTGGGAATTCAAAGAATATATTGGGGTTACGTGCACCCACAATTTTTACTACTGGTATACAGTGCCATTGTCTGACTGGGAATTCAAAGAATATATTGGGGTTATAAATACCCTCATTTCTTGCTACTGCCATATAGTGCCAGTTTCTGACTGGGAATTCAAAGAATATATTGGGGTTACGTGCACCCACAATTTTTACTACTGGTATACAGTGCCATTGTCTGACTGGGAATTCAAAGAGTATATTGGGAATACAAATACCCTCATTTCTTGCTACTGCCATATAGTGCCAGTGTCTGACTGGGAATTCAAAGAATATATTGGGGTTACGTGCACCCACAATTTTTACTACTGGTATACAGTGCCATTGTCTGACTGGGAATTCAAAGAGTATATTGGGAATACAAATACCCTCATTTCTTGCTACTGCCATATAGTGCCAGTGTCTGACTGGGAATTCAAAGAATATATTGGGGTTACGTGCACCCACAATTTTTACTACTGGTATACAGTGCCATTGTCTGACTGGGAATTCAAAGAGTATATTGGGAATACAAATACCCTCATTTCTTGCTACTGCCATATAGTGCCAGTTTCTGACTGGGAATTCAAAGAATATATTGGGGTTACGTGCACCCACAATTTTTACTACTGGTATACAGTGCCATTGTCTGACTGGGAATTCAAAGAATATATTGGGGTTATAAATACCCTCATTTCTTGCTACTGCCATATAGTGCCAGTTTCTGACTGGGAATTCAAAGAATATATTGGGGTTACGTGCACCCACAATTTTTACTACTGGTATACAGTGCCATTGTCTGACTGGGAATTCAAAGAATATATTGGGGTTATAAATACCCTCATTTCTTGCTACTGCCATATAGTGCCAGTTTCTGACTGGGAATTCAAAGAATATATTGGGGTTACGTGCACCCACAATTTTTACTACTGGTATACAGTGCCATTGTCTGACTGGGAATTCAAAGAGTATATTGGGAATACAAATACCCTCATTTCTTGCTACTGCCATATAGTGCCAGTGTCTGACTGGCAATTCAAAGAATATATTGGGGTTACGTGCACCCACAATTTTTACTACTGGTATACAGTGCCATTGTCTGACTGGGAATTCAAAGAGTATATTGGGAATACAAATACCCTCATTTCTTGCTACTGCCATATAGTGCCAGTTTCTGACTGGGAATTCAAAGAATATATTGGGGTTACGTGCACCCACAATTTTTACTACTGGTATACAGTGCCATTGTCTGACTGGGAATTCAAAGAATATATTGGGGTTATAAATACCCTCATTTCTTGCTACTGCCATATAGTGCCAGTTTCTGACTGGGAATTCAAAGAATATATTGGGGTTACGTGCACCCACAATTTTTACTACTGGTATACAGTGCCATTGTCTGACTGGGAATTCAAAGAATATATTGGGGTTATAAATACCCTCATTTCTTGCTACTGCCATATAGTGCCAGTTTCTGACTGGGAATTCAAAGAATATATTGGGGTTACGTGCACCCACAATTTTTACTACTGGTATACAGTGCCATTGTCTGACTGGGAATTCAAAGAGTATATTGGGAATACAAATACCCTCATTTCTTGCTACTGCCATATAGTGCCAGTGTCTGACTGGGAATTCAAAGAATATATTGGGGTTACGTGCACCCACAATTTTTACTACTGGTATACAGTGCCATTGTCTGACTGGGAATTCAAAGAGTATATTGGGAATACAAATACCCTCATTTCTTGCTACTGCCATATAGTGCCAGTTTCTGACTGGGAATTCAAAGAATATATTGGGGTTACGTGCACCCACAATTTTTACTACTGGTATACAGTGCCATTGTCTGACTGGGAATTCAAAGAATATATTGGGGTTATAAATACCCTCATTTCTTGCTACTGCCATATAGTGCCAGTTTCTGACTGGGAATTCAAAGAATATATTGGGGTTACGTGCACCCACAATTTTTACTACTGGTATACAGTGCCATTGTCTGACTGGGAATTCAAAGAATATATTGGGGTTATAAATACCCTCATTTCTTGCTACTGCCATATAGTGCCAGTTTCTGACTGGTAATTCAAAGAATATATTGGGGTTACGTGCACCCACAATTTTTACTACTGGTATACAGTGCCATTGTCTGACTGGGAATTCAAAGAGTATATTGGGAATACAAATACCCTCATTTCTTGCTACTGCCATATAGTGCCAGTGTCTGACTGGGAATTCAAAGAATATATTGGGGTTACGTGCACCCACAATTTTTACTACTGGTATACAGTGCCATTGTCTGACTGGGAATTCAAAGAGTATATTGGGAATACAAATACCCTCATTTCTTGCTACTGCCATATAGTGCCAGTGTCTGACTGGGAATTCAAAGAATATATTGGGGTTACGTGCACCCACAATTTTTACTACTGGTATACAGTGCCATTGTCTGACTGGGAATTCAAAGAGTATATTGGGAATACAAATACCCTCATTTCTTGCTACTGCCATATAGTGCCAGTTTCTGACTGGGAATTCAAAGAATATATTGGGGTTACGTGCACCCACAATTTTTACTACTGGTATACAGTGCCATTGTCTGACTGGGAATTCAAAGAGTATATTGGGAATACAAATACCCTCATTTCTTGCTACTGCCATATAGTGCCAGTGTCTGACTGGGAATTCAAAGAATATATTGGGGTTACGTGCACCCACAATTTTTACTACTGGTATACAGTGCCAATTTCTAACTAGGAATTCAAAATGCGCAAGGCTCCCGGAAAGGGACGTGGACGAGGCCGTGGGCGAGGTCGGGGGAATGGTTCTGGGGAGCAAGGTAGCAGTGAAGCCACAGGGCGTCCCGTGCCTACTCCTGTGGGGCAGCAAGCATTGCGCCACTCCACAGTGCCAGGGTTGCTTGCCACATTAACTAAACTGCAGGGTACAAACCTTAGTAGGCCCGAGAACCAGGAACAGGTCTTGCAATGGCTGTCAGAGAACGCTTACAGCACATTGTCCAGCAGCCAGTCAGACTCTGCCTCCTCTCCTCCTATTACCCAACAGTCTTGTCTTCCTTCCTCCCAAAATTCCGAAGCTTTACAGAACAATAACCCAAACTGTCCCTGCTCCCCAGAGCTGTTCTCCGCTCCTTTCATTGTCCCTCAACCTGCCTCTCCACGTCACGATTCCACGAACCTAACAGAGGAGCATCTGTATCCAGATGCTCAAACACTAGAGTCTCCTCCATCTCCGTTCGATTTGGTGGTGGATGACCAGCAACCCACCCTCATCGACGATGATGTGACGCAGTTGCCGTCAGGGCATCCAGTTGACCGGCGCATTGTGCGGGAGGAGGAGATGAGACAGGAGTTGGAAGAGGAAGTGGTGGATGATGAGGACACTGACCCGACCTGGACAGGGGGGATGTCAAGCGGGGAAAGTAGTGTGGATGTTGAGGCAGGTGCAGCACCAAAAAGGGTAGCTAGAGGCAGAGGCAGAGGTCAGCAGCTTAGGCGAAGCCAGGCCACACCCGGAATCTCCCAAGATGTTCCAGTTCGTACCCAGCCCCGAAAAACTCCCACCTCGAGGGCACGTTTCTCGAAGGTGTGGAGTTTTTTCAAGGAATGCGCCGAGGACAGATATAGTGTTGTCTGCACAATTTGCCTCTCGAAATTGATTAGGGGCTCTGAGAAGAGCAACCTGTCCACCACTTCAATGCGCCGTCATTTGGAATCCAAGCACTGGAATCAGTGGCAGGCAGCAACGGCAGGACAAAGGCCGACTGCCGTTCACGCCACTGCCACTGCCTCTGCCTCTGCCACTGCCACTGCTGACTGTGCTGGCGATGCACTCCAGAGGACGAGCCAGGACACCACTTCATCTGCCTCCGCCACTTTGTTGACTTCTACCTCATCCTCCCCTGGTCCTGTCTTATCTCCTTCTCCTGCACCATCAAAGGCACCATCAGGCGTTTCTTTACAACAACCCACCATCTCTCAGACATTGGAGCGGCGGCAGAAATACACTGCTAACCACCCACACGCGCAAGCCTTGAACGCCAACATCGCTAAACTGCTGGCCCAGGAGATGTTGGCGTTCCGGCTTGTTGAAACTCCCGCCTTCCTGGACCTGATGGCAACTGCGGCACCTCGCTATGCCGTCCCTAGCCGTCACTACTTCTCCCGGTGTGCCGTCCCCGCCTTGCACCAGCACGTGTCACTCAACATCAGGCGGGCCCTTAGTTCCGCGCTTTGCACAAAGGTCCACTTGACCACCGACGCGTGGACAAGTGCATGCGGACAGGGACGCTACATTTCACTGACGGCACACTGGGTGAATGTAGTTGAGGCTGGGACTGCTTCCCAAACTGGCCCGGTGTACCTCGTCTCCCCGCCTAACATTCCTGGCAGGGACACGAGAAGAACACCCCCCTCCTCCTCCTCCTCCTCTACCGCCTCCTCCTCCGCCACCGCCTCCTCCTCCGCCACCGCCTCCTCCTCCGCTGTTAGATTGACCCCAGCTACGAGTTGGAAACGTTGCAGCACTGGCGTTGGTAGACGTCAGCAGGCTGTGCTGAAGCTGATCAGCTTGGGGGACAGACAGCACACTGCCTCCGAGGTGAGGGATGCCCTCCTCGATGAGACGGCAATATGGTTTGAGCCGCTGCACCTGGGCCCAGGCATGGTCGTTTGTGATAACGGCCGGAACCTGGTAGCAGCTCTGGAGCTTGCCGGACTCCAACATGTTCCATGCCTGGCCCACGTCTTCAACCTAGTGGTGCAACGTTTCCTAAAGAGCTACCCCAATGTTCCAGAGCTACTGGTGAAAGTGCGGCGCATGTGCGCCCACTTTCGCAAGTCGACAGTAGCCGCTGCTAGCTTAAAATCTCTCCAGCAACGCCTGCATGTGCCACAACACCGGCTTTTGTGCGACGTCCCCACACGCTGGAACTCAACGTTTCAGATGTTGAATAGAGTGGTTGAGCAGCAGAGACCTTTGATGGAATACCAGCTACAAAACCCTAGGGTGCCACAAAGTCAGCTGCCTCAGTTTCACATCCATGAGTGGCCATGGATGAGAGACCTTTGTGACATCCTACGGGTCTTTGAGGAGTCCACAAGGAGGGTGAGCTCTGAGGATGCGATGGTGAGCCTTACAATCCCGCTCTTGTGTGTTCTGAGAGAATCCCTGATTGACATCAGGGATAACTCAGATCACACAGAGGAGTTAGGGATAGCATCCGATCCGTCACAGCTGGAGAGTAGGTCCACACATCTGTCCGCTTCACTGCGTTTAATGGAGGAGGAGGAGGAGGAGGAGGAGGAAGAAGAGTTGTCCGATGATGTGATGGTGATACAGGAGGCTTCCGGGCAACTTCGAATCGTCCCATTGTTGCAGCGCGGATGGGTAGACATGGAGGATGAGGAGGAAATGGAGATTGAACTTTCCGGTGGGGCCAGAGGAGTCATGCCAACTAACACTGTGGCAGACATGGCTGAGTTCATGTTGGGGTGCTTTACAACCGACAAGCGTATTGTCAAAATCATGGAGGACAACCAGTACTGGATCTTTGCTATCCTTGACCCCCGGTATAAAAACAACATCTCGTCTTTTATTCCGGTAGAGGGGAGGGCCAATCGCATCAATGCTTGCCACAGGCAATTGGTGCAGAATATGATGGAGATGTTTCCAGCATGTGACGTTGGCGGCAGGGAGGGCAGTTCCTCCAGTAGGCAACCAAGTTCTCACCGGTCCACACAAACGAGGGGCACACTGTCTAAGGTCTGGGACACCTTGATGGCACCCCCTCGCCAAAGTGCCGCCACGGAGGGTCCTAGTGTCACCAGGCGTGAGAAGTATAGGCGCATGTTGCGGGAATACCTTTCCGACCACAGCCCTGTCCTCTCCGACCCCTCTGCGCCCTACACGTATTGGGTGTCGAAGTTGGACCTGTGGCTTGAACTTGCCCTATATGCCTTGGAGGTGCTGTCCTGTCCTGCCGCCAGCGTCCTATCTGAGAGGGTGTTCAGTGCAGCCGGTGGCATCATCACTGACAAGCGCACCCGTCTGTCAGCTGAGAGTGCCGACCGGCTCACTTTGATAAAAATGAACCACCACTGGGTAGAGCCGTCATTTTTGTGCCCACCTGTGTAAAGCACCCCAACATGAAACTCCATGTCTGTACTCAACCTCTCCAATTCCTCCGCATCCTCATACTCATCCACCATAAGCGTTGCACAATTCTGCTAATACTAGGCTCCCTCCACCCTGATTTCCCCCAACTCTGCTGGTTAGAGGCTCCCTCCACCATGAATTTGCCCAAACTGGGCTGTTTAGAGGCTCCCTCCACCATGAATTGGTCCAAACTGGGGTTTTTAGAGGCTCCCTCCACCATGAATTGGTCCAAACTGGGGTTTTTAGAGTCTCCCTCCACCATGAATTGGTCCAAACTGGGGTTTTTAGAGTCTCCCTCCACCATGAATTGGTCCAAACTGGGGTTTTTAGAGGCTCCCTCCACCATGAATTTGCCCAAACTCTGCTGGTTAGAGGCTCAATCCACCCTGATTTTCAAAACAAATGTTGGTGCCAACCTCAACTTACTACAAGGGCCAAATTCACTGCTGGTGACAAGCTCTCCTCACTGCAAGTGCCAAATACACATGTTTCAAGGTGTTTTCCTACTGTCAGAGAGGTGGTATTGAGTGTGTAAAGTGTGTAGTTGTTAGGCTGTGATGTTGGGGTAATAGAGGGTCTTTGGTGTGTTAGATGCCCCCAGACATGCTTCCCCTGCTGTCCCAGTGTCATTCCAGAGGTGTTGGCATCATTTCCTGGGGTGTCATAGTGGACTTGGTGACCCTCCAGACACGGATTTGGGTTTCCCCCTTAACGAGTATCTGTTCCCCATAGACTATAATGGGGTTCGAAACCCGTTCGAACACACGAACATTGAGCGGCTGTTCGAATCGAATTTCGAACCTCGAACATTTTAGTGTTCGCTCATCTCTACTGAAGACACTTCACCCTCTGCTTTGTCAACATTTTCCACTGTTTGTATGTTTGCAGTCAGAGAAGAAACTTGAACAGGTTTTATGCAAGCTGGATATACCGCTTTGACTGTTTCCAAGTGACCCAACACGGTTTTTGGATCCAGTACAATATCATGTTTAGTGGGGTTCATTACTGGAATGGTTACCCGAGCATAGTTGTCATAAGGTACAATCACAACTGTCTCATCTGTATATATTCCCTCTGGTAACTGTGCAGTGTTACTTGGCACAAAGAGCTTTTCCTGGTTCTTCTTATGAGGTCCCACATGGACACCACACTTGACACCCATTATAGTACCTGCAGGAATAATGGTACGACGTACTCCAGTTCTTACCTCCTTCACAAATGTTTCTGCTTGGCTCACTTGGACGGCTTTTACCACCATCTCTGCTCTTCTTGTCGGCAGTGAAAATGATGCAGCCAGTGTACTCACCAAAGATGATGAAGGGATTTTTCTCAGGATGACTTCCTCAATCACATTATATCCAATGATTGGCTCTTCAGCTACATTATTGTCACTGGATACTAGAAAAGGCACCAGAAGTTCTATGTTGTCATTACCAGAGGACAGCTGAAAGGTTACTTCTATCCAACCAATGAAAGGAATTTCGGTCTTGTTTACCGCTCTCCCGCATAATGGTTCAGAGCCTAGTAATTCTTCCACTGCCCTTACTTCTGTTTGAGGAAGGTACTGCTGCCGCCAACTTTCATTGATGATACTTGCTTGAGCTCCAGTGTCCCATAATGCCTGAAGAGGAACCCCATTTAGTTTACATAGGACCATACACCTTTTTCCTATTAAATTGATGAGTTTTCTTTGGCCTCTCGACACACTTTCACTCATCTGTAAGTTAGTTGTCGTGCACTTCCTAGAAGTGACTTGCTGTATATTGTTCTGTTGAAGCTCCAGTTGTTGGATACGATCACATACATTTTGGAAATAAGTATGTAGCAGATTTTCTTTGGCTTCCATACCTGAAGATGGTACTTTCTTTGGTTGGGACTGGGGCTTGGCACAGATTACTGATTGTCCCTCATCAGCAACCTCCTGTCTTTTAACTGTGCAGATCTGGGTGCACAACATCCCCTAGCATAATGTCCTTCTTTACCACATTTGTAGCAGTGGCGACATGTATGACCTTGATTTGATGTCTTGCAGGCCTCACAAATTGGATTCTGCTTATTTCTGGAAGTTACTTGGGATGAAACCAATCTTGGTTCTTGAGAAGTCTTAAGTAACTTTTTCAATTCTGACATCTCATTCCTCAGTTCTTTCACAGCGTCCTCCCAGTTTGTCACTTCTGTATCTCCTGAAGGTGGAACTTTCTTTGATTTTAGCGTAGGTGGGGCGGTTTGAGTTGTAGATGACTCTACTTTTGTAAGTAATCCTTGTTGTGTGGTACCAGCCTGCATTCGCCAAGTTTGCTGATTTTGCTGGAAGAGTACTTCTTTAATTTCTGTTCCCTCTCTTGTTCCCAACTGGCAGCTTCATTCATTTTCTTTATTAATACGTCATCAGTGACAGTGGGATCATCCAAATAAGGTTTCAATTGGAATTTAATGTGTTCACTGAGCAGTCCTGTTCCTACTGATCTCAGGAATTTCCTTTGAATCAAATCCGTTTCAAATTTTTCCTCTGCTCCCACTTCTCTAGAGGCAAAGAGAAGTCTGTCCTTTAGTTCTATAGCCCTGAAGAGGAAATTTTGAGGAGATTCTTTGCTGTCTTGCGAGATATTTACCAGCCGGTGGTATAAGTCTGAGTTGCTCTCCTCCTTGTAGTGTCCTTTTAGGATAGTCTTCAGCTGTGGCAGTGTTAGATCACTTTTCATCTCTAACATATTTCTTATACTCAGGCCGGGGCTTATTGCTTTAACTACTGCCTCAATCACTTCTAATTCACTGTAGCCCTTTTGCAGTGCCATGTCTATCTGGTGCATGAGATTTGTGTAAGACAGTTTGTCTTTTTGACCTCTTTCACCAATTTGACCACTAATTTTAAAGTCTTTCCGTATTGTCATTTCTGGCCACATGTTCTGTGGAGAAGTCCTGCAGTACGTCTCTCTCTCTGACACCTCTTGCTTTGCTTGACTTGATGTCTCAGAAACAAGGGCTTTTTCTAACAGTTTGCTAGATTCCTGGAATGCTTTCTGCAAAGTAAGGTACTGTGCCTTTAAATCTTCCAATTGAGTCTGGGTCTTAGTCTCTTTTGCCTGTGCCCCGACCTCTGCCTCTGAATGCAGATCTGTAATGAACTGTTTGCACTTTTGGAGGAACAGACAGGTAACATCTTCATCCTCTGTTTCTCCCACTTCATCAAGCAGTTTATTGATGGCATTCAGCAGGTGCCTGCAGGTTCTGGCTTTGGAGATTTGCTCCCCTGGCACTTTAAGATATTTGCTAACAGCACCCAGTTCATCAAATGTTAGATGCAGCAAGGACTCACTAATGTCATTAATACAGCTCTCCACATCCATTGTCAGTCTGCTGGGCAGGATCTCACTGAGGGGACACTCACAGGATATCACTGAGATGGCTGCACTTTACAATTGGTTCCCTTCTATCTCTCATTGAGTGAATTCTGCTCTGTATCTTCTATGAATTGTCACTCAATCCCATCCTCGTCGCCATTTTTGTTGCACACCTAATGAACTAACACTGGTGTGGTTGGGGGGGGTTTATATTCTTTATTCACCTTATCTGTAATCATAAGGGACATGCATCAATAAGGAGAGTAGGACCTCCCTTCTTCTTGCTATCTGAGGTGCACTACAATGAGTGTCCTTACATACTATCTAGTAGTTATACATTAGCATCAAGTTCTCAGTCATTCCTAACATCAGTGACTGTATCAACATATACTGAACAATACAATATGAGAATATAACAACAACATGGCTGCAGCAATTAATCACTGTACCTGTAATCATAAGGGACATGCATCAATATGGAGAGTAGGACCTCCCTTCTTCTTGCTATCTGAGGTGCACTACAATAAGTGTCCCACCAGAAACACACCTCTGAGATACATGGTCCCACTCTAGTGTCAGATTACAGGACCTGTAAACTGCTAGTCTGACACTAGGTAATATCCAAATTTTTGTGTGGTGGATCTTTCTGTATATATCTCACATATATACTGGCATGGCAAACTCTTTTAAAGGGATTCTACCACTAAAACACATTTTTTTCTAGTTAACATGTCGGAATAGCCTTTAGAAAGGCTATTCGTCTCCTACCTTTAGAAGTGCTCTCCACCGCGCCGTTCGTTCAAAATACCGGTTTGTACCGGTATGCTAATGAGTTCTCTCGCAGCGATGGGGGCGTCCCCATCGCAGGAGCAGCGATGGGGGCGTCCCCATTGCAGCTCGAAAAGCGACCGCAGCGCCGCCTCTATGGTCTTGCGTATCCTCCCCTTGCTTCTTCAGCGTCCTGTCGCACGCCTGCGCAGTACGCTCTGTTCGGCGAAGATTGCTGAACGTACTGCGCATGCGCGAAATTGCGGTCCAAGCCATAGTGCGGGCACCGCAATTTCACGCATGCGCAGTACGTTCGGCAATCTTCGCCGAACAGAGCGTACTGCGCAGGCGTGCGACAGAAGAAGCAAGGGGAGGATACGCAAGACCATAGAGGCGGCGCTGCGGTCGGTTTTCGAGCTGCAATGGGGACGCCCCCATCGCTGCTCCTGCGATGGGGATGCCCCCATCGCTGCGAGAGAACTCATTAGCATACCGGTACAAACCGGTATTTTGAACGAAAGGCACGGCGGAGAGCACTTCTAAAGGTAGGAGACGAATAGCCTTTCTAAAGGCTATTCCGACGTGTTAACTAGAAAAAAATGTGTTTTAGTGGTAGAATCCCTTTAAGTCATTTTTAGTCTCAGTGACTACAGACAGTAAGGGACTTAAATAAAACAAATAAACAGCACTGAGCGGTACATAATGTGATACTCTTTGGCACCATGAACAAATTGAAGTGAAATAATGGTAGAGCTCTCACCTTGTTGAATTGTGAGCTGGGCCACAACTACCATGATGCATATGTAAACTAAAATATCCATCTCTGGATCAACTGGAGTTGCAGGAACCAATAGCCACCCGATGGTGTCAAGGCGTAAAGGAATACAGGAAGAAGGACCATGTCCCAAACCAGGAATGAATCGGATAAAAGTAGAGGGACTGCGCTCACACTGATGTGTAATATCCTATAGTCTTTATTGGACTGAATAAAGGCTATTGGATATTACAAGCCTGGGTGAGCACAGTTCCTCTACTTTTACCCGAACCATCCCTGGTTTGGGACCTGGTCCTTCTTACTGACAGTAAGGAGGTAGTTATGTTGGTAGTACTGTCTTCCTCTAACGCTGGCGTTCTGGGTTCAAATCTGACCGACATCTTCAGGGATTTCTTGGTTCTCCCTGCACTTGTGTGGTTTCCTTAAGATCCTCCAGTTTCCTCTTATACTTTAAAGACATACTGATAAGAAGTTTAGATGAGAACCCTACTGGGAACAGTAAATGATGATGGTATTGTCTATAAAGCACTGCAGAAAATATTGGCATTATATAAGCAAGAGAAATAAATGAATGTCCCTGAGCAGATGTGGTACATGATATACCGACACACACTTACACCTTCTGTGTACACATATGAACAATTCTAAATGTGTCTTAAATTCTGGCAAAAGAACATTGTCAGACATCATGAATATAGAGCAGAGTCTAATTCTTTTGTCAAGCTTTCCATGTTGACAGTGAGAGAGGAAGGTTAATGAGTTCTAGGACCCAAACTGTTCTACGGGGTTAATGAGGTCACGTACTTACAGTAAGTACACCAATTTTAAATTAATCCCAGGTTTAAATGTCTCAATTAAATGGATCACTTTTGGCAACCAGTTCTGTTTGAAGAGCATTACACAGGCAAAAATAACAAAACTCCCTTCTTTCTGAAATTCTCAATTTTGCAATTCACAGTTAGTTGCCCAGACTTTGCAATGGTGCCATAAGATATTCTGATATATACTGTAGGTATAAAATAACCTGCCAAACAGGAGGCCAGCAAGTTCTGGTCAGTGTTATTGGTTGGCCTTTAGGAGGCATAGAGGTATCAGGTTCTGGAGTTTGAGGGGGCTACAATCTGAGAAGACACTAGTCTTATAGTACACATGGTAACTGAGGGCCCTATGACATATTCTACATTGAGGCTCACAAATGTATCTGTCACCAATCATTTTCCCTACACTTTGGGCAAATTAATGAAGACCGGTATATTGTATGCAGTCTTCATCTCCCATTGGCTAATGCAAGGACTGCTTAATTTATGAAGGTGCACCCTTGCTGGCACTGATTTTGCCATCATTCCCATAACTTTTGAGGTGTAACTGTGACTCTAAGTTCAAACTTGGGTTTCATTCTTCGGGTCTTCTTGTGGGCCCAAAAAACAGAAACTTGATATGCTTAAAAAGTGATTATCCATAGAAACTATAATGGGGTCTGACAGGTTTCGACCCAAAAAATAAAGAGAGAAAAGTCCTTAATGTCGGGCTTTTCCCTCTGCATTTGTCAAGCAGAATGAGGGACGGAAACCCTGAATGGATACTGGGCTGAGGTGCTGACCCTGCCCCCCTTTTAGAAAAGTAGAAAGGCCTGCATAAAAATCCCACCAATGATGTCTGATTTTAGTCATTTTGTTTCCTCTTCCTTCTTCGTTGGCACTGACCATTCTTGATGACTTTTAATGACCACAACTTGTCTATGCAGAATTTGATACATTTGGATCCTTGAGTTTCCATCTTTAATGCCACAGAGGCTAATTTTTAAGTCTTGCACATTAATGGTACTCCATAATTTATGCCCCCTAAAATCCTGCACAATACCTGACATTTTTAGCTCCTCAGACAGTATACTGCTCCCCTCAGGCTCCATGTCATTTCTCGTGCTAAAAGTGCAAGTGCCCTAAGCCCCTTTTAGTGACCCCACTCTGTACTAACACCGCTATCTATGCTCTCACTATGCCACCATTTATCTCTCTACTCAATACTGATACCTCATTTGATTGCCAACTCAGTAATAATATCCTCATTGGATTCTGGCTCTTTCATAATACCCCCTTTGTTCCCTCATTCAGTAATAATGCCCCGTTTGTGCCCCCACTCGGTAGTATTGCTCCTAATGCACAACCACAAGTTAATAATAATAATAATAATAATAATAATAATAATAATACCTAATTCACCCCACTCGGTAATAATTCCCCCCACTGTGCCACCGCTCAATAATAATAATAATAATACTCCATTAGCACTCTCACTCAGTAATAATACTCCCAAAGTGTAGCCACTTTGTAAACATGCCCCCTTTGTTCCCCAATGCAGCTGCAATGCCCCTGCATCCCAATGCTTCGCAGTATTGCTGTCCCCCTAAATTGTGCTATACACTATTAATATCCCCTCATGAGTCTCCTCTCATTAAAAATGCTCCCTAATTTGTTCCCTTATGGGCTACTACTGGCTAAAAATATCCACTCATGTGTCCCATTTTACAGTAGTGCCGCATTTCTGTAAAATTGCCTTCTTATGTACCCCTTGTCTTTATTAGTGTCCCCTATGTCCCCTTTTATACAGGAAGTCTTCATGTGTGTTATCAGCATCTCTCCAGTATGTCATACGCCATAGGTTTAACTCAGCCTGCAGCCTATGAATGTAAATGGGGGTGCACGGAACCATTGGTTCTCTGCTCTGTCATAGTTTTGGGCCCAGTAGGGCAGCCCTTGTCCTGGTTTCCTGGGCTTCTGCTAGCTTTGACTCTCTGCACTGACTCCTCATGGCAATAGCTCAGGAATCCAGGGCCAAAAAGATACACTTTTTATGTAGGAATATGTAGGGAAGGGAATTCCAGTAGCACTGTGGCAAGAGTTGTGTGGTCAGTAAGGAAAATATCATAGTCAGGAGTATAATGACAGGTATTAGACAAACCATTTAAAGGGTGAGGAGAGGCGACATCAAGGATTAGGGTCTACCGGAAGTTTCATACCAGAAGCAATAGCACAGAGAATGGGATCGGCCATCTAAAGGAGCTGTAGCACTTCTGCTTCTTTCTTACTTACATCAGGCACCAGAGCGGCAGGGCTCCGACACCACACTTTTTCATAGTGGTGGCTCTAGGTAATGCAGCAATAACCAGAACACCCACTGGTCCTGGCAATATTGTACAACAAGAATTCAGAACAGTATTTTATGTGCTTTTTTTGAGCCGTGTAAACTGGGGTTCAAAAAGCTACTCAACGTTCTCAATAGCTCAGGTATCAGTAACTAGAGTGAGGAGATGAAAACAGAAGACAGATTTTTGCTGATTATAACAAGGGGCAATATCAACTTTTAATTTTTGTTTTGGGGCAGGAATTTTTGGCCAGTTTCAAATAATGAATATGCATACATTTTATTATATACTGCAACAGAATAATAATTAATGAGATTAGATTAATTTGATTTTTAGTTACCTTATGTATTAACCATCACAATGTCATGACATTTTGGATAAATCCTTGATTTATGGGACATTTGCTAACTTTACTCTTATATGTAAGCAGTGGACGAAGCTTTTAGGGAAATAACTAGGTAATATCCTAAAATATAATATATTTAGCCTAATGATTGCGATGGGTAAGTATTGTAAAAGGTACATAAAAGGCAAGTTAAAATGCCCTTTACTTGGAATCCTTAATTCAGTTTCTTGGAACCAAATGAAGTGTTCCATATTTTAAGAACATATTTTAAGAAGTTATAGCAAAAATGAAAATGGCCATATAAAAGAAGAGGTTGTTAGAAGCATATTAGATGAGAATATTTACTTGCTATCCATTTTGAAGTCACAGGGAGCTGGATGTATACTCTGATACTCTGGCTACAAGTGATAGGGCTATTTATTTGTCTTTTCATGTGTCTCTCTGATGGGAATATTTTTGTTAATTGCAAATATTTGATTGACAAACATTGGATGCAATTAATAAGTAGACACAGTTTGAATGTGCAGTGAACTGGATCTTTAAGCCAACAGTTCCTAAGTCACCCAGCTTGATCTGAAATAAACTAGAGTATTAGAACCATATGTTGGCATCAATTATGTTTCGTCTGCCTATAATCCAAAATGTATTTTGAAAGTATGTTTAAATGATAAAGGACAGAGTTTTCTATAAACTCATAGAGAGAAAAAAAAATGTGATAATACATAAATCTTCAATACCATAAATGGCAACTGAGGATAAGGAGAAAAATTGCAAATTTTGTTGTCTGGCTTAGAAAACACATTGTGGTGGATATTAGACTGAGGCTATATTGCATTGTAGCCAAAGATTGAGCTTTGAGTTAAGAAAAGAGTTTGTTCATTTACATTTCTTGTGATGCTTCAAAGTAACAAGGTGATCTTTGGTCGCGCAACAAGTGTTTCTGCCAAAATGTAGCCCCAGCCCTACATTGGATAGGTGAAGTTGAGTCATATATGGCATACTGTATTTACATCTCCAATGGGCGTATATAAATCTGTAGCCAATCATGGATATGACTTCTAAGGCTGAGTTCACACCGAGTTTTTTTGGTAAGGAATCTGGGCAGGAATCTGCCTAATAATCAGCCTCCAAAAAAGCCTTTTCATGACTGCCAGTTAGCTGCACTGGACAGTTGGGAGTTGTACGATTCAGTGGGAACAGACAGCAAGCAAACATTCACCAGTTAATTGCACTGGGCAGCTGAGTCTGTGATACAGTGTGAACAGACTGCAACAATGTAACAAACATTCACCAGTTAAACTGCACTGGATAAACCCACCTGTGAGTAGATGCCACAGGTGCCAGGGGTTAAATGTCACTCCTGGTCAGCAACACAAGACAGAGGTCAGTGGCTCACAGACCCCTAGTATTCAGAACTAACAGGGATAGAGGGCCAGGGCACAGGCTAACCCAGAAACCAAACCTGCTGACAGCGCCGCGGGCTGGAACAGAGACCACTGCTCCAAGCCCTAGTGACGAGCTGCCAGTTCAGGATAATTACAGGTCCTACTAATCAGTGCCCAGATTGGGGCCAACGTATAAAACACAGAGGCCTAGACTGGCAACCTGCCTAGCAGAGGAACCTAGCCCTGAACTTCTGTCATAAACAATTTCCAGTCAAAGTGTGAGCGCCGGGTGGCGGCACACTCGACGTATATAAAGGGAAGCCCCCGCCCAGCAGGCCTCATCGGTCATGCTCAGTATGGCCAAAATGGGACTTCTGAGTGGCTCCGAAAAGTCCGAGCATGCTCAGTAGAGGAGAAATGGGACTTAGTCTCTAGACGCCTCACTGCATGAGGCCGAGGATGAGAGTCAGATTGACCCGCAGGTGGCACTGTGCGCCGGAACGGAAGCCTGCAGGACCCCATCCTAACACTGTGTCCTAGCCTTCAATACTACTCTATTTTGAAGTCTCTCAGCTTGCGCAATAGAGATGTATTTTTAGTTTCAGCGCTAAGCCAGGACACATGCGCGTGCCAATGTCAATGGAGGAGGCGGAGTCATTCCCTGCAGAAGTAAGCCTAGACAGGAAGAAGATAGGTAAGTATGATGGAGTGAATGGGGGAAGAGTAGTAGTGATGATCGATTTCTGGAAATGGGGAAACAGATCATCACTAGAGATGAGCGCGTAGTTAAATACTCGATATTCGATATTCGTTTCAAGTAGCCCCTCAATATTCGACTACTCGAATCGAATATTGAATCCTATTATACTCTATGGGGTAATAATTCTCGTTTCAGGGGTAGGCAACATTCGATCAAATTGAACTTACCAAGTCCACGAGTGAGGGTCGGGCTGGATCCTCCGAGAAGTCTTCTCCGTGCAGCGTCCCCAAGGCTTCTTCCCGCTCTGCATTCACTCTGCCAGGCATCGGGCCTGGGCAAAGCCGACTGCGCATGCCCGCACTACAAGAAAATGGCCACTTACAGTCAAAGCGGCCATTTTCTTGTAGCGCGGGCATGCGCAGTCGGCTCTGCCCAGGCCTGATGCCTGGCAGAGTGAATTCAGAGCCAGAAGATGCCGCGGGGAAGCTGCGCGGAGAAGACTTCTAAAGGTAGGAGAATAACCAGCGTTGATTGACCGACTGTATAGCATTCGGTCAATTAACGCTGGTTCTGCTTCGAATTTTCCATTCAAATAGCGAGTGGTCCTCGATTGAGTATGAGTATTTCGAATTCGTATTCGTATTTCGAATACCTACTCGATCAAATACTACTCGCTCATCTCTAATCATCACCAGATAATCAGAAAATGTGGGAAAATAGACATTTTTGATTAATAATGAAATTTAGAAAGTAGGAGGGTGTTTAGATTAGTGAAGGGATTTATGGTTATCCTGGACAACCACTTTAACTATACTCTATTTCATGTAAATTATGTGTGGCCACTCTGTGGTGGGTTGAAAGTGTGAATTATAGCATATTATTTCAATCATTGGGCTGCCTATTTAATATCGGATAGGTTTTCCAGAGCAAAATCCTTTGTTCCTATTCTCTAATCTGGTTGAAAGATGAAGTTACTGAATAGTAATTTGTATTTGTAATTCCCTTCAAGTATTAAATTGAAAAAAAAAAAAAAAACATCAAAAACTGCTGCGGTGCTTTTTCCCAAAAACTCTGCACATGAATTTACTCTTCAAGAGTACCTGACTTGGATAATGCGCATGTACATAAAGATCGACACTATTTTAATTCATATATTTTGCAGTTTTAACAGTTTCCCTTTTAACAATTTAACATTTATCTTTACATTTCTCTTTGAGATAGTAGGTGGATACTACTTTCATTAATTGTAAATATAAGGAGATTTTGCTCTATAACTATATCTCGCTTAGTCAGAAACACCCATAGACCATGCAAGACTTCTATAAGAAGAACTAGCCTGTATTGATGGGAACAAAGCACTTTGGTTGTGATAGAAAGCCCCTAATAAGCCTGGCATCAAGCTAAGCCTATCTTTCTTCTCCTGCTCCTCGCCCTCCCCTCTCCATAGCCTCATGGTCATGTGACCTGCAGTTCATCTCAAAATGGCTATAGCAAGGAGTCTAAATTCAGAGTAAAAGTCAATTTAGCAAAACAGAAACAGAATAGAAAATACATATATGACAAAGTGTCTTAAAACCGCCTATACTATACATTACGTCAATGTTTGTTGAAATGGCAGCGCCGGGGTTAAACCTTTAATAAAAACATTTTTCCAAAGCCTTTAAAAGGAGAGACACTTCATTAAATATATTCTTTTCATCCATAGTGTCTGTGTTATATGTATATTTATGTGTCCTCTATTCAGGTTGATAATATATAACAGCAAGGACTGCCGTATATTTTGTAAGATGCATAAAGTAGTGGTTATTGAAAAGGAAATAAATAAGACATTTGTATTCTCGAATATTAACATGACATATTTCTTGTCCTTTATTCATAACATATTAAGATGATAAGCTTTCTTGACTCTTTACTCGCTGATTGTTTCCTTCTCAAGTCAAACTTACTGTCAGTTTATTTAGATTTACATCAGGTAGTAAATTAAAATAATCACTCATAAAACATCCTGCACTTTGTTTCCGTACTACTCACCAGCCGAAGAAGAAGGCTTGAAGCATTCAAGCAGAAAATATTGCAATCTCTGATTTTTCTATCCTTAGGGTTGTAGAGGAAGCAATGTCTTGGGATCCACCTAAACCTTGGAGCCATTAGCAGCTCTGCATCACATCTGTGAACTATGCTTTGTTATCTGTCTAAGGATTAAGGTTTCAAAACCTTGTTTTCTGATCTCTGAGAAATGCATATGTTCAGAAGAGACTAAAAGTTCCCTGCCTATATTTCCATAAATTGAAAATTAATTAAAAAAGAACAACCTTCACGTTCTCAAAACTTTATTCACATCTATCTATCTATCTATCTATCTATCTATCTATCTATCTATCTATCTATCTATCTATCATCTAGCTATCTATCATCATCATCTGTCTCTCTATCTATCTATCTATCTATCTATCTATCATGTATCTATTGATTATCTATCTATCTATCAATCATCATCTCTATCTATCTATCTATCTATCTATCTATCTATCATGTATCTATTGATTATCTATCTATCTATCTATCTATCTATCTATCTATCTATCCATCTATCCAGGGGTGGACCTTCCTTTTTTGCCGCCCAAGGCGGACGACAGAAAGCCCCCCCCCCCAGGAGGAGGGGGTGGAACGGAGGGGGGGGTGGCGGAGTGAAGGGGCGTGGTGGAGCAAAGGAGGCATGGCTTAGTGGCGTTCGCAGGCAGAGAGCAGGCAGGGAGAGGACCTGCTGAGCGTGAGGGGAGGCCGCTGGAGCAGCGCTGCTCCAGCGGCCTCCCCAATACACCACTTGTATACACCTCCCTGGGGCTCTGGCATAGCGCCGCCTGAAGCGGTTGCTTCAGGTCGCCTCATGGGAGGTGCGGCGCTGCGATCTATCTATTATGTATCTTTCTATCTATCTATCTATCTATCTATCTATCTATCTATCTATCTATCTATCTATCTATCTACCTATCTACCTATCTACCTATCTACCTATCTTTGTTGCTATTCTTATTATAAGTTTTCAGTCCTTTCTGACTAAGAACAAGTCTTTGAGTAGCATGGAATTTTGGTAGCAATGTGGCATACTTTATCTGATACTTATTGCGATTAAAAACCATACTTGCAATGGTTTTCTAAAGGCTTCTGTTGTGTTATGTGATATAATATGACTCTGCAGCAAGTTATTAGTGTTATTGTCAGATAAACTTTTCTACATATAGCTGAACAGTGCCTCAGTGGTTAGCACTGCGGCCTTGCAGCGCTGGAATCCTAGGTTCGAATGTAGCCAAAGACAACATCTGCAAGGAGTTTGTATGTGCTCCCTATGTTTGTGTGAGGTTCCTCCCATACTCCAAAGACATACTGATAGGGGCTGGTTGGAAACTATAAACTTTGCTACATTTGTACATTTGACCATTTGTAGCCACTGCTACAGAATTGTATACTGTAGGTGATCGGTTCAGGATCCGGGTGCCAGACCCCCATTGATTAGATACTGATGACCTTCATTAGTATCCAAAACACAGCATTTTAGACAACTCTTTTATATGGACTGTCATTTTTTTGTAAAGAACCCCTTTAACGTTCATAAGCTCTAAGATGCTCATAGATTTTTAGAACAATGAATTTATTGTGAAGACCAGCTATCACCAGAGATGTCTTACAATAGTCCTTTCCCTAATTCCTTTTCAGAAGACACGAATGCTTGACTAAACTAAAAGTCCTTGTATATTGCAGGTTCTGGAGCTGTCAATCGGATAACCTTTAGATAGAAATCTATTTAAGGTCTATAAGAACCTTAAAGCTTAAAGGGATTCTATCATTAGAATCCTTTTTTTTTTTTTTTTTATGTAGATTGTGAGCCCCACATAGAGTTCACAATGTACATTTTACCCTATCAGTATGTCTTTAGAATATGAGATAGAAATCCATGCAAACATGGGGAGATTAGAATCACTTTTTGAACTAAGTCCACGTTGGAATAGCCTTAAGAAAGGCTACTCTTCTCCTACCTTTATTATTTTGATCGGCACAGCCATTGCAGTGTTTTTTAGTTTTTCCACTGTATGCAAATGAGTGTTCTGAAAGTAAAGGGGGGCGTCCCCTGTGCTGTCCGAAGACTCTCCAGCAACGTCTCCATCTTCTTCTCTCTTCTCTCCCAACAGCCTCTTTGCTGAGTCATCGACCGCGCCTTCTGCTGAAAGAGCTGACTGCGCATGTTTGTTGGCCATTTTGCTGTGGTCTCTTACACGTGTGTCCATTCGGCCACAGGTAAATGGCTAACAGACATGCGCAGTCGGCTCTTTCAGCTGAAGACATGGCCAATGAGTTGGTTGGGAGAAGAAGATGGAAGTATCGCTGGAGAGTCTTCAAACCCCTCCCCCCCTGTACTTTCTGAAGACTCTTTTGCATACGTCGAAAAAACACTGCAACAGCGGAGAAGAATAGCCTTTCTTAAAGCTATTCCAACATGGTCTTAGTTCAAAATGGGATTCTAGTGATAGAATGCCTTTAAACATTCTAAAGCCTCACAATTATGGTACAGTGTTTGATATAAGACCTTCAACTTATAATGCATTGATACTAAGGACATACCATAATGTGTCTGTAAATTGAGAACATTAACAACTTGTAATATGTCATCCAGAATAATAATACAGAAATTTGCATAACACACAAATCAAGGAAATTATCATTCTGCTGTAAGCAGATATTGAAAAAAACAAGGACATTTGTAGTCATGTAAACAAATTCTTATAGAAAAAAACCTTGTGCTCAACTTTATAGAGAATGAGATCAGATCCACATATTAAAGATTTTCTAAAGGGCTTAAGCATCAAAGTTATTTACATTTTAGAAAACCTGAAATAAAATGACCTCACTATAAAATTCTAAAGTATGAAGTTAAAGTCACTCTTAAAGGGATGTTCTAATTTTATTGAGTCAATGACTTATTTTATTTATAAAACAGGGAATTTTGTAATTTTGGGGTCACATGCCACATAAATACACGTGGCTGGCACCATGTTAGTTCATACCTATAAATGCATTATATTCGACTCATGCATAGGGTATACCATTTTGATTACATGTATTTAATGATTTTGCATAGGAATACAGCACATTTTTAACATACACTGTTTCGAAGATGATACCCAGTAAAACCTTCTGGGAGGGGGGGGGGGTTACTTACACATTGTTTTTTTTTAAAATCAGGTCACCCCATTCCCTAGAATACACTGAATACATTTAAAGTAAACATGCATAAAATAAGCACAATCCTATTGAGTCTTGCCCATGTCTGAAAATTACAAATATTAAAATATAAAAAAATCATCCCATAAAATGAATGCCTTAGCAGAAAAAATCTAACCAACTGTTTTTTCACTCCAAAAAAGTTGAACAAAAAGTGACCAAAGGAACATACATCACTCAAAATATTATATACACATTTCCCCACAAAAAATACACCTTACACAATGTTGAAAAAAAGTTACTGGTGTTACAATACGGCAATGCAAAAATATTTGCTGTTTTATATTTTTGCAAGCATATTAAAAACACAGGGAATGCTGTAAAAACTGAATATGTAAGAAGTAACACAATTGAGTTTTTTGCCCATTTCCAATTTTTTCCAGCTTCCTAGTGCATTGTCCAGAATATTAAATGTAGCTAATGTGAAGTACGTTTGCACACAATAAAAAATTCCCCCCTCATTCAACTAGATGAAATGTATGAAAAAGTTATGGATTTGGATGTTGTCAGAAAAAAAAAAAGCACAATCACCTGATTATAAATTGTTTGCTTTTGTGTAAAATGATAACGTGTCAATTATAATTAATTGTTAATATACAAGCTAAGGCTACATTTACACTGCTGTTATTAATGTCCGTTACTGTCACCTGTCATAGGATGACAGCAACTGACAATTACTGTAGCAGAGTAATGGATACAGATGGAGCCCCCTCCTCTTATGTCTATTCCTGTGAATCTAATGTAAACAACATAATTGGTGTTGTTTTCCATCACTTTTTCTTTTGTAATGGAAGAAATAGCCCCTGCAGCACAACTTTTTCTTCCATTAGAAAAGTTAAAAACATAATGGTATAAGCTTCTATCATGTTTTTTTATATTGGGGTGGAAGCGGAAGGTCACCTGACAGAGGGAGTTGCAATGGCACATATCATGGATGAGAGCAATGGACATTAAATAACAGTAGTGTAAACTTAGCAAAAAATATTTCCAATTTTTTTTGTATTCATTTCCACATGCTTTATGAACAAATTTAACTTCTAGGATTACAAAAAAAAAAAATACTTTTGTGTCTTGTAAGACAGGGAACAACTTATACCATTACAAAGCTCAAGTCAATGGACTTTGTTAGTTTCTTTCTCTTCTAGAAAGATTAATGCCATTAGGTTCTGCACTAATATTACTATACTGTCAGGTGGGTCAACCTTTCAGCCTACTGTAAGAGGACCCCTCCTCACAGTACAGTGATATCGGTAGGCAAAACTAATAGAGCCAATATCTCTACAAAGGGTGTCAACAAACTGAAAATGCGCAGAATTTAACTTGCTGACTGCTTCGTAATGGTACATGACATACACTGTCTTAGAGAACATGAAAAATCCTCTTTACCCATGGTTTGAATTTGTACATACATAAAAATTTTAAATGAATTCTTTATTTATTTATTTATTTATTTTTGGTGTTTATAAACATATTTTTTAAAAATCATATGATCGTAAAAGCAGTTCTTTTTTTCTATTAATAATTAATTTTTAGTTTAACTTTTAGATAATTTTGTTTTTGGGGAGAATAATTTACTCTGATAATGTTTTCTTGATAAATAATTCATTTTGGTTAGAATAGCTAGATTTCTATTTTTCTACAGCAATCCCTATCCCCTCCCTACAATCATAGAGTCACAAGGGTGATTTACTGACGATGGATTATCAGTAGAGATGAGCGAGTAGTGAAATATTCTATATTCTATATTTGTTTCGAATATCGAATCCCATTATAGTCTATGGGGAAAAAATGCTCTTTTAAGGGGAAACCACAATTCGACTAAGGACAGTCACCAAGTCCACAATGACACCAACGGAAATGATGCTAACACCTCTGGAATGCAACTGGGACAGCAGGAGAAGCATGCCTGGGTCCATCTAACACGCCTAAGTCCCAGGATTGCCCCACTATCACAGCCTATCAATTAGACACTCCAAACTCAATATAGAAAGTGGAAAAATATTTGTAAACCTTCTTTCCTCTACATTAGTATGGCAGAAACACAAATTTAAAGCTAAAGAAACATTAGCATGCACCCCTTTAAATCACACTGCCCATGACAACCACAGATGGCATAGGCAGTTTGGGTGAGTTGAGCCTTGCACCAGCAGTGTTTTTGGCCCTTTGGGTGAGTAGAGCCTTGCACCAGCAGTGTTTTAGTTTTTGGTCCTTGGAGTGAATTGAGCCTTGTACCAGCAGTGTTTTCGTTTTTGGCCCTTGGGGTGAGTTGAGCCTTATACCAGCAATTTGTTGGCCCTTGTGGTGTGTTGAGCCTTGTACCAGCAATGTTTCGGCCTTTTGGGTGAGTTGAGCCTTTAACTAGCAGTGTTTTAGGCCCTTTGGGTGAATTGATCCTTTAACCAGCAGAGTTTAAGTTTTTGGCCCTTGGGGTGAGCTTTAAAACATCATTTTCAAGCCCTTGGAGTGAGCCCTAAAACATAAATTTTCAGGCCCTTGGGGTGAGCCCTAAAACATCATCTTCAGGCCCTTGGGGTGAGTCCTAAAACATTAATTTTCAGGCCCTTGGGGTGAGCCCTAAAAAATGATTTTTCAGGCCCTTGGGGTGAGCCCTAAAACATAATTTTCAGGCCATTGGGGTGAGCCCTAAAACATTAAGTTTAAGGCCCTTGGGGTGAGCCCTAAAAAATATTTTTCAGGCCCTTGGGGTGAGCCCTAAAACATTATTTGTTAGGCCCTTGGGGTGACCCATAAAACCTTATTTGTCAGGCCCTTGGGGTGAGCCCTAAAACATTAATTTTCAGGCCCTTGGGGTGAGCCCTAACACATTATTTGTCAGGCCTTTGGGGTGACCCCTAAAACATTAATTTTCAGGCCTTTGGGGTGAGTCCTAAAACATAAATTTTCAGGCCCTTGGGGTGAGCCCTAAAACATTAATTTTCAGGCCCTTGGGGTGAGCCCTAAAACATGATTTGCCCTAAAACATTAATGGGATAAATTTAATTATTTTTTAACATTGATGGTGGTGGTGTTGGAGGAGGAGGAGGAACTTGTGAGCTGGCACAGACACATGGAACTGTGTCTTGTCAGTACTGTTGACCTGACTTGCTGGTTGCGGGTCCACAAATCTTCTATCCACTGTAACATCAGTTCCTGGTGCACAGACTTCGCCAGCGGGGTACCCTGTACCCTGCTTGACGTTATGGCACTGCTGGCTGCCCCTCTCCAGTAGCTAATTGGATCCAAAGTCGAGCTACTACGGCCGGGATCCCCAGATGGATTTCCACGTCCTCGTCCTCGTCCTCATCCCTTTGTGCTAATGACGAGGGGCACTGCTGGCTGCCCCTCTCCAGTAGCCATTGGATCCACAGTAGCTCGACTTTGGCCTGGATCCCCAGCTGGATTTCAACGTCCCCATCCCTTTGTGCTAATGACGAGGGGCACTGCTGCTTGCCCCTCTCCAGTAGCCATTGAATCCGCAGTAGCTCGACTGTTCCCTGGATCCCCAGCTGGATTTCCATGTCCCCATCCTCATCTCCATCCCTTTATACTACCCTGACGTATTGTCAGTTGTGTACAGATCACCCCTATGGGACACTTGTAATGAATTTGAGCCCTAAAAAGGGCTTTTGTGCAGCTTTGGCAGGTTGAGTGTATATACACTGTTCCTGCAGTGTAGCTCTGAAAAGAGCTGTTAATTGAAATTCCTTACCTAGTCTAAGGAAAATGTTTGTTTTGGTACCGTGTTAGCCAGTGGTTATAAAATATAAAAAACAAAAAAAACTTTGCAAGTCTTCAGTAGGTGATACCTTTTTTAATGGCTAACTCATAATGATGACAGAATATGACGTTTCGAAGCTTTCCTCTGAGCTTCTTCTTCAGATATAACTAAAAGACACTTTCTAGAGGCTGCATATTTATGTACAACAGGACACAGGGCTAGAATTACAGGAGGGAGGGGGGAAGAGGCTTATTACTATATACTTATAACAACAAACAATCAATTGCCAGATCCCTCAGTTCTTATCTTAATGGCTGTCTTAATGATGTGTATAAAAAGACATAAACCCACGTGAGATGTTCATCCCATTGTCCAACGTCTGGAATAGGGTCATGGCCTTGTACTCATAAATCAGTCGCTGTTTCCTTGATTTAAAGTTCCCTTTTAAGATCAAGATTTTCATGTCATTGGTGATATTATGATCTTCCTGGCAAAAATGACTTGGCACAGGAAGATCAGTTCTCTGTTGTTTGATTGTATGGCGATGTGAATTAATTCTCATTCGGAGTTTCTGACCAGTCTCTCCAACATACAGATTTTCAGTGGAACATTTGGTGCAAATGATCAAATACACCACATTAGGTGTGTTACAGGTGAACGTACCTGGGATTTGATATTCCCTGTTAGAGTTTGGTATCTCTATCTTGTCAGTGGTCAGTATGTGGAGACAGGTTTTGCACCTCTTCTGTCCACATGGGAATGTTCCTTTGTTAGTTGGAGGTGACAGTGAGCTGCTAATAATCATATTCCTGAGGTTTGGTGGCTGTCTGTAGCATAGGAGAGGGGGGTCAGAAAATATGGATTTTAGACGATTGTCTTTTTGCAGTAGTGGATGTAATTTGCGTGTGATTCCTCTCAGCGTCTCCAGGTGGGGGTTGTATGTGACAACCAGGGGTACCCGAGTGTTCTCCTGTTTGGTATTGTATTTTAATAACTCCGATCTTGGTATCCTGGTGGCTCTGGTGATTTGGTTATCAACTGTTCTTGGATGGTAACCCTGCCTCAAGAATGTGTTTTTGAGGCCCCCAAGGTGTTCGTCCCTATCTGCAGGGTTTGAACATATGCGATGGTATCTGATGGCCTGGCTGTATACAATGGAGTTCTTTATGTGTTTAGGATGAAAACTATCCCATCTTAGGTACGTAGGGCGGTCAATTGGTTTCCGATACAGTGATGTCTCAATTTTGTTGTCCTGTATCTTGATGACTGCATCCAGGAAGTTTATTTCGGAGAAGGAGTGATTGAGCGTCAGGTTGATGGTGGGATGGAACTGGTTGAACTGTTCATGGAAGGTTTTCAGCTGTTCCTCAGACCCGGTCCAAATGATTAGGATATCATCAATGAAGCGATAGTAGGCCCGAGGCCTAATGGTGCAGGTGGATAGGAAGTCACTCTCAAGCTTGGCCATGAAGAGATTAGCGTACTGTGGCGCCATTTTGCTCCCCATTGCGGTGCCGGTCCGTTGTAAATAGATGCAGTCACCAAAGGAGAAGTAATTGTGAGTGAGGATGAATTTTGTCAGTTTCACCACCGATTCAGCGTTCATACCTCGCTTTTCCATGAAAAACTGGCAGGCATTTATACCGTCCTGGTGTGGGATGTTGGAGTACAGGGATTCTACATCCATGGTGGCTAGGATGGTTCCATCTGGAAGGGGACCTATAGTGGATAGTTTGTTTAATAGGTCTGTAGTATCCTGTAGGTAGCTGGCTGTATCCTTCACTAGGGGTTTCAGAGTGCCCTCCACCCATCCAGAGATTTGTTCAGTGAGAGTCCCAACACATGAGATGATCGGTCTCCCTGGGTTCCCAGGTTTGTGCAGTTTTGGAAGCATATAAAAAGTCCCTGTCCTAGGGCTTGCCGGTATGAGGCTGCTTAGGCTTATTGCTCCATCAGATAGGCCGGAGATAACCTTTTTTAGTTTTTTGGAGTACTCCACTGTGGGGTCTGAATCCAACTTGGAGTAGTAGTGTGTGTCATTCAGCTGTCTGTGTGCCTCCTGTATGTAGTCTGATGTGTTCATCATGACTATAGTGCCACCCTTGTCCGCTGGTTTAATGATGATGTCGTTATTATTTCTAAGAGATTTTATAGCCCTTCTTTCCTGGGCGCTGATGTTAGATGGCAGTGCTTTATTTGTATCCAGTATAGTGGATTTGACCATGTGTCTGAAACAGTCTATGTAATTATCCAAATCAAAATTTCGTCCAGTTGGAGGTGTCCAATCAGATGTCTCCTTTTTTGCTAAGATTGGAATCTCTGAAGGGGTAGGTTGAGTCTCCTCTGTGTCATCTGTGTCATGAAAATATTCCCTCAGGCGCAGTCTCCTGAAAAAATCCTCCATGTCACTGCACAGTTCAATTTTATCCATGGTTTTAGAAGGACAAAATGAGAGTCCCCTGGAGAGTACCCCAAATTCTGCTTTGGTGGGTTCATAGGTGGAGAGATTGATAACACAGTTCTGTGTTTCCAAATCCACATGTGAGTGGTCCCGGTTGTTGTTAGATAGCTCAGAGGAAAGCTTCGAAACGTCATATTCTGTCATCATTATGAGTTAGCCATTAAAAAAGGTATCACCTACTGAAGACTTGCAAAGTTTTTTTTACCTAGTCTAGGCAATTTCCTTGCCTAGACTACTGCAACACCCTTCTCAATGGACTCCCAGCTAACACCCTTGCCCCCCCTCCAGTCCACCTTAAACCGCGCTGCTCGCTTAATCCACCTCACCCCCCGATCTTCATCGGCTGCTCCCCTCTGCCAGTCCCTCCACTGGCTACCTATAGCCCAGCGAATTGAGTTCAAGCTACTAAAGCTAACATACAAAGGCATCCACAACCTGTCCCCTCCATATATCTCTGAACTAATCTCCTGCTACCTGCCCACACTTAACCTCAGATCCTCCAATGACCTCCTACTCCTGCTCTCATCCACTCCTCACACAACTGTCTCCAAGATTTCTCCCGTGCATCCCCCATACTCTGGAACTCCTTACCACGACACATAAGACTGACCCCCACAATCACAGGCTTCAAGAAGGCCCTGAAGACTCACCTATTCAGGAAGGCCTACAACCTCCAATAGCACTATCACCTCACTGACATCTGTACAGTCTCCCCCTCTCCTTCTGTCTCTACCCCCCTCATAGATTGTAAGCCCTCGCGGGCAGGGCCCTCTACCCCACTGTGCCAGTCGGTCATTGTTAGTATTATATCTACCTGTATATTCTGTGTACTGTATGTAGCCCCCAAATGTAAAGTACCATGGAATTTATGGTGCTATATAAATAAATAAATAAATAAATAATAAATAATAGCTAAACTCTCTCTCACCCTCAGCACAATGTCTCTCCCTATCTCACCAAACTGCATCTGACTCAAATATGGCTGCCACTATTCTTATAAATCCGAGGTCACCTGATTTAGCCAGCCAATGACTTTTTCCAATTTTTTTCGATGCTGACGTTTTCCTGCTTTTTGTGGGAGGGGATACAAATTTTTACTGCGTTTACCGCGTAGTATTCAATCGGAATTGAATATGTCGAATACTATAATATTTGATCGAATACCTACTCAATCGAACGGTATTCGCTCATCTCTAATTATCAGTACTCTTATTTTCAATGGGATTTATAGACATACACTTGTGTACTTGTGTACACCACCTCGTGGTGGATGCAGACAGAAGTCACATGATTGCCGTCTCCAAAATGGAAATGGATTTCTCTATGCCCTCACAACTCCCAACAGCTTTGCCATTACCAGCATGACTACCAGTAGCACACCCCCTTCTACTGCAACCTCCACCAACGTCTTCCACCTCTACCTCCTCTACAGCCAAAAAAATGCTGTCTGTTCTCATCCAACTCATCAAAGAGAGCAAGCAGGAGAAGTCTGCTTGAGTAATATCTCTATTAGCAGATGCCATGTGAATACTGCAGAATGGAATCTGTATTAGTGAAGAAGACATGATTGACAGTACAGAAAATAAATTAAATGTTACAACAGAGGAAGGGGAGGAACACACAGAACACTGACTCAATATTTGTTTCACTGCTTTCAAAAATGTTTTTAGCTTCATGAAGTATGCCAACACTGTGGCTAATGGTGGGGCTGTCAATACCAGAGGTAGTGTTGCTGTTGCTATCCACATTCTTATTGTTATCACTTGCACAAGTGTTTCCTCCTCACTCTAGTTTTTTGTGTCTCCTGCCCTTTTTTTTGGGTTTTGGGATTGGGAAATATACCACTGGGCACCTGAACCTGAGGCACTTTATGATCAGAAACATCTGACTGGAGTACACTAACATAAAACAGTTGTAATTTGGAGACTGTACAACTAGAAACATTGGATTAAGGATCTATATCACAGAGCATACATTTGGAAATATATTATAAGACACCTGGTACTGTGTCACTATTCCACTGGACACCTGGGCCTTGAACACTACTTGACTAGATACTGCCATGGGCATATACAATAAAGTTTGATCATTAACAGGTTAAAATTAATGTATCCTTTTTCATCTATTTATTTATTAAAACCAGATATATAAAAAAACTAAACTATATCACTTTATTTTTTTTACATTCTATTTTCTGTTCATGTATTAGGGAGTGCCATTTTGTCTGAGCTTCTCCTCTGCTCTATTAACAGCATTTAGTTATATGGTTTATGAATCTGACTCATTAAGGTCTATGGGAGAATTTTTTTTGCTATACTCTATGCTCTAGAGTAGATAAACTGTGACATCATCTATTCAGAGTAGTAGATACAATAATGGCTCAATGGTGTCTATAGAGGTGTCTACTGTAATTCTGGTTATGATTAGAGATGAGCAAACAGTAAAATGTTTGAGATTCGATATTCGTTTTGAGTAGCCCCTCAAAATTCGACTACTTGAATCGAATATCGAACCCTTTTATAGTCTATGGGGGGAAAATGCTCGTTTCAGGGGTAGGCAATGTTCGATCAAATTATACTTACCAAGTTCATGAGTGAGGGTCGGGCTGGATCCTCTGAGAAGTCTTCTCCGTGCAGCGTCCCCACGGCGTCTTCCGGCTCTGAATTCACTCTGCCAGGCATCGGGCCTGGGCACAGCCGACTGCGCATGTGCATACTACAAGCGGGCATGTGCAGTCGGCTCTACCCAGGCCCGATGCCTGGCAGAGTGAATTCAGAGCCGGAAGATGCCGCGGGGAAGCTGCACGGAGAAGACTTCTAAAGGTAGGAGAAGAACCAGCGTTGATTGGCCGACTGTATAGCATTCGGCCAATCAGTGCTGGTTCTGCATCAAACTTTTCCATTCGAATAGCGAGTGGTACTCGATCGAGTATGAGTATTTTGAATACGGTAGTATTCGATCGAATACCTACTAGATCGAATACTACTCGCTCATCTCTAGTTATGATGTAAATGAGGTGACTTTTTGTAAAGAAGAACCCTACAAAATTGGCAATTGTCAGTCTATCATGTAGTATCATCCAATAATCCAGATATATCTATACGTATGCTTCTTTTATCACTTTGCCCTACTTCTTCTTTATTTATATTGATGTTTCATTCACAAGCAATCCTGGTGTAAAAGTGAATTTGTGAAAGCAATGTCCATTTCTTCTATGTTCTCAATATGTTTCAACATCATTTATAATATCAGGACCTCAGCAGCGGCATTATTTCCTACATGTGGGAATAAATGTATGCTGAATTTCTATTCCATTAAAAAGCCTCATTATAATCACATTATCAGCATTAAAATGTGAATCCAGGAGAGATGTTCTTGTATAGCAGGAACATAGAGAAACTAACAGAAGTATTGCTTCTTCCCATTAATAAGCTGTCTTTAGGGATCGAACATTAGTGAGAATCCGAGGATAGAGCGCAAGGGTATCATTTTTGCATGATTACTCTAAATTTTTAAACTAGAAGCTTAAGGACGAGTCTTCTCACAAAAGCAGCATTGGGAATTGTTAAATGATTGGGCCAGTACTTAATTCAATAATATATATATATATTTCTCTCATTGATCAAGCCTCTTTGAGAAAAGTGACGCTTTGCATATCTTAGGAAGTGCTGTTAACATCATGTGCCTGCAGTTTGTTAGAAAAGAAAAAAATGGGAAAAAATGTGTGATGTTGCAGAAGAAGTAATTTGCTTTCCTCCATTCAATGATGGCTTGCACTTTATGCAAATTGGTGTCTGGGGACAATGAATCCAATTTAATACATATGCATAGTTCATAAAAAAATGATGTGAAAGAAACAGAGAGAGAGGAAAATGTATAAAGTAACAAGTCAGCAAAAGACACAAAAGAGCAGGTTCGGAGGAAATTTATTGTCCCAAATTGGGCATTTGTAACAGATGATAGGAACAAGTGCTAACTTTGTTTTTTAGCAGCGCTAAATGAACATCCACCATTCATAGCACAGATTATGCTTTAAGAATCTGATCTGTAATAAAACAAACAAAAAAAAAATTGCGTCTTTGGGATTTGTAGTTTTGTGTTCCATATGGCTGGAGAACGGTGGAGAGATAGTGACAAGATTTTTTTTTTTTTTTCTAAAGCTCATTACGCAAGGCGGTGTTAGTCGCGAATTACTGTGCATAGCTATAGGGTACTTACATGACATCCTACAGTCAGCAGATACCAAATGGAAATGAAAGATATAAGGCGCAGAGTAGAGCTTCAGGGAACATGTTAAACAAAACATCTGCTGGTATCAGAATGCTGTAATATCAGATCATCCTCGTCATGAATTTTTTATAAAGACATTTTTTAAGGCTGTAACTTTTAAAGTGACATTTTGTGAGAGTATTTGATTCAAGTGTGATGTCAACAGAAAGGCCAAGCCAGTTTATTATCTTTGTTATTTCCAGTATTGTTAAATTGAAGTAAGTTCCTTGTATACAAATCTGAATATACATCTTAATAAATATACACATTATATATATATATATATATATATATATATATATATATATATATATATATAATGTGTATATTTATTAAGCTGTATATTCAGATTTGTATACAAGGAACCTACTTCAATTTACCAATACTGGTATATATTTGTGCTTAATGTTTAAGAAATAGTTTAAGAAATAGTATATTAGTGTCTAAGCATCTACACTCATATATATATATATATATATATATATATATATATATATATATATATATACTCTGCCATAAGATATCAATCCTTTGTATCTATTTATGGACACCTAGTGGTTATGCTGTGAATTGCAGACTGTTGAGCTTTCGCCAGCATACTATAATACTGTACTGGGGTTGTTTCATGAGAAATCAGAAGCCTATATAACATTAAAACAAAGCTAGTCAAATGGGATATAGTTGGCTATGAAAGAGTTAAAGGGGTATTCTAAATTTTTATTTTTTTTTGTTAATAGAAATTGAACTGAAGTTAGATGTTATAACTAGAGATGAGCGAGTAGTATTCGATCGAGTAGGTATTCGATCGAATATTACGGTATTCGAAATACTCGTACTCGATTGAATTCTACTAGCTATTCACAGTAAATATTCAATTCAGAGCCAGTGTTGATTGGCCGAATGCTATACAGTGTATAGCATTCGGCAAATCAACGCTGGTTCTGCAGCAGGTTCGTCCTTGTTAGGAGCAGGCAGCTTACTGTTACGAGGGAGCTGACTTTTTCTCATAGGAATGAATTGACCAGCGTTGATTGGCCAGTGTACAGCATTCGGACAATCAATGCTGGTTCTGCCGGAGGCTCGTCTGTGAGGAGGTGGAGTCTAAGATTGGTCCACAGCAGTCTCCATTGTGGTCTGATCTTAGACTCCGCCACCAACAGAATAATCCCCCCCCCCTTACTCCAATATTGGTAAATCTTTTTAACTAATATCCCCCAATAATATTACTCCCAATGTGGACAGTCTACTTTGTAGAAGCTCCTTCGTTGCCAACCCGGGGTGATCCAGCCACTTTCCCCATTGTTTTTTTAAATTCTTGGAGCTCCCCCCTTTTCATGTAGAACTTTTTGTTCAATACCTAAAATCGACTCACCCATTCCAAGCAGGACTAAGTCCAACCAATGCTTAGTTATCATTTTCCTCAAATGATAAAGGATTTTGACACTACTACATGTTCTATATGATTCCCTTTGTCTTACCCCAAAAACCCAGTGCTCCCATTGAATTGGCTGGCAGCCAAACTACTTAGTCTCTATCGACAAGCTCTTGAATATCACCTCTCCAAATCTCTACAGCCCCAAAACATATGCAGGAGATCTGCTCCATCATGTTCACACCTTGGACTATTTTTTGTAGCAATACTGGAGTCTTATATACTCTATGCACCAAGAACAACTACAAACTAGGCTGTGCCACATTAACGGACAACCAGTTTGGCAATGCAACAACTTCTCAATCTGCAGCTGACAACAATCCCACTTCTTTTTCCCCTTTAGATTGTCAGACTATATAAGGGCTTAACACTGATGACATTTTTAAACTATTATTAGCAAAAAAACATGAAGTGAAATTTTCCATTATTTGTTGGGACAAATCTTGTTGTTTGCAGTGGTTATAGTTAATACATTGGTGTGCACATCACATTGCATTCACTAATAGCTGCATACTGGTTAATGGTGTGGATCGTAACAATGAGCCTGTACTCTGACTACCTTTTTGTGCTTTGGTACCTTTAGGTTTTTCATATTTTAGTGGTATTTAAAAAAATTAAAAATAAAATGGATTCTAAATAAAATGTTTTAATAAGGCAGATATTAAGCCCCCAGTTCCGCCATAGGATCTCCCAAAAATTATTCCAATATACCTTGAAAAACCAGAGATATTAATCCACTGGATGTTTGAGCCTCAACTACATATCCCAGTACTCCTATTGTCCCACTATGTAAACCAACCATCAAGGTCTTGTAAGGTATATTGAAGCTGTAGGTATTGATTAAAAAAAAAACAAAAAAAAACAAAAACCTTTATTATCTAAAGCAAATTCCTCTCTTAATTTTTGAAATAATTTCAATAATCTATCAGCATAGAATTGACACAACTCACCCATGTCTGCTGCCATCTATGTATACCTTCCAGCTGATATAAGTAAGAGTTATCCCATAATGGTGTATACCAATGAACACAAAAAATTCCTAAATTTATTCTTTGCTATACAACTAAAACTGTAGTCTAATGATGAATTGTCATTGCATGTTTATCATCCTTTTATAGAACTTGTATTTTTTTCTTCCAAATTACTCATGGATCATATACTTTGGTTATATAGTATATATAAAAAAGGCTATAGGTTCAGCACTATTAGTTAGCTTCCAGATTTTACAAACAATGTAAGCAAGTGTGCTGTAAACAAGTATTTCTCGTGATAGCAAACCATGTGGTTAGGCATGGTATTGCAAGTAAAGTATTATATTTCTATTAGTTGATATAAGATAAATTCTTTGGTACTGGACAATGTTGTAGGTAATGCTGTCTCTTGTAGCTAAATGAACACTTGCTGGCCATACTCTCACCCCCATTATTTCTCAATGTTCACCTCCATGATATTTATGAGTAGAGATGAGCGAGTAGTGTTCGATCGAGTAGGTGTTCGATCCAATACTACAGTATTCTAAATACTCGTACTCGATAGAACACTACTAGCTGTTCGAAGTTTAATGTTCAATGCAGAACCAGCATTGATTGGCAGAATGCTATACATTCTGCTAATCAACGCTGGTTCTTCTCTTACCTTTCGGAAGTCTTCTCTGCGCTGTGTCCCCACGTCTTCTTCCGGGTGGAATTCACTCTGCCTAGGCATCCGGCCTAGGCAGAGCCGACTGCGCATGCGCAGGCATGCACGCGCATACACGCGCATGTGCAGTCGGCTCTGCTCAGGCGTCAGGCCTGGGCAGAGCCGCACGTGCATGCGCAGTCGGTTCTGCCTAGACCGGATGCCTAGGCAGAGTGAATTCCACCCGGAAGAGGACACGAGGACCCTGCGCCGGGAGAAGACTTCAAGCAGAATCCAGCCCGACCGTCACTCGTGGACTTGGTAAGTATGATTTTATCGAATGTTGCCTACCCCTGAAATGAGCATTTCCCCCATAGACTATAATGGGGTTCGAAATCCGTTCAAACAGTCGAACAGTGTGCGGCTGTTCGAATCGGATTTCGAACCTCGGACACTTTAGTGTTCGCTCATCTCTATTTATGAGTTAGTTAGGATTTGTGTATATAAACGAGAGAGAGTTAGGGAGCTGAATCTCCCACTTTCTTCATGTTCTGCCTAAGGCAACATCATAGTCGATAATTTCCACCCACTAGCTGAGGAAAAAGCAAGAATTAGGGATAGAGTCTGAAAAAGGGCAACAGCTAAAATGCAGAATACAAGTCATATCATGGCCAGAAATAGTGTTATTCCTCAAGTGTGCACGCATGGCAACTTATACCGAATTATCTGAAAGGTTAGACACTCTATAACTACTATTATGAAAAATATTATAATTTCATAAAGAATAACTGAGCAAATGCTTATCATGCAAGGTAAGAATTAAAAAAAAAAACTTATAAATATGTTAAGAGTAAAGTTGTAGCAAAACTTTCCACCATTTAACCTTATAAATAAAATCCTGCTTATAATTGTGGGAAAGCTTGTCAACTTTCTTCTTATTCAATGTCATTCTTAAGAGCTCGGCATCTTGGTAGCTCCCTGTTTATGCAAATGTACATTGGAAACAGAAATAGAATTTAAAGAAGTTACAGGGTATAATGGAAATATAGTAACAGATGCGATATAAACACCTATGTCACCTAAAAATATATTCATTCTGCAGTATACTTCTCCTTACATAAGATATCAAGGGGAAATGTTCATACATTAGCCTTGTATATAAAAATAAGCTAACAAATTAAAACATTACTAATGGTTTTAATATGAAATTACCAGATTCTTGGCTGATGTCAAAAAATCAGCATGTGTCCCATTAAAACAAAGTACGTCGGAGGAGATCTAACAAACACATCCATATAAACACATTCATTTATTTTGCATGCAATATTAGCTTTATATATTAACTAAAGTAATGAAAACAACATTATAACCTTGTATCAATTTAATAAAAGGAGCACAAACACTACAATTGTATTGTCATCTAATATATAACATGAATATAAAGAATAATATGGATCACTGCAATAATTGAGCATTTTCAATTATTCATCTGTGAATGTTTCTTCAAATGTGAATTCCATTTTTGTTTTGCTTTTTATAGCCTGAAAAAAAAATCACACAATGAGATTTTTTTTAACCGATATAGGTGATTCATAAGATTATTTTAATAAATTGATATTAAAGATAAAAACAATATATTTTATTAATATATTTCGTTTTATTGTTATGCATTAAAAAAAGGACTATGAATGTGTAAACCCCTAATCTATTTAACATCAGCAGCAATATTTGTAGAAAAATTGTGCAAAATGCCAAAGACTAGTAGAAATATGAATGTCCAAAGTTGAACACATTATAATTTTTTTTATTTATTTTTTTTTCAAAAACCTGTGCTTAGTACAGTACAACATAGAGACCTCAGTTTTTCTGATACTGAAATGCCATGTATTGACACTGAGTCAATAAAGCTAATAAGAGCCAACTCTAGAGAGATTATCCAATGTACAAAGCAAATGGCGGGCGAAGCCTACTCAGCCGAACCCTGCCTGATGACGTTACCATTGTAGGCACGAATTGCCGGAGTGGTCATCTCCAACCATTTTGTTTCTGTCAAGAGACACCAGGAATGTAAAGAATAATGCTTGAGTCAGTTCATAACAAGCAGGGTTCTTTATTAATTTTCCAAAAACTTTGGGTTCGCTTCAAAGGAATCCAACAAAATAGTAGTCAGTGCACACCATTTTGCTGTCTTTAAGGGAACAAGATAGGTGTGTACAGGGGTGAACCTAGTCTTTGTGCCGCCTGAGGCGGACGTCAGAAAGCCCCTTTCCCCCCCGGAGGAGGGGGCAGAGCCGAGCAGAGGGGGTGGAGAGGAGGGGGAGGAGCGCAGGGGGTGGAGCGGAGCGGAGGGTGCGAAGCGGGCAGCATTAGCAGGCAGAGAGCAGGCAGGGAGAGGACCTGCTCTCTGCTAAAGTGAGGGGCGGCCGCTGGAGCAGCGCTGCATCCACAGGGCCGCCCCAATCCACTGCTCGGCATTTCAGCATTTCAGTCTTCTTTCTGGGTTGTTCACCATCTTCTTTGGCCCACAGATCACTACTGAGACCTGTGATTAGGCCTTAGTTGTCACGTGAGGGGGCATCAGCATCATCAGGCTTTGTCACTACAGTGTTATCACATAAGATGTACTGTTAGAGTACAACAATATTGACGCAATGATATTAAACACCTTTACTGGCCTACAGTTATTATATGCTGAACAGTCTCTAAAGAGAATCCAGAATATAAGAATTAATATTACTCTGCAATTACGCTTTGGACAGAAACAATTTTTCCTGGAAAACCTTGCAAATATTCTCAAACAAATCTTGTAAGATTCACCTATCACTAGTAGTGACGAACGGGGACAGAAGAGCATCAAAGTGTGGGGTAAATATTGAATGTTTTATGCTGGCTTAATTCCATTGAAAGCAATCTAATAATTCCTAGAAAACCATGGCAGAGTATGGGGCTGTGTATCAGAGAAAAATAACTTCAACTGATATAAAGTTTGTAAGAAAATACTAAACACAAAATGATGGACTTAATATTATTTACTATTTTAACTTGCCTTTTGAGGTTTAGTCAATGCACAAAAATGTGTCACAAAAGGCATCACATCTTCAGTGGACTCCATTTTCATCAACAATAAAGACATTAGGAAGAATTTATTAAGACTGGTATTTTCAGTAATTACTTGAATTATTAAGAGAGCTGCAGAAGATAAACAATATCTACATCCATCTATTCCAGAAAACTGACATAGATGTGTTAATAAATTATCCCCATTATGTTGTAAAACTGGAAAATATTATTGCTAACATATAGATGCCACATTTATTTATGTGAAGAAACTCATCTGAAAGAGGTAGAACATGTTACATGCATTATAAACATACCCTAAATGTTGACTAATTGTTGCCCAAAAGCTATACCCAGATCCAGCTAAGCTATTACATAATGTAATCATTATTACATCATTGTAGAATACCCAACCATTCTGGTTTTAAGACTATTGACTGCTTAGGGCTCGTTCACATCTGCGCCGGGGTCTTCGTTTTGCAGGTTTCCTGCCCGAAAATGGAGAGCACAAACCACTCACCGGCGCTCACGGCCGGACACGGTCTGACTCAGGTTTCTGTCTTCTGTCTGCAGAAGACAGAAACCTGAGAACGGAGACCGAGGTGCAGGTGTGAACCCAGCATCAGTTGCACGAAGAACGAATAATGCAACTAAATTCTGCTGGTTTCTACAGTTGTAGATTGTAATACAGTATTTTGATACCTTCTCTTTTCCAGTGTTATAAAGGGGATGTCCACTACTGTACCCCAAAATAATTGTTTTCATAAATATTCTTATACTTTACTCCATTTTCTTAGTATATGGTGCCTTGCTGCCCATGTATGGACTATGTAATCATTGCCAAGCCATGCGATAGTCCGCACCACAGCTCCGCTATGTTGACCATAGATGGACAACTAGGGCCATTATACTGAGCAGATGGGGTAAACTATAGGGACATTTACAGATTTATATACCACAACTAGGGTTGAGTGATTGTGTTCGGAAAAGATCGGATTCCAAACACGATCTTTTTAGGTGGGATCCAGATCGGTGATCTTTTCCCACAATGCTTTGCTTAGCCTTCACACTGAGTATACGCTGTATACTCAGTGTGAAGGCTCCGCTGCTGTTCCATAGGAATGAATGGAAGCAGCCAGCACACAGCCTTAACCCCCTGTGCGCCGGCTGCCTCCATTCATTCGAATGGGAGGCTAAACTAAACATCTCTAGCAGCTACTTACCTCTAGAGATGGCTGCTCCAATGCCCTCCTTCTTCTTGCCTCACTGCCCCACCTCCCAGGTTAGTGTTTAAAGTGCTAGGTAGGCGGGGCTTGTGGCTTAGGAGAGTGTGGGCGGGTACAGGGCGGGGAGACGTGACATCTCCCCTCCCAGTATCCGCCCACACTCTCCTAACCTGCCCACACTCTCCTAACCTGGCAGGGAGGGGGCAGTGAAGGGAGAAGAGCAGCGTGCAGTGGCAGCGAGGCAAAGAAGAAGGAAGGCACCAGGCACTGGACCAGCCATCTCTGGAGGTAAGTGGACACCAGGGGAGACTAAGTAGCCAGAGGATTAAAAAAAAAATCCTCTGGCTACTTTAGTGATTCACTACACAGCGTGGATTCTAACAATTGTTAGATTCCATGCTGTATAGTGAATAGGATTGCTTTTGAAATCTGATCTCTGATTAATAAAAAAAATCCCATTGACTTGCATTGGGATCGGAATTGGGATCGAGATCGGGTTCGAATGAAAAATGATCGGAAATCGGATTTTAAAATCAATCCTGAAAAGTCAACCCTAACCACAACCTAACTGTTCAGTGACAGTTTTGGAAATATTTTTTAATTGGTCAACCCCATTAATAATTCAACTATGTTCCGAAATCGCAATGAAGGGCCTCACTATTTACATAGGTAGGATGCAATGATATTCAGAGGTTGAGATTTTGATGCCATTATGTTGTAGTTGTCCCAATGCGACAGTAAAATTGTTGCAGGTTTACAAAATGTCATCGAAGTCAGAACACAGGCTTATATTTATACATGTAAATGCTGATGTAAGCTTCTGTCTATAACAAGCTTTAAATTGCCGCTCACTCATTTGATGCCCTTATTAGAATTTATATACAAATAAAAACTACGATTCAAAAAAGCAAATATATAAGCAAACCAAATTAACAAACTACTTTAATCCTGTTTGTGAACATTATCTGCTTAAAACTCGGTATTTTTTTAATTAAAAAGACAAGCTGTTTTTTTCTGAATTCTACCATTTCCCCACGATGAGAGTTCTGAGTTTTGTTGCTGCACCTGTTATCAAGATTAGACAAGAAATAAACCCCCAAAAGTTCTATAATAATAAAATAAATCTAAAGGGTTCCTGCAAATGTTTATCTCAGAAATGGAAAGCCAGAAACTGGCTCGATGCCAGCACTTCTAAACAATGAGGAAGAAAAGCATTTTCTTCTCTGATCTCTTATCTCTGGAATTGCAAATATGTATTAAATTGTTTAAATAGTCAAAGTGTTAAATGTTTCTCTCAGTTAGGATGATTCATTCATATTGTTATACTGCAAGATGTGATATTCAGATAGTGTTTTCATTAAAATACATTCATTTTATTAGGCTGTCATGTACAATAAATGGACTGATACCGTATATTCCGCCTGAAATGTTTTTTACGCTGTAAAGAAGGTACTAAAACAGAACATTTTATTTGTATTCAACATATTCATATGAGTAAGAGCAAGATTTAAGACAATACATAGATTTCCCTATTGTCTCTGCCGCACGTATGTAAAATGCCATGCATTTACGAAATACCATACAAGTAGAAAGGTATTTTATTGTATAAACAGAATGATCAGCCTTTCATCAAATATATGGAGATAAGTTTGGTGTTATCGGCCTTGATCGCAAGGAATATTTCTGCTATTTTAGTATCATTACAAAAATCCTAGGAAATATACTGGAAGGTTCAATGCTGCGTACAAAGCCAGTGATGTAGGTTATCATTGGAGATGGGTGAACCAATTCATCACGAGTCAGGTTCGACCCTAATATTCCAAATTGAACTAATTCAACTAAAACGGCTGCCAACAAAAGTTGCACAATAAAAATAGAAAAGAGACAGGTGTCTTGTGAGTCACAGTGGCAACGTCTCAGCTAACAGTCAGTGATAGATGAACACCTTACAGATGTCATATGCAGTATATAAGGATATATATGGCTGGAACACAATGCATATAAGTGAGGGAGGAATTAGAGAATGGATGTGGTATTCATCACTGATACACATTATACAGAGCACTGAGGGCAGCAAAGCTTACAATACAGCTAGGAGTATGAGAATTAGAACAAAGTTTAGTCAGATTAAATAAAATACAGCCATATAAGTTATCCAACACTACTTGATGCTTTTCTCATAGCACACATTTATGGTATATCAACAAGATATGCCATAAATGACATATGTGGACCCTACCTTTGATTGGGTTGAGGCCCCAGACCTCAACCCAATCAAACCTTTCTTCATATGGTATCAAAATTCAAGTCACATGCACTTTCTAGGAAGACATGCTCCTTTCCCACTAAGCTGCACATCTTTTTTGTGTAAGCAGTTAAACCACTTAAAAAAGGATTGAAAGCACTTTATAAAGGCATGCTAGACAGATTTCCGTGCACATTACACTAGAATTCTACCCTATTGTGTTAATGGAACATTAAAATGGTTTTCTCATCTCAGTGTTTCACCTTCCCTCTTGTCTCCCCTCCCCTGTACTTCCTGTTTTCAGTAACAAGTTGGTAGGTGGGTTTAGCATAAATAAATAATAATATAGCATAATATACAGCTTATGTTGCAGTGTTGCCAGTGTAATTGAGATTTCCATACAGAGATAAGAGAGCCATTTATCAGTGTTCAGCACCTACATGCACTTTTTGGAGCTATGAGCTGTCAATCACAATGAAGAGAAAGGAATAAAGGTGACCTGGTGTCAGTCAAACACTGCAGTGAGATAGCTCAGTAGTGGTCCAAAACCTATGCAATGAATTGTAACCTCTTAGGAGACATATTTAGCTGTATCTGACAAACTGATCAAGATAGATAAATCAACATTTTGGGTGAAAAACCTGAGTTACCTTAAGCTGCAGGTTTAAAATATGATCCTCAAGATTAAAGTCACCCTTTAAGTAGAAAAAATCCTTCCAGACCACTGCTGGCATTCGGACAGATCCTCAGATCAACATTCTAAGCAGTGACCCTTTGCCTTTTGTTCAGTTCATGGAACAAAAAAATCTATTGCATATGATATATATATATATATATATATATATATATATATATATATATATATATGATCTTCTATACTTATTATTACTTTGCTTGTCCTTCTCTGAACTTGCTCAGCTTTTTGATATCTTTTTAACTAGTGCCCAAAACTGGATGGTATACTCAGGATACATGCAGACCAAAGCTTTTAGAGGGTTACAATAATATACTTTCTTATCTACGTAATACAGGACAATATAGCTTTGGATACAGCAGACTGGCATTGTATATTATTATTATTATTATTATTATTATCAATATTTATGTGTATAATGTGTATTTTTTGACACTTAGACCCTGAACAGGGTATAACAATAGAGATGAGCGAGTACTGTTCGGATCAGCCGATCCGAACAGCACGCTCGCATAGAAATGAATGGACGTAGCCGGCACGCGGGGGGTTAAGCGGCCGGCCGCCGTCAAAGCGGAAGTACCAGGTGCATCCAATCATTTCTATGGAGCGTGCTGTTCGGATCGGCTGATCCGAACAGTACTCTCTCATCTCTATATAACAAGTGTATGGAATATGCTTTTATCTTGAATTAAACTTTAAAAGGTTTATATGTTGGGAAACCAGTTTTTTCAGCAAAAGGGAAAATAAGTTTAAAAAGAAAATTGAAGCAATACTTAACTTCACCATTACCTTTTGACATGCAGTACATGATCACTTAGGGTACCTTCACATCTATGCCGAAAGTTGGCAGATTAAAAAGTTCTGCACTGAGGACATTTTCTGCTGGTTTCAGTTTAAAAACAATGGACACACGGAGGACCCCATTATAGTCAATGGGGTCCACCAGGTTCCATGTGTAAGTGTTGTTTTAGCAGTCTGCCTCTCTGTTGTTCGTTGCGAGCCTAGTGATGACCCATGGCAACCAGTGACCGGTCCTCAGTAAGCACTGGAGCAGCAGCTGCTAGGGATCAATGGACTGAATATTATTTTTTTTATTTCTTTTATTCCCATCTGCTCCTTTTCAAACAAATATTTCCTGCCAGAAAACTCCTTACCATCTTAACCACCTTTTTTTTAAAACTTTTATCATTTACTCTCGTGTACGTAAAATGAAGAGTAAGATCCTATTGAACGTACACATGTCACTTTACAGCCTTGAGATCATTTTGCAGGTTCATTGACAATATGTGATCTTCATTTATGTCTTGTGTAGTTAAAAAGAATGTCATGTTCAATAGTCTACTATTTCTAAAATAAAAATACAGTATAATAATGTACAAAACATGAGAGGAAAACAATTGTCACCTTACTGTTATATACACTATTCATCTCTAGTTGTACTACCATATTACATATACTGTTCATCTACCACTATTGTACTACCATAGTATACATAAGCATATGTTATACTTGGTCAATTATTGACTCAACTTTTTAGAGGGGGGCAGGGCGCTCTGAAACCCGGACCATGGACCGAAGTGGACCAAGAACAGGGAGCTGCAATTAAGCAGACACCGGGGGGATTTGGGTTTGGGGGTGGGGGGTTTGGGGTTTGTAGTACTAACACGCTCAGCTGGGCTATTCCTTAGTACTACTAACACTCTCAGATCAGCTATTACACTAAGGAATAGTCGAGCTGAGCATGTTAGTAGTACTAAGGAATAGCAAGCTGAGTGTGTAGGAGATGTAGGAGAGCTGGCAGGTATGCAGCAGACTAACATGCTCAGCTTGGCTATTCCTTAGTACTACTAACATGCTCATCTGGGCTATTACACTAAGGAATAGCCAAGCTCAGACGGTTAGTAGTACTGAGGAATAGCCAAGCTGAGCTACTCGTGTTAGTACAGGAGGAGTAGCTGGAGGGATGGTTGGGTGTAGTGCAGAGCTCTTTCATCTCCGGTGTCTGGAGTAGCCGGGCTAACCGCATGGGTCTGCTATATCTCGCTATAGGAATACATTGACCAGCGTTGATTGGCCAGTGTACGGGCATTCGGCCAATCAACGCTGGTCAATGCATTCCTATAGGAAAAAGTCAGCTCGCGCATATCGCAAGCTGACAGGGATCCCGACAAGATAGAGCCCCAAAGAGCTGGGTGAGTGACATTCCCCCCTAAATAAAGGTTATCCCTAGCTAACGCTGCCTGTAGATCTGTCCCGGTCTCACATTCATATAGTTCACAGTCCCAAATTAGTCGAATGGTAAATCGACCATTCGACTAAATTGGAGGTTATCTGTTTCCAGCCACCAATTCCTTTTTTGTATTTTTTTTCACTGCCTACGTTGTCATATTTCCTGTCTCACCTCCACCGCGCAGTTATTGGTGCAAAAAATGTGCCAGGAAAGGTGGGAGGGGAATCTAATTTTTAGTGAGTTTGCCACCTGGTGTTCGATTGGAATCGAACACCTCGAACGGTCTGATATTCGATTGAATATCAATTCAATCGAACACCATTTGCTCATCTCTACTAATTACATATTAAATAGAGATCCTGTTAAAGTCTAGAAATAAAAGGGAAAGAGCTAACCCTATGCCAAGTATCCTGTGGCCTGAGACTTTCTGCTGATAATGTTTGCAGATGGAAACCTTCAGAGTCCAGGAACGTAACATCATAACTATTTCCCTACAGGAATTCACAATATAATTAATTTCCTCCATAAGTGACAGATGGTCGGCAGTATCAGTGATAACAAGCACCTGTTTATTACTACTGTCTTCATGATTAACCTCTGATGAGGTACAGTTTAGAGATGCTGAACAGGTAGGCTACACATGGATTATCCTAAAACATTGCAGAGATGTCTGAATGCTGCACTGAAATGATATGGTGAACATTAATGTACAGTCTGCAAAAACAATCTCGACTTCTAACAAAAAAAGCTCAAAAGGCAAACCGTTCCACTCATATACTGTGAAAGAGTGCAGAGATAAGGGTAAACAGGAACATATGGGGCAGGAACGGATGGGTCAGGAGGGTAAGAGATTAGAAAAAGGCTGCTCAACAATTCATGTTCAGTGCCAGGTGGGTCCTATGATGTAAATGCAGGGACTGCCCAGCAATTTAAGGGGGCATTCACACGGAGTAACGCCGGGCGTGTATCACAGCGGCGTTTATGAGCGCTCCCATTGAAGAGAATGGGAAGTGTTCAGCAGTCTGCCATAACGCTGGCTTGTACGGCTGTGATACACACCCGGCATTACTCCGTGTGAATGCCCCCTTAAGGAAATCCTGCAACAATGGATGCAAGAAAAATTAAATTTGTTAAATGCCATAAATATCTGATCAGTGGGGACCTCCAGACAGCCACCACATGGTTTGGATTTAAGGGGCCACTTCCAATGCCTTTACACTAGACTTCAATGGGAGAAAAAACTACTATACAGGGCACAGAACCAACTGTTTCCAGCTGCGGATAATGTATCGTATGGGTGGTGTAAGTGGCCCTGCACATATTATCCTAGTGGATACTCTTTATAGGCCCCGAAAAACAGATATTTATGGCCTATCCTAAAGCCATAAATCCTAAGGAAAGGTCAGAAGTAAAAATTCCTGACCATCCCCTCCAACAGTGGAGATGGATCACGTTTATGTGTTCAGTCTGAGATCTTAAGGACTGCTATGTCTGTATCCAGCAATATGTCTGCAATAGGTCTGCGGTATGAATATACATTTTTAGATTTACCAAGTGCATTGATTACTTTCTCTTTCCTGAATTTAGATGTCAATGAAACTTTTTAGAACATCATGAAGTTAGAATGTGCTTTCTCGTTCTTCAGTATGGGCAGTATGGGGTGAACATTTATGAGGGCACCATTTAAAGAGGCCTTTGACCCATGTATCACTTGTCCAATACATTCCCCAACACTTATTAACTTAATTTCACATGCAAAAAACATACAGTTTCAAAAATCTCCAAAAATGTTTAAAAAAATGTAAGGTGATGTGGACGCAATCTTTGCAAAATTGGGCTGTTGCACGGGGAAGCACTAACTACAACTGTCAGTGTAATGGTGGCCAAGCTAGTGTATCACATCAAGGCATAGCAGAGATTACTGATTATAGTTTATTATGTTGTACTATCACTATCAGGGGCCACTCATATGCTTTGTAGAGGAAGGGATGGCTCAAGGCCAGACAAAGAGATGACTTGCAGGAGCAAAGGGCAGCTTGTTGCCAGAAGGCACTTGGAGGAGACAGTGGCCAGCTAGACCAGGAGAGTTGGAAGAGCCATGCTTTCTGTTCACAGTGAGGAAGAGGCACCAACACCAGTATGCAAGGGCATAGCAAAGTTTGGCCTCCACATGGGGCATAGTGCATAATGTCCCATTCACAACAGTACAATGTCCCATAGTGGCCTCTATGCAGTATAATGTCTGACAGTAGACCCTTCACACAGCATAATGTCCCATAGTGGTCCCTACAGGTATTTGCCCAACAAATAATCTAAGTGACGTGGCCCGCCCTACTTACCAATCCTTGAGGAAATATGTTTCTCCATGAGTATAAGTGAACGTCACTTGAGGACTATACATGAGAAGAAAAACTAATTCCCTATTACAGTGCCAACAAGTAGTATTCAACCCCCTGCAGATTTAGCAGGTTTACACATTCGGAATTAACTTGGCATTGTGACATTTGGACTTTAGATCAGCCTGGAAGTGTAAAATGCTCTGCAGCAAAAAAGAATGTTATTTCGTTGTTTAATTTTTTTTTAAATTGTGAAAAGTTTATTCAGAGGGTCATTTATTATTCAACCCCTCAAACCACCAGAATTCTGTTTAGGGGAACCAAAGTATTAAGAAGTAGTTCAGGCACAAAGAACAATGAGCTTCACATGTTTGGATTAATTATCTCTTTTTCCAGCCTTTTCTGACTATTTAAGACCCTCCCCAAACTTGTGAACAGCACTCATACATGGTCAACATGGGAAAGACAAAGGAGCATTCCAAGGCCATCAGAGACAAGATCGTGGAGGGTCACAAGGCTGGCAAGGGGTACAAAACCCTTTCCAAGGAGTTGGGCCTACCTGTCTCCACTGTTGGGAGCATCATCCGGAAGTGGAAGGCTTATGGGACTACTGTTAGCCTTCCACAGCCATCGAGATCTTTGGTGCCAACCACACACGTGACATTTGGAGACTGGATGGCACTGCATATGACCCCAAGAATACCATCCCTACAGTCAAGCATGGTGGTGGCAGCATCATGCTGTGGGGCTGCTTCTCAGCCAAGGGGCCTGGCCATCTGGTCCGCATCCATGGGAAGATGGATAGCATGGCCTACCTGGAGATTTTGGCCAAGAACCTCCACTCCTCCATCAAGGATCTTAAGATGGGTCGTCATTTCATCTTCCAACAAGACAAGGACCCAAAGCACACAGCCAAGAAAACCAAGGCCTGGTTCAAGAGGGAAAAAAATCAAGGTGTTGCAGTGGCCTAGTCAGTCTCCTGACCTTAACCCAATTGAAAACTTGTGGAAGGAGCTCAAGATTAAAGTCCACATGAGACACCCAAAGAACCTAGATAACTTGGAGAAGATCTGCATGGAGGAGTGGGCCAAGATAACTCCAGAGACCTGTGCCGGCCTGATCAGGTCTTATAAAAGACGATTATTAGCTGTAATTGCAAACAAGGGTTATTCCACAAAATATTAAACCTAGGGGTTGAATAATAATTGACCCACACTTTTATGTTTAAAATTTATTAAAATTTAACTGAGCAACATAACTTTTTGGTTTGTAAGATTTATGCATCTGTTAATAAATCCTGCTCTTGTTTGAAGTTTGAAGGCTCTAACTTATTTGCATCTTATCAAACCTGCTAAATCTGCAGGGGGTTGAATACTAGTTGTAGGCACTGTATATAACTCTGCTACCTTTCAACTAAAGTGTAATATGTCATGGAGGACATTATAGTCTATGGGGTCCGTGTCCTTTCATTGCACACTGTTTGCCATGCATTAGGTAGTCCGTTCCGGTGGGTCCCCGTGTGGACTCCCCGATCGGATTACCGACGCAGATGTGAACAAGGCCTGAGACTGAATGATGATACTCCCTAAGCTCATCGGTGTCTCCCTTGCAGAGATAGTCTTGCTCTCAACAACATGCTTAAGTCTCAATAGTATTCAATGTCGTGATTGTGGGGTGCAAAGGCTGTCCAGTCTGATGGAAAATGCAAGGAAAATTTAAAAAAAATCACAAACTTTTAAAAAAATTTTTTAACCTAAACCTGTTTTTTAAAAAAAAAAAAAAAAAAAAATAGCTTGTTTTGCGGTTACACATTCTCTTTAAAGTTCAATTTCAAATGGAATTGCTCTTTAACCAAGCACAAGAAGCTACTTGCATTTGTTGATTCTTGAATTACATGGTGTGTAATATAAATATTATTTTTAAGCAGTATTTTATCTTCAAGTGTCTTTGTTTAACCCACAATCCAAGTTTGGCACAAAGTTAAATGTGGTACTTTTTAACATTCTGATAAGCATGTTGTCTTAAAATACACAGTTTAACTCCAAGCATCAGCGTTACAGCTGTAATTGTAACTATCAAGATGCTGTTCTTTGTAATTAGACAGTCAAGATGGTACTCAGCAGCATGGCAGCATAGACTCTCATTTGTTTGACTATTAGAAAAAATGCTTCCAAAAGAAATAATGCCATTGTTTAGTTCTCTTAATTGACCATCTGGTTTATACTGAAATGTCCAGGGAAAAAAGTGACACATTTGTGTTTGTATTCTATTTTCTTTTAATTTTTTGTGTTGTTGTTGTTAAAGAGAAAGAACAGAGAATAAAATTTTTAGAAACAAAGTAACTAAAAAACGCGTGGGATTTTTTATTGTATTTAGAACATGTAAGACAATACAGAAGTATACTCTAAATGTAAGAAAATATCTTTGTTCAAAATAGCTATGGTAGAATTCACTCACGTTATATCTTTCACTAAAGCCTATTTCTACTCTTTTTGGAGTAGCATAGTGTATTTCTCTAGGAATGAATTCTCCCTGATGACATGCTATTGCAGTGCTGTACAGGAATAGGTTAAATGATATACACTTAGAGGGGAAAATAGTGTTTTTCAATGATAATTTGCTGTACCAATAATTGAAAAGGACCCTGAAAGATAAATTCAAGTATACAGCTAACCCTGACCCAGGCACCATTTGTCCATGGCTAGGCAACCTGTAATAAAAGTATATGCTGTTAGGGAATAGCCGGATGATAATTCCCCAGAAGCTGCTGGTGAACCCTGGAGGGAGGGGCACAAGGGACAGTGAGCCCTAAACTGAAGCGCCCCGCTTGCCCTTCCTATTGCCAGACCCTATCCTAGGTAATAGGCGACAACCACAAAGACAATCCCTCCCTGAATACGTGAAACACAAAACGCAGACAAGACGTACAACAACAAAGGGAGGTCAGGTAGCCAGGGTTCGGTAACAAGAGAGCGATGCAGTGCCAAATCGGAGTCAAGAGAATAGTCAGTAGGAAAGCCAGAGGTCAAGGATTAGTATACAAGTAAATAACAGCAAGAGATACCAGAAAGCTAGGGCAATAACCGGCACCAGTGTGACTGTGAGCCAAGACTAAATAGGGGAGGAAGAACCCGCCCAGAACCTGATAGGAAGGAAAGCTGTCAATCACAGGCAAGACAAATTCAAACACTAAATGAACAGAGGCAAGCTTGGCAGAAGACGGGTGTGGTGCAAATCCAATTAAGGACTAGAGCCGTGTTCACACAATGCAACTAAAAACTTTAAGCAGATTATCAAACTGCACATGCCTCCTGCGCCGCAGCATGCGAGCAGAGGGTGGCGCAGAGGCCCGAACAGGCAGAGATGTTACAGTACCCCCCCTTTTATGAGGGGCCACCGGACCCTCACCAGACAAACCAGTTCTAGAGGGATTCTGAGTTTTCCCTGCCTTGTATTTTGGTTCTGCTTGAACCACAGACGCTTGAGAACCAGGCAAACATTTTTTATTCATCCGGTAATTCCAACTTTTAGTAGCCGAGACCTTCTCCTGAGTGACACAATCTACAGAATGTAAAGCAATACAGTGGGATGAGCACTGATCTCCCCACTTTACCAACTCCTTTTTACCCCAATCAAAAATAGGGTTATGGAGCTTCAGCCAGGGGAACCCCAAAATAACATCAGCAGACAGATTCTCCATAACAAAAAGGCTTATGACCTCTGAATGTGTAGAACCCACTTGCAAAGAGATCAAGGGGTTTTTAAAACTGACTTTACCCCTGGCCAGTGGAGTAGAATCCGCTCCAGCAACAGACATAGGTGTGTCAAGTGGCAAAAGCTCAATGCCCAAAGATTCAACAACTGAATATTTAATAAAATTTGCTGCAGACCCAAAGTCAACTAGGACCTTGCCAGAAACAGATCTGTCCCCAGAGGACAGAGACACAGATAACAACATCTTATAGTAATTCCCACCAAATACCTGGTTGCCTGAGTGGTTCTTCTGATTACCACTCAGGCACTGAAGTCTATTTGCAGGTGACAAGGGTCTTATAGAGCAGTCTCGGATGACATGACCAGAGGAACCACAGTACAGGCACAGGTTATTCCTGAGACGATGTTCTCGTCGTGTTCTGGCGTCCACAGCTACCAGTTGCATGGGTTCCTCACCAGAAGTGACGGGAGGAAAGGTAGGTTTATCAGAGGAGAGGGAGGAAGAGACAGAAAACTTAGAGGCAACAGACCCTACTCTCTCTTTTAAATTTTCCCGAATCTTACGGTCAATACGGACCGCCAAAGTCATGGCCTTCTCAAGAGTCGGGGGATCTGGGTGACCAACCCAGAGCTCCTTAACACGATCACATAGCCCTTGTTTAAAGTGAGCCTTTAGCGAGGACTCACACCAACCTGCCGTTACACTGTACTTACGGAACTCAGAGCAATACTCCTCTGCAGAGCGTTTTCCCTGCCGCATGGTGAGGAGTTGCGATTCCGCAAGCGCAATGTGGTCTGGCTCAGCATAGATAGAGCCCAGGGACTTAAAATTTTTTTCCAGATCAACCCACTCCTCAGCCTCAGCAGGGAGTTTAAGGGCCCAAGCTTGTGGGTCCCCCTGTGAAAGAGATATAACCACTCCCACCATTTGGGCCTGAGTAGCATGTGGATTAACACGGAAGTACAGGCGACAAGACTCCCTGAAAGTTTCAAATTTTGCACGGTCCCCTGAGAAACGGTCCGGGAGTAGCATCTTGACCTTATAAGGTGCCAAAACAGCTGGGGATGGTGCAGCAGCCTCAGTTAGGGTCTGAACCTGTTTAGCAAGCTCAGCTACCAGGCCTGTCAATCCCTCCAACTTTGCTGCAAGGCACTGGATAGGATCCATGCTATCTGTAGGGAAGCAATGGATGTAGGTTTTAGGCCGGTTATTCTGTTAGGGAATAGCCAGATGATAATTCCCCAGAAGCTGCTGGTGAACCCTGGAGGGAGGGGCACAAGGGACAGTGAGCCCTAAACTGAAGCCCCCCGCTTGCCCTTCCTATTGCCAGACCCTATCCTAGGTAATAGGCGACAACCACAAAGACAATACCTCCCTGAATACGTGAAACACAAAACGCAGACAAGACGTACAACAACAAAGGGAGGTCAGGTAGCCAGGGTTCGGTAACAAGAGAGCGATGCAGTGCCAAATCGGAGTCAAGAGAATAGTCAGCAGGAAAGCCAGAGGTCAAGGATTAGTATACAAGTAAATAACAGCAAGAGATACCAGAAAGCTAGGGCAATAACCGGCACCAGTGTGACTGTGAGCCAAGACTAAATAGGGGAGGAAGAACTAAATAGGGGAGGAAGAACCTGCCCAGAACCTGATAGGAAGGAAAGCTGTCAATCACAGGCAAGACAAATTCAAACACTAAATGAACAGAGGCAAGCTTGGCAGAAGACGGGTGTGGATCAGATCAGATGTAAAAAAAAATAAATATGCAAAGTAAAGCACACACACATTAGGTGTTCCCACATGTGAAAATGCAAAGTTATAACAATATTTTTTCCCATACGGTGAACTCCCTAGAGGGAAACAAACCTAAAGACCCAAATCACCATTTTTTTTTTATTTATTTTTTTTGCCATTTTCCCTTCCATAAAAAATGTAACAAAAAGTGATCAAGACATCAGACATTCCCCCAAAATGGTATAAATAAAATGTACAACTGGCCAAGCAAAAAACAAGCCAAAAAAAAAATTACCTTATGCAGGCTTGTGTACAGAAGTACAAAAAGTTACAGGTGTCAGATTATGGCAACTCCACCTTTTTTTTTTTTCCAAAATTTTAAGGTGTTAAAAAAAATTTTTTTACACAATTGTTACAACCATATTTGCAACCACCCACAGGTAACAAGAGAGCTTGACTGCATCGTAAATGCCATAAAAACAAAACCTGTAAAAAAGTAAATCCATAAACACAGTTTTTTTCTAATTCTAACCCATTCTTAATTTTTTGCCAGCTTCCCAGTATATTGTACAGCATATTAAATTATGAAAGCACAATCGGTCCCCTATATGGCTCTGCATGCAGAAAAATAATAAAAAAAAAGTTGTAGCTTTGGAAGGCTGAGAGTAAATCATAAGGGGAATGGGTGAAAGAACAAATTATGTCAAGAATTTGCCCTCTCTATAGCTAAACTCAAGTAATATACAGGGTAGAGATGCCCTTCTCCTGGACATGGTTTGCCTTCCTATGATGCCTTCATCTTCATGCTTCCTTTTGTTAGGACTGATACGCATTGTTTCGGATTCCTTTCTTTGATGATCAATAAATGAACTTATTATTAATGCACTCTCTGGAGTGTGGAGCATATATGCAGAAACTCAAGGAACTGTTCTCCGCTAAAATCTACTATCTACATATGTACCACTCAAAAATAACACATTGACATTATTCATACAAATGTAATAAAGGGAGTCTGTCAGCATGAAATTGCATCTTAAAGTACACAGAATACCTTGCTGGCCTTTCTATACACTGTCAAAAGATGCATTATTCTAAAAAAAGAACATTTAAAGATATGTAAATTAGTTGTAATGAGCTTTAGGGGTGTGCAATTTTTGCTACAGGCTTTGGTGATGCATTTACTACCAATAAAGGAGCTCCTAAAGCCCATGTACAGGCCATGTAGTTCCACTCAGCATAAACATCAAGTGCAGCCCTCTGTCTAGGATCAAGCTTCTGGGAAACTTCATCAATGTTCACATGCAATGTTCACATACTGCGCATGCGCATGATGTCAGAGTACACTGGGAAGTGCTGCACCTGGGAATTTGTGGCAATTATGGGTGTACTGTGACATCACCTGCATGCATAGTATGTGATCATTGTGCTTGACGTGTAGTAAACATGTCACTGAAGCCCATAGCTGAAATTACATGGCCTTAAAACCCATTACAACTAACTGTAACTCTAAAGTTAGCATGACTAAGGGGCTTAACAGTCCTACAACGTGTAGGCTAATAATTATTATATAATGTTTTTTTTTTCTTTTTTGTTTTTAATGTTCTATTAAAATTTATTTTTTAATTTCATTATGACTTTGTAGTTGTGCTGTTTTTTACTATTTTTTGGATATATATATATATATATATATATATATATATATATATATATATATATATATATTAAGAACTGTTCATTACCGGACTAAAAAATCTGGGCTCATTGCAGTAGGTACCTTGATACGAAATATATCCCAGACAAGGACTCTCGTTGGTTTGAGTTACAGAGCTGGCTTTCATGGGTTAATAGTATAAACACTGAGACAAAATAGCTGATGTTGATACAGTGTCCATATACAAAGAGCTCTACAGTTCCATACTGCATGTGCCGCCATATGGTGTCTCCGTACAGCACTGCATGAATCTAACAACGGTACGACATAGTCAAACCGGCATCTATAGGTGCCATTTTACAGCTTCCTACAACTATTTGTAGGTTTGATCAACTTTATAGAGACCACCCAAAAGAAAAATCAGCACAAAATTTGCAAAACTCCGCATTTTCCAGCCCCCCAAGATTACTTGTTTTATTTTAAGTGCTTCAATGTTACTTAGCCAAGACTGAGTGCTTGTAAACAAGGAGATTTTTCAGGAATAATTCTTCTCTACATACACTTACCTTCATATACATTAACTTTTTAATTAAGAAAAGGAGAAGGAACGGAAAAAATGAACATATATTTTTCCTTCTCACTTGTCATGTTTATGTTCATGAAACCACATCAAAAGATTCTTGTTTACATAAGCAACAAAAGTAAATTATACCTCTATTTACCGAGAAGTTTCCATGAAGACAATTTATTATTCCTTGAATAGTAATAAAAGTTCTCAGACTACAGATGCCTTTGTCTCGGGAGAAAACATTATAATCTTAGGTGCATTTATTCAAAATCTGCCTAAAGTATGAAAAAGATGATTTGTCAGCAGATTTCCTTTTAGAAACAAGGGTCATATTTTATAGGCACTTAAACCATGCAATCACAAACTGTCCATGTCTTGTCCAAAGACTACAGACATCAGCATCCTTATTTCCATACAAATCTAGGTCAAGGCAATAGCTGTATGTTAAAAAGCTGGAATATCATCGACAAAGCAAGAAACAGCCAGAAAAATATCATGGCACCTAAAATGCAAATCTTTTCAAATCATACATCATAAATCAAACTGACATTTAGGAACTGGCAATCACTTTGCAAATAAGATTATGATTGGGTATAAACTAGTCGGTAAATTTATTAATTTGGGAATGTTTTAATTATTCTAGCCTTTAGATATTATACTGGGAGATTTAGTAAGGTATATTTATGAGGAAGATTACATAATTAGAATTTTTTAATTTAATAAGTTGTGTCTATTCATAAAGTCTTAAAGGGGTTGTCTGCTTTTTTGCAATCCATTCTTGTTACAAGAGTCACCCAAAAAAAAACTCATCTAAGGATCCGCTCTTCCATTGCCGGGACCCTTAGCGAATATTATCATTTTTGTAATTTTATATATATTCACACGGCATACTTTCAAAATGGCAACATTTACTGTCAAAAGTTTATTAAATCATGAATGAGGAGGATGAAAATGAACAATTAATTAATTCCTCCTTATTAAAGCTTATTAAAGGGGTTTCCCATCTCGCTGTTTCAAAAGTTTTCCTACTGTCTCTTGTTCTCACTTTCTGTATCTCTACCCCACCCTCCCCTTCCTCCTAGTGAACAGTACTGAACGGGACACTATGAAGTCGCACAATACTTATGCAGATCAGATAGCATGCAGATGCTTGTAGAGAATTGACTCAGTGTTATCGGTGTCTTTACATAGCGAGATTACAGACTCGGCTTTATCAGCAAACTGCAATTAGCTAAACCGATTGTCCTGCACACAGAACAGTGAGTGATGTCACTTGTCCTATCTCACAGGTCCGTGGTTATGAAAACGTTGTGTAAACAATGGGAGGAATAAGTTCACATAGCAGGCAAACAAAGCAGCACTTCTAAAGAAATATATTTAGGAAAAGTCCTCAATATGCTACCCATGAGGCTGCAGCATCTAATTTTTTTTTGGGGGGAAGGGGGGTTATACATTTTCCCTGAGCCCTAAAACAGAGAAAACCAGAAAGAGGAGGATCAGCTGGCTGCTATTTTACATAATTTGTGTGAGTTTGACCACAAACATTTTCAAAAAATTTGTAAAGAAAGTAGTTGTCATCTGACAAAAAAAAAAAAAAAAGCTGGGCTTGGGAGAAAGAGTGTGGATTCCCAAGGCCTGACAAATTTACAGTCAATTATGTACAAAATTGGTATAACTCTATAGCTGATACTGTAACTCCCATTGATTCAGATATCTGATACACATACAGGCAAATATACACCAAATTTATTAAAAGGCATACTAGTAAATTTGGTGTATTTCATGTTCATGATGCAGTGGACTACAGCCATAGTAAATGATATGTTTTTATTAGTTAGTTTGTTTTAGATTTATTTGTATTTTATTTATTTGGCAGGTATATACTTTATTATTAATAATAAAAGCAATATATATAATAATTAGAGATGAGCGAACACTGTTCGGAACAGCTGTTCCGAACAGCACGCTCACAGCAGGCTCCCATAGAAATGAATGGAAAAGTCCGGCACGTGAGGGGTTAAGCGACCGGCAAAGTGTGCGTACCAGGTACTTCCATTCATTTCTATGGGAGCGTGCTGTTCGGATCGGCTGATCCGAACAGTGTTCGCTCATCTCTAATAATAATTAATAAATGTGGTGTATTTCATCATGCAGTGGACTATAGCTGGCACACATTGTCTAGTTTTTTTTTAAAATAATCAATTTTTTTATTTTACAATATGTATGTTTTTATTTGGTATCTATGTTTACAAATACATTTGGAAATTAAGTATATCATGTTTTTTTTTTTTTTTTTTTTTTTTTTAATCTCATGAATCTGATGCTAATTATACATGTCAAACATTTAAGTCATCTACCAGAGATGCAAAATATCCTGAAATCCCTGCTAGTGGAAAAGGTATAAGACAAGAAAGAAGTACTTTGTCGTCGGCTTAAGAAGAATGCATATATTTTCATGTTGTTCTCTTTCCAGCTGAAACATATTTTATATTCACTACCATGTATGAACTCACATCCATTTCTCTGATGCAGAGGTCAGAGAACAGCATGAATTCTGTTACCAAGAGTGTAGATGAAAATGATGATGGAGACTGTCAGTTTGACAGGCGGTCAGTGTATTCAAAGTGACCTGCATGATATCTATGCATTGGGAAGACATTTTTTGACTTTCCTAATGTTGTACATAGTATACTGCTTCATCTACTTACATGAATCACAGACGCTTACACCTATGTTACATAGTGTTATTAGAAATGCGACAAGTTTCCATCTCATTTAAACAAGTACGTATACTTTCATAGCTATCTTCATCTGTACATTCAATCATATCATAGATATAGTGCAAGCAATAACCTGCAGCAATGATCTTTTAGGAGTGTAAAAATGTAATAATAATAATAATAATAATAATAATAATAATAATAATAATAATAATAATAAATTAATTTATTATTATTATTATTATTATTATTATTATTATATAAATAATAAATTCATAAAATAAAAAAATGCAAAAGCTTACACATCCCCTTTCTAGATTCCATGGACTAGTATGGGAAGGTTATAGCATTCACGTAAGAATGTTGCAGGATGCTGAATTAGACATTGTAAGGTAATACAGAAGTTAAAGCAGATATTTGTAAGTAGAATATTTATACAATTACTAACATAAATAGTTTCAAACACATGTTAAAATATGGACTGATGGTGTAAAACTTAAAAATGGGCAGAATTAGAAGAAAACAGGCAAAAGAGGTTTCAAAAATACCCTCCATCATACGAATGTATTTCTGCACGTTTGTGTGCTTCATGACTGGACCTGTTCGGATATGTGAATCACATGTTAAATAGAGATGAGCGAACAGTGTTCTATCGAACTCATGTTCGATCGGATATTAGGCTGTTCGGTAGAGATGAGCGAACAGTGTTCTATCGAACACATGTTCGATCGGATATCAGGGTGTTCGCCATGTTCGAATCGAATCGAACACCACGTGGTAAAGTGCGCCAAAATTCGATTCCCCTCCCACCTTCCCTGGCGCCTTTTTTGTACCAATAACAGCGCAGGGGAGGTGGGACAGGAACTACGACACCGGGGGCATTGAAAAAAATTGGAAAAAGTCATTGGCTGCCGAAAACAGGTGACCTCCATTTTAGACGAATAGTGGATTTCAAATCCGGGTCATATGAGAATGTGAACTTTGTGACTATGAGACAGGGATAGCTGTACAGGCAGGGATAGCTAGGGATAACCTTTATTTAGGGGGGAATGTTATTAAAAATAACTTTTTGGGGCTCTATCGGGTGTGTAATTGTGATTTTTGTGAGATAAACTTTTTCCCATAGGGATGCATTGGCCAGCGCTGATTGGCCGAATTCCGTACTCTGGCCAATCAGTGCTGGCCAATGCATTCTATTAGCTTGATGAAGCAGAGTGTGCACAAGGGTTCAAGCGCACCCTCGGCTCTGATGTAGGAGAGCCGAGGCTGCACAAGGGTTCAAGCGCACCCTCGGCTCTGATGTAGGAGAGCCGAGGGTGCACTTGAACCCTTGTGCACCCTCAGCTCTGCTACATCAGAGCCGAGGGTGCGCTTGAACCCTTGTGCACACTCTGCTTCATCAAGCTAATAGAATGCATTGGCCAGCGCTGATGGCCAATGTATTCTATTAGCCTGATGAAGTAGAGCTGAATGTGTGTGCTAAGCACACACATTCAGCTCTACTTCATCGGGCTAATAGAATGCATTGGCCAGCGCTGATTGGCCAGAGTACAGGAACTCGACCAATCAGCGCTGGCTCTGCTGGAGGGAGGCGGAGTCTAAGATCGCTCCAACACCAGTCTCCATTCAGGTCCGACCTTAGACTCCCGCCTCCTCCGGCAGAGCCAGCGCTGATTGGGCGAAGGCTGGCCAATGCATTCCTATGCGAATGCAGAGACTTAGCAGTGCTGAGTCAGTTTTGCTCAACTACACATCTGATGCACATCGGCATTGCTACATGTAGCAATCTGATGTAGCAGAGCCGAGGGTGCACTAGAACCCCTGTGCAAACTCAGTTCACGCTAATAGAAATGCATTGGCCAGCGCTGATTGGCCAATGCATTCTATTAGCCCGATGAAGTAGAGCTGAATGTGTGTGCTAAGCACACACATTCAGCACTGCTTCATCACGCCCAATACAATGCATTAGCCAGTGCTGCTTGGCCAGAGTACGGAATTCGGCCAATCAGCGCTGTGGCTCTGCATGGAGGAGGCGGAGTCTAAGGTCGGACCTGAATGGAGACTGGTGTGGAGCGATCTTAGACTCCGCCTCCTCCAGCAGAGCCAGCGCTGATTGGTCGAGTTCCGTACTCTGGCCAATCAGCGCTGGCCAATGCATTCTATTAGCCCGATGAAGTAGAGCTGAATGTGTGTGCTTAGCACACACATTCAGCTCTACTTCATCAGGCTAATAGAATACATTGGCCAATCAGCGCTGGCCAATGCAATTCTATTAGCTTGATGAAGCAGAGTGTGCACAAGGGTTCAAGCGCACCCTCGGCTCTGATGTAGCAGAGCTGAGGGTGCACAAGGGTTCAAGTGCACCCTCGGCTCTCCTACATCAGAGCCGAGGGTGCGCTTGAACCCTTGTGCAGCCTCGGCTCTGCTACATCAGAGCCGAGGGTGCGCTTGAACCCTTGTGCACACTCTGCTTCATCAAGCTAATAGAATGCATTGGCCAGCACTGATTGGCCAGAGTACGGAATTCGGCCAATCAGCGCTGGCCCAATGCATTCTATTAGCCCGATGAAGTAGAGCTGAATGTGTGTGCTAAGCACACACATTCAGCACTGCTTCATCACGCCAATACAATGCATTAGCCAGTGCTGAATTGGCCAGAGTACGGAATTCGGCCAATCAGCGCTGGCTCTGCTGGAGGAGACGGAGTCTAAGATCGCTCCCACACCAGTCTCCATTCAGGTCCCGACCTTAGACTCCGCCTCCTCCAGCAGAGCCAGCGCTGATTGGCCCGAAATTCCGTACTCTGGCCAATCAGCACTGGCTAATGCATTGTATTGGCGTTGATGAAGCAGTGCTGAATGTGTGTGCTTAGCACACACATTCAGCTCTACTTCATCGGGCTAATAGAATGCATTGGCCAGCGCTGATTGGCCGAATTCCGTACTCTGGCCAATCAGCACTGGCTAATGCATTGTATTGGCGTGATGAAGCAGTGCTGAATGAGTGTGCTTAGCACACACATTCAGCTCTACTTCATCGGGCTAATAGAATGCATTGGGCCAATCAGCGCTGGCCAATGCATTCTATTAGCGTGAACTGAGTTTGCACAGGGGTTCTAGTGCACCCTCGGCTCTGCTACATCAGATTGCTACATCTGATGTAGCAGTGCCGAGTGTGCATCAGATGTGTAGTTGAGCAAAACTGACTCAGCACTGCTAAGTCTGCATTCGCATAGGAATGCATTGGCCAGCCTTCGGCCAATCAGCGCTGGCTCTGCCGGAGGAGGCGGAGTCTAAGGTCGGACCTGAATGGAGACTGGTGTGGAGCGATCTTAGACTCCGCCTCCTCCAGCAGAGCCAGCGCTGATTGGCCGAATTCCGTACTCTGGCCAATCAGCACTGGCTAATGCATTGTATTGGCGTGATGAAGCAGTGCTGAATGTGTGTGCTTAGCACACACATTCAGCTCTACTTCATCGGGCTAATAGAATGCATTGGCCAGCGCTGATTGGCCGAATTCCGTACTCTGGCCAATCAGCACTGGCTAATGCATTGTATTGGCGTGATGAAGCAGTGCTGAATGAGTGTGCTTAGCACACACATTCAGCTCTACTTCATCGGGCTAATAGAATGCATTGGCCAATCAGCGCTGGCCAATGCATTCTATTAGCGTGAACTGAGTTTGCACAGGGGTTCTAGTGCACCCTCGGCTCTGCTACATCAGATTGCTACATCTGATGTAGCAGTGCCGAGTGTGCATCAGATGTGTAGTTGAGCAAAAACTGACTCAGCACTGCTAAGTCTGCATTCGCATAGGAATGCATTGGCCAGCCTTCGGCCAATCAGCGCTGGCTCTGTCGGAGGAGGCGGAGTCTAAGGTCGGACCTGAATGGAGACTGGTGTGGAGCGATCTTAGACTCCGCCTCCTCCAGCAGAGCCAGTGCTGATTGGTCGAGTTCCGTACTCTGGCCAATCAGCACTGGCCAATGCATTTCTATGGGGAAAAGTTAGCTTGCGAAAATCGCAAACTGACAGGGATTTCCATGAAATAAAGTGACTTTTATGCCCCCAGACATGCTTCCCCTGCTGTCCCAGTGTCATTCCAGGGTGTTGGTATCATTTCCTGGGGTGTCATAGTGGACTTGGTGACCCTCCAGACACGAATTTGGGTTTCCCCCTTAACGAGTTTATGTTCCCCATAGACTATAATGGGGTTCGAAACCCATTCGAACACTCGAACAGTGAGCGGCTGTTCGAATCGAATTTCGAACCTCGAACATTTTAGTGTTCGCTCATCTCTACTGTTCGGCATGTTCGAATCGAATCGAACACCGCGTGGTAAAGTGCGCCATTACTCGATTCCCCTCCCACCTTCCCTGGCGCCTTTTTTGCTCCAATAACAGCGCAGGGTAGGTGGGACAGGAACTACGACACCGGTGACGTTGAGAAAAGTAGGCAAAACCCATTGGCTGCCGAAAACATGTGACCTCTAATTTAAAAGAACAGCGCCGCCCAGGTGCGCGTCATTCTGAGCTTGCAATTCACCGAGGACGGAGGTTTCCGTCCAGCTAGCTAGGGCTTAGATTCTGGGTAGGCAGGGACAGGCTAGGATAGGAAGGAGAAGACAACCAACAGCTCTTATAAGAGCTAAATTCCAGGGAGAAGCTTGTCAGTGTAACGTGGCACTGACGGGCTCAATCGCTGCAACCCAGCTTTCCCAGGATCCTGAATGGAATACACTGTCAGTGTATTCCCGTATACCCGATATATACCCCCGATACCCGTTCCAACGGTGTGCCCCCCCACCTTCACCCCAGAAATACCCTGCAAGTCCCCTAGCAATAGAATTGGGGCTATATACACCCACTATTTTTGCTACTGCCATATAGTGCCATTGTCTCACTGGGAATTGAAAGAATATATTGGGCTTACATATAACTTCAATTCCAGGGAGAAGCTTGTCAGTGTAACGTGGCACTGACGGGCTCAATCGCCGCAACCCAGCTTTCCCAGGATCCTGAATGGAACACACTGACAGTGTATTCCCGTATACCCCATATATACACCCCAAATCACCGTTCCAACGGTGTGCCCCCCCACCTTCACCTCAGAAATACCCTGCAAGTCCCCTAGCAATAGAATTGGGGCTATATACACCCACAATTTTTGCTACTGGTATATAGTGCCATTGTCTGACTGGGAATTCAAAGAATATATTGGGGTTACGTGCACCCACAATTTTTACTACTGGTATACAGTGCCAGTTTCTGACTGGGAATTCAAAGAATATATTGGGGTTACAAATACCCTCATTTCTTGCTACTGCCATATAGTGCCAGTTTCTGACTGGTAATTCAAAGAATATATTGGGGTTACGTGCACCCACAATTTTTACTACTGGTATACAGTGCCATTGTCTGACTGGGAATTCAAAGAATATATTGGGGTTATAAATACCCTCATTTCTTGCTACTGGTATATAGTGCCATTGTCTGACTGGGAATTCAAAGAATATATTGGGGTTATAAATACCCTCATTTCTTGCTACTGGTATATAGTGCCATTGTCTGACTGGGAATTCAAAGAATATATTGGGGTTACGTGCACCCACAATTTTTACTACTGGTATACAGTGCCAGTTTCTGACTGGGAATTCAAAGAATATATTGGGGTTACGTGCACCCAAAATTTTTACTACTGGTATACAGTGCCAGTTTCTGACTGGGAATTCAAAGAATATATTGGGGTTACAAATACCCTCATTTCTTGCTACTGCCATATAGTGCCAGTTTCTGACTGGTAATTCAAAGAATATATTGGGGTTACGTGCACCCACAATTTTTACTACTGGTATACAGTGCCATTGTCTGACTGGGAATTCAAAGAATATATTGGGGTTATAAATACCCTCATTTCTTGCTACTGGTATATAGTGCCATTGTCTGACTGGGAATTCAAAGAATATATTGGGGTTACAAATACCCTCATTTCTTGCTACTGCCATATAGTGCCAGTTTCTGACTGGTAATTCAAAGAATATATTGGGGTTACATGCACCCACAATTTTTACTACTGGTATATAGTGCCATTGTCTGACTGGGAATTCAAAGAATATATTGGGGTTACGTGCACCCACAATTTTTACTACTGGTATACAGTGCCAGTTTCTGACTGGGAATTCAAAGAATATATTGGGGTTACAAATACCCTCATTTCTTGCTACTGCCATATAGTGCCAGTTTCTGACTGGGAATTCAAAGAATATATTGGGGTTACGTGCACCCACAATTTTTACTACTGGTATACAGTGCCATTGTCTGACTGGGAATTCAAAGAATATATTGGGGTTATAAATACCCTCATTTCTTGCTACTGGTATATAGTGCCATTGTCTGACTGGGAATTCAAAGAATATATTGGGGTTACGTGCACCCACAATTTTTACTACTGGTATATAGTGCCATTGTCTGACTGGGAATTCAAAGAATATATTGGGGTTATAAATACCCTCATTTCTTGCTACTGCCATATAGTGCCAGTTTCTGACTGGTAATTCAAAGAATATATTGGGGTTACGTGCACCCACAATTTTTACTACTGGTATACAGTGCCATTGTCTGACTGGGAATTCAAAGAATATATTGGGGTTATAAATACCCTCATTTCTTGCTACTGGTATATAGTGCCATTGTCTGACTGGGAATTCAAAGAATATATTGGGGTTACGTGCACCCACAATTTTTACTACTGGTATACAGTGCCATTGTCTGACTGGGAATTCAAAGAATATATTGGGGTTACGTGCACCCACAATTTTTACTACTGGTATATAGTGCCATTGTCTGACTGGGAATTCAAAGAATATATTGGGGTTACGTGCACCCACAATTTTTACTACTGGTATACAGTGCCAGTTTCTGACTGGGAATTCAAAGAATATATTGGGGTTACAAATACCCTCATTTCTTGCTACTGCCATATAGTGCCAGTTTCTGACTGGTAATTCAAAGAATATATTGGGGTTACGTGCACCCACAATTTTTACTACTGGTATACAGTGCCAGTTTCTGACTGGGAATTCAAAGAATATATTGGGGTTACAAATACCCTCATTTCTTGCTACTGCCATATAGTGCCAGTTTCTGACTGGTAATTCAAAGAATATATTGGGGTTACGTGCACCCACAATTTTTACTACTGGTATACAGTGCCATTGTCTGACTGGGAATTCAAAGAATATATTGGGGTTATAAATACCCTCATTTCTTGCTACTGGTATATAGTGCCATTGTCTGACTGGGAATTCAAAGAATATATTGGGGTTACGTGCACCCACAATTTTTACTACTGGTATACAGTGCCATTGTCTGACTGGGAATTCAAAGAATATATTGGGGTTACGTGCACCCAAAATTTTTACTACTGGTATATAGTGCCATTGTCTGACTGGGAATTCAAAGAATATATTGGGGTTACGTGCACCCACAATTTTTACTACTGGTATACAGTGCCAGTTTCTGACTGGGAATTCAAAGAATATATTGGGGTTACAAATACCCTCATTTCTTGCTACTGCCATATAGTGCCAGTTTCTGACTGGTAATTCAAAGAATATATTGGGGTTACGTGCACCCACAATTTTTACTACTGGTATACAGTGCCATTGTCTGACTGGGAATTCAAAGAATATATTGGGGTTATAAATACCCTCATTTCTTGCTACTGGTATATAGTGCCATTGTCTGACTGGGAATTCAAAGAATATATTGGGGTTACGTGCACCCACAATTTTTACTACTGGTATACAGTGCCATTTTCTGACTGGGTATTCAAAGAATATATTGGGGTTACAAATACCCTCATTTCTTGCTACTGCCATATAGTGCCAGTTTCTGACTGGTAATTCAAAGAATATATTGGAGTTACGTGCACCCACAATTTTTACTACTGGTATATAGTGCCATTGTCTGACTGGGAATTCAAAGTATATATTGGGGTTACGTGCACCCACAATTTTTACTACTGGTATACAGTGCCAGTTTCTGACTGGGAATTCAAAGAATATATTGGGGTTACAAATACCCTCATTTCTTGCTACTGCCATATAGTGCCAGTTTCTGACTGGGAATTCAAAGAATATATTGGGGTTACGTGCACCCACAATTTTTACTACTGGTATACAGTGCCATTGTCTGACTGGGAATTCAAAGAATATATTGGGGTTATAAATACCCTCATTTCTTGCTACTGGTATATAGTGCCATTGTCTGACTGGGAATTCAAAGAATATATTGGGGTTACGTGCACCCACAATTTTTACTACTGGTATATAGTGCCATTGTCTGACTGGGAATTCAAAGAATATATTGGGGTTATAAATACCCTCATTTCTTGCTACTGCCATATAGTGCCAGTTTCTGACTGGTAATTCAAAGAATATATTGGGGTTACGTGCACCCACAATTTTTACTACTGGTATACAGTGCCATTGTCTGACTGGGAATTCAAAGAATATATTGGGGTTATAAATACCCTCATTTCTTGCTACTGGTATATAGTGCCATTGTCTGACTGGGAATTCAAAGAATATATTGGGGTTACGTGCACCCACAATTTTTACTACTGGTATACAGTGCCATTGTCTGACTGGGAATTCAAAGAATATATTGGGGTTACGTGCACCCACAATTTTTACTACTGGTATATAGTGCCATTGTCTGACTGGGAATTCAAAGAATATATTGGGGTTACGTGCACCCACAATTTTTACTACTGGTATACAGTGCCAGTTTCTGACTGGGAATTCAAAGAATATATTGGGGTTACAAATACCCTCATTTCTTGCTACTGCCATATAGTGCCAGTTTCTGACTGGTAATTCAAAGAATATATTGGGGTTACGTGCACCCACAATTTTTACTACTGGTATACAGTGCCAGTTTCTGACTGGGAATTCAAAGAATATATTGGGGTTACAAATACCCTCATTTCTTGCTACTGCCATATAGTGCCAGTTTCTGACTGGTAATTCAAAGAATATATTGGGGTTACGTGCACCCACAATTTTTACTACTGGTATACAGTGCCATTGTCTGACTGGGAATTCAAAGAATATATTGGGGTTATAAATACCCTCATTTCTTGCTACTGGTATATAGTGCCATTGTCTGACTGGGAATTCAAAGAATATATTGGGGTTACGTGCACCCACAATTTTTACTACTGGTATACAGTGCCAGTTTCTGACTGGGAATTCAAAGAATATATTGGGGTTACAAATACCCTCATTTCTTGCTACTGCCATATAGTGCCAGTTTCTGACTGGTAATTCAAAGAATATATTGGGGTTACGTGCACCCACAATTTTTACTACTGGTATACAGTGCCATTGTCTGACTGGGAATTCAAAGAATATATTGGGGTTATAAATACCCTCATTTCTTGCTACTGGTATATAGTGCCATTGTCTGACTGGGAATTCAAAGAATATATTGGGGTTACGTGCACCCACAATTTTTACTACTGGTATACAGTGCCATTGTCTGACTGGGAATTCAAAGAATATATTGGGGTTACGTGCACCCACAATTTTTACTACTGGTATATAGTGCCATTGTCTGACTGGGAATTCAAAGAATATATTGGGGTTACGTGCACCCACAATTTTTGCTACTGGTATATAGTGCCAATTTCTAACTGGGAATTCAAAATGCGCAAGGCTCCCGGAAAGGGACGTGGACAAGGCTGTGGGCGAGGTCGGGGGAATGGTTCTGGGGAGCAAGGTAGCAGTGAAGCCACAGGGCATCCCGTGCCTACTCCTGTGGGGCAGCAAGCATTGCGCCACTCCACAGTGCCAGGGTTGCTTGCCACATTAACTAAACTGCAGGGTACAAACCTTAGTAGGCCCGAGAACCAGGAACAGGTCTTGCAATGGCTGTCAGAGAACGCTTACAGCACATTGTCCAGCAGCCAGTCAGACTCTGCCTCCTCTCCTCCTATTACCCAACAGTCTTGTCCTCCTTCCTCCCAAAATTCCCAAGCTTCACAGAACAATAACCCCAACTGTCCCTGCTCCCCAGAGCTGTTCTCCGCTCCTTTCATTGTCCCTCAACCTGCCTCTCCACGTCACGATTCCACGAACCTAACAGAGGAGCATCTGTGTCCAGATGCTCAAACACTAGAGTCTCCTCCATCTCCGTTCGATTTGGTGGTGGATGACCAGCAACCCACCCTCATCGACGATGATGTGACGCAGTTGCCGTCAGGGCATCCAGTTGACCGGCGCATTGTGCGGGAGGAGGAGATGAGACAGGAGTTGGAAGAGGAAGTGGTGGATGATGAGGACACTGACCCGACCTGGACAGGGGGGATGTCAAGCGGGGAAAGTAGTGTGGATGTTGAGGCAAGTGCAGCACCAAAAAGGGTAGCTAGAGGCAGAGGCAGAGGTCAGCAGCTTAGGCGAAGCCAGGCCACACCCGGAATCTCCCAAGATGTTCCAGTTCGTACCCAGCCCCGAAAAACTCCCACCTCGAGGGCACGTTTCTCGAAGGTGTGGAGTTTTTTCAAGGAATGCGCCGAGGACAGATATAGTGTTGTCTGCACAATTTGCCTCTCGAAATTGATTAGGGGCTCTGAGAAGAGCAACCTGTCCACCACTTCAATGCGCCGTCATTTGGAATCCAAGCACTGGAATCAGTGGCAGGCAGCAACGGCAGGACAAAGGCCGCCTGCCGTTCACGCCACTGCCACTGCCTCTGCCACTGCCTCTGCCTCTGTCACTGCCACTGCTGACTGTGCTGGCGATGCACTCCAGAGGACGAGCCAGGACACCACTTCATCTGCCTCCGCCACTTTGTTGACTTCTCCCTCATCCTCCCCTGTTCCTGTCTTATCTCCTTCTCCTGCACCATCAAAGGCACCATCAGGCGCTTCTTTACAACAACCCACCATCTCTCAGACATTGGAGCGGCGGCAGAAATACACTGCTAACCACCCACACGCGCAAGCCTTGAACGCCAACATCGCTAAACTGCTGGCCCAGGAGATGTTGGCGTTCCGGCTTGTTGAAACTCCCGCCTTCCTGGACCTGATGGCAACTGCGGCACCTCGCTATGCCATCCCTAGCCGTCACTACTTCTCCCGGTGTGCTGTCCCCGCCTTGCACCAGCACGTGTCACTCAACATCAGGCGGGCCCTTAGTTCCGCGCTTTGCACAAAGGTCCACTTGACCACCGACGCGTGGACAAGTGCATGCGGACAGGGACGCTACATTTCACTGACGGCACACTGGGTGAATGTAGTTGAGGCTGGGACTGCTTCCCAAACTGGCCCGTTGTACCTTGTCTCCCCGCCTAACATTCCTGGCAGGGACACGAGAAGAACACCCCCCTCCTCCTCCTCCTCTACCGCCTCCTCCTCCGCCACCGCCTCCTCCTCCGCCACCGCCTCCTCCTCCGCTGTTAGATTGACCCCAGCTACGAGTTGGAAACGTTGCAGCACTGGCGTTGGTAGACGTCAGCAGGCTGTGCTGAAGCTGATCAGCTTGGGGGACAGACAGCACACTGCCTCCGAGGTGAGGGATGCCCTCCTCGATGAGACGGCAATATGGTTTGAGCCGCTGCACCTGGGCCCAGGCATGGTCGTTTGTGATAACGGCTGGAACCTGGTAGCAGCTCTGGAGCTTGCCGGACTCCAACATGTTCCATGCCTGGCCCACGTCTTCAACCTAGTGGTGCAACGTTTCCTAAAGAGCTACCCCAATGTTCCAGAGCTACTGGTGAAAGTGCGGCGCATGTGCGCCCACTTTCGCAAGTCGACAGTAGCCGCTGCTAGCTTAAAATCTCTCCAGCAACGCCTGCATGTGCCACAACACCGGCTTTTGTGCGACGTCCCCACACGCTGGAACTCAACGTTTCAGATGTTGAATAGAGTGGTTGAGCAGCAGAGACCTTTGATGGAATACCAGCTACAAAACCCTAGGGTGCCACTAAGTCAGCTGCCTCAGTTTCACATCCATGAGTGGCCATGGATGAGAGACCTTTGTGACATCCTACGGGTCTTTGAGGAGTCCACAAGGAGGGTGAGCTCTGAGGATGCGATGGTGAGCCTTACAATCCCGCTCTTGTGTGTTCTGAGAGAATCCCTGATTGACATCAGGGATAACTCAGATCACACAGAGGAGTTAGGGATAGCATCCGATCCGTCACAGCTGGAGAGTAGGTCCACACATCTGTCCGCTTCACTGCGTTTAATGGAGGAGGAGGAGGAGGAGGAGGAGGAGGAGGAAGAAGAGTTGTCCGATGATGTGATGGTGATACAGGAGGCTTCCGGGCAACTTCGAATCGTCCCATTGTTGCAGCGCGGATGGGTAGACATGGAGGATGAGGAGGAAATGGAGATTGAACTTTCCGGTGGGGCCAGAGGAGTCATGCCAACTAACACTGTGGCAGACATGGCTGAGTTCATGTTGGGGTGCTTTACAACCGACAAGCGTATTGTCAAAATCATGGAGGACAACCAGTACTGGATCTTTGCTATCCTTGACCCCCGGTATAAAAACAACATCTCGTCTTTTATTCCGGTAGAGGGGAGGGCCAATCGCATCAATGCTTGCCACAGGCAATTGGTGCAGAATATGATGGAGATGTTTCCAGCATGTGACGTTGGCGGCAGGGAGGGCAGTTCCTCCAGTAGGCAACCAAGTTCTCACCGGTCCACACAAACGAGGGGCACACTGTCTAAGGTCTGGGACACCTTGATGGCACCCCCTCGCCAAAGTGCCGCCACGGAGGGTCCTAGTGTCACCAGGCGTGAGAAGTATAGGCGCATGTTGCGGGAATACCTTTCCGACCACAGCCCTGTCCTCTCCGACCCCTCTGCGCCCTACACGTATTGGGTGTCGAAGTTGGACCTGTGGCTTGAACTTGCCCTATATGCCTTGGAGGTGCTGTCCTGTCCTGCCGCCAGCGTCCTATCTGAGAGGGTGTTCAGTGCAGCCGGTGGCATCATCACTGACAAGCGCACCCGTCTGTCAGCTGAGAGTGCCGACCGGCTCACTTTGATAAAAATGAACCACCACTGGATAGAGCCTTCATTTTTGGGCCCACCTGTGTAAAGCACCCCAACATGAAACTCCATGTCTGTACTCAACCTCTCCAATTCCTCCGCATCCTCATACTCATCCACCATAAGCGTTGCACAATTCTGCTAATACTAGGCTCCCTCCACCCTGATTTCCCCCAACTCTGCTGGTTAGAGGCTCCCTCCACCCTGCTTTCCCACAACTCTGCTGGTTAGAGGCTCCCTCCACCCTGAATTCCACCAACTCTGCTGGTTAGAGGCTCCCTCCACCATGAATTGGTCCAAACTGGGCTGTTTAGCGGCTCCCTCCACCATGAATTGGTCCAAACTGGGGTTTTTAGAGGCTCCCTCCACCATGAATTTGCCCAAACTGGGCTGTTTAGAGGCTCCCTCCACCATGAATTTGCCCAAACTGGGCTGTTTAGAGGCTCCCTCCACCATGAATTGGTCCAAACTGGGGTTTTTAGAGGCTCCCTCCACCATGAATTGGTCCAAACTGGGGGTTTTTAGAGGCTCCCTCCACCATGAATTTGCCCAAACTGGGCTGTTTAGAGGCTCCCTCCACCATGAATTTGCCCAAACTGGGCTGTTTAGAGGCTCCCTCCACCATAAATTGGTCCAAACTGGGGTTTTTAGAGGCTCCCTCCACCATGAATTGGTCCAAACTGGGGTTTTTAGAGGCTCCCTCCACCATGAATTGGTCCAAACTGGGGGTTTTTAGAGGCTCCCTCCACCATGAATTTGCCCAAACTGGGCTGTTTAGAGGCTCCCTCCACCATGAATTGGTCCAAACTGGGGTTTTTAGAGGCTCCCTCCACCATGAATTGGTCCAAACTGGGGTTTTTAGAGGCTCCCTCCACCATGAATTGGTCCAAACTGGGGTTTTTAGAGGCTCCCTCCACCATGAATTTGCCCAAACTGAGCTGTTTAGAGGCTCCCTCCACCATGAATTGGTCCAAACTGGGGTTTTTAGAGGCTCCCTCCACCATGAATTGGTCCAAACTGGGGGTTTTTAGAGGCTCCCTCCACCATGAATTTGCCCAAACTGGGCTGTTTAGAGGCTCCCTCCACCATGAATTGGTCCAAACTGGGGTTTTTAGAGGCTCCCTCCACCATTAATTGGTCCAAACTGGGGGTTTTTAGAGGCTCCCTCCACCATGAATTTGCCCAAACTGGGCTGTTTAGAGGCTCCCTCCACCATGAATTTGCCCAAACTGGGCTGTTTAGAGGCTCCCTCCACCATGAATTGGTCCAAACTGGGGTTTTTAGAGGCTCCCTCCACCATGAATTGGTCCAAACTGGGGTTTTTAGAGGCTCCCTCCACCATGAATTGGTCCAAACTGGGGGTTTTTAGAGGCTCCCTCCACCATGAATTTGCCCAAACTGGGCTGTTTAGAGGCTCCCTCCACCATGAATTGGTCCAAACTGGGGTTTTTAGAGGCTCCCTCCACCATGAATTGGTCCAAACTGGGGTTTTTAGAGGCTCCCTCCACCATGAATTGGTCCAAACTGGGGTTTTTAGAGGCTCCCTCCACCATGAATTTGCCCAAACTGAGCTGTTTAGAGGCTCCCTCCACCATGAATTGGTCCAAACTGGGGTTTTTAGAGGCTCCCTCCACCATGAATTGGTCCAAACTGGGGGTTTTTAGAGGCTCCCTCCACCATGAATTTGCCCAAACTGGGCTGTTTAGAGGCTCCCTCCACCATGAATTGGTCCAAACTGGGGTTTTTAGAGGCTCCCTCCACCATGAATTGGTCCAAACTGGGGGTTTTTAGAGGCTCCCTCCACCATGAATTTGCCCAAACTGGGCTGTTTAGAGGCTCCCTCCATCATGAATTGGTCCAAACTGGGGTTTTTAGAGGCTCCCTCCACCATGAATTGGTCCAAACTGGGCTGGTTAGAGGCTCCCTCCACCATGAATTGGTCCAAACTGGTCTGTTTAGAGGCTCCCTCCACCATGAATTGGTCCAAACTGGGGTTTTTAGAGGCTCCCTCCACCATGAATTGGTCCAAACTGGGCTGTTTAGAGGCTCCCTCCACCATGAATTGGTCCAAACTGGGGTTTTTAGAGGCTCCCTCCACCATGAATTGGTCCAAACTGGGGTTTTTAGAGGCTCCCTCCACCATGAATTTGCCCAAACTCTGCTGGTTAGAGGCTCAATCCACCCTGATTTTCAAAACAAATGTTGGTGCCAACCTCAACTTACTACAAGGGCCAAATTCACTGCTGGTGACAAGCTCTCCTCACTGCAAGTGCCAAATACACATGTTTCAAGGTGTTTTCCTACTGTCAGAGAGGTGGTATTGAGTGTGTAAAGTGTGTAGTTGTTAGGCTGTGATGTTGGGGTAATAGAGGGTCTTTGGTGTGTTAGATGCCCCCAGACATGCTTCCCCTGCTGTCCCAGTGTCATTCCAGAGGTGTTGGCATCATTTCCTGGGGTGTCATAGTGGACTTGGTGACCCTCCAGACACGGATTTGGGTTTCCCCCTTAACGAGTATCTGTTCCCCATAGACTATAATGGGGTTCGAAACCCGTTCGAACACACGAACATTGAGCGGCTGTTCGAATCGAATTTCGAACCTCGAACATTTTAGTGTTCGCTCATCTCTAATGTTAAACAGCTTTTCAAAAAAATATGACTTTTTAATAAAGTAAAGAAGTTGTCCGGTTCATATTTCTACAATTTAATAGAGTTTTTCCTGAGGAAAAGAACATAACAAACAGGTACTCACCTCTACCATGTCTCTGTTGCCAGCACTAACCACTCCATTTTCTGTGTACAAGTTCCCTGACTGATATCACCAGTGTCCCCACCATTTATCAGGGATCTTATTTGTGCCTCTGCTGCCTCCTAGCTTTAGTGGTGGGAGGAAATGAATTTCAGCATTTGAAGTACTTTGTAAGCATGCTGAGATATTGGATTAAATTGGAGCTCTTAACCAAATTAGAGATGAGTTCATTGTGGACGCCTCTTTATGTGTCAGAAATAACTGGCCTTTCAAGACAATATTATTTTGTGACATTCAATTTCCACAAGAAACACACTTTTCAGTGGCTCTGTCAGTGGCCCCTCCACAGTCAACTTAGTACAATTCTTAAGTTCCTCATCAGTGCCAATGAAGAATGTTCTTCATTTTCTAAATCTGCTGGGGGAGGGGGGTATTAGGGGGCTGCAGTTGGCGTCCTAGTGTAGGATTCATAATAACAGCCATCTAGTAGCTCACTAGCAGTCAGAAAAAGGGGCCCATTAGTGAAACGGGCTGTGAGCCAGGACCCCCACTGTCACAGGCCACGTAGCCTCATCCATGGTGGTTGTTCACCTTTTATGGTGAAAGAACTTTATGGTAAGCTTGTTATGTGTCAGATGGGGGTTCCTAGAACTCAAAAGTCATACTAGAGACCCTATTTACCCGACTTTATTTACAAAGTGCTAAATCTGCACATGCACACATTCTTCTTCAGTTTTTGCTTACTGTCTTATGCTTGCCTTGGACTGTAACCTGCTTGTTGTCTCTTGCCTTGCATCAGGACCTTTCTAGCTCTGTGAGCCACGGATAAATTCTCTAAAAGCATCAGGGCTGAAGAAGCAGCAAAAAACTAGAAGATGATTGAAGATTGGGACAAAGTAACATTGAGAAGCTGTGACCGGTGGAATATGAAGATGCCTTGCCTTCCTAGTCACCTGTTGTATTTATATAATAACAAACTGGGTAGATTGTGCGTGGATGTGTAGGTTGGTCAAGATGTTGTACACTGTATCTGTGTATAGTATAGAAAGTGTACTGTGTTGTACACCACTAGGGCAGGTAGTTGGGGTCCACCTTGGATCAAGAACCTACCAAGGGAGCCTGTGTAATACAACCATTGTGATTTCATTGTAGTAATGCGTGAAGTTGTGGACGTGCAGTAAAGCGTAATATTCCTGCAGCTCATAGACTTACTAAGTTCTTAGTAAAATTGCTCTGGCATTGAATGAGTTACATTTCAGTACTTAAAGCCTCAAGTTCTTCATATTTATTTGTTCCTCGTCTTCACAAAAGCCTCTCCATCACTCTTTCCCGGCTAATATATTTTGAGTCTTTCATTTTTATCTGCATGAAAATGGGTTAGAATATGAATATGTGGCATATGTCAAAGAACATTTACCTGTTCAGAAACTCCTGTAACCTGCAGGCAATTAAACCACTGTCACTAGAATTCAAATGACCAATTATAATGTTAACAAAATGCCCTCGAAATCACCTACAAGTTAGGACGACGAGACTGCTCAGAATATTGAAACTCAACCTGTATAATATTTGACGGACTGATTTAGATACTAAGAAAGGCAAAGCAAGTACTGTAAAACTGAAGAGTCAGTTTTTATGAGATGCTTTCATTGTCATTAAAGAAAATCCCACCTTAGCCCTTCGTCTAACAAGCCAATCTTGCAGCAGTCATTATGGGACGTGATCCCTGCTTGTCGTCAAGAGAAAAACAGCTTGCTAGGTCAATGAGGATTACACCAAGTTCATATGAAGGATGTAAGGCAGACACTTTAGTAGCTATAAGCCACACACTAAAAAGAACAACTAACAGGTCTCTTTTAATGCGCAATGGATACATTAATGTTTTATATTAAAAAAAGATGAAACATAACTACATTGATGTTTAATAGAACTCGAAGTAGAGCAATCCAAATACTGAGATAGACAAATACAGTCACATATTGAGGGAACCCATTGCAGTAGTTAAAGGGAGTCTATCATTGGGAAAACTCAATTTGTCCTAAATACATGTCTGAATATTCCCCAGATATTCTGCCACCCAGATCGCGTTCCTGCAGTTCAAATCTTGTGCATGTGCAGTTCCGCCATGTTCAGAGCGGTACTGCGCATGTCTGAGCGCCATATTGGTGTAGTTTGCTGCATACTGCTCAGTTCTTCAGCAAACTACACCAATATGGCGCTCAGACATGAGCAGTGTTCTCTGTTCAGAGCGGTACTGTGCATGTCCGAGGGTTATTTTGGTGTAGTTTGCTGGAAAACTGACCATACAGAGCAGTATGCTTAGTTCTCCAGCAAACTACACCAACATAGTGCTTGAACATGCACAGTACCACTCTGAATAGAGCGGAACTGCGCATGCATGAGATTTGAACTGCAACAGCGCAATCTGGGTGGCAGAATATCCGGGGAGGAGGATGGCAGACAGAGCACAAGCAGTGGAGGAGCGGGGTGAAAGCTATGATGTGGGGCAGTGCTCGGAGTCCTTGGGGAACACCAGGGTGCTCCGTGGGGTTCATTTGCATAAGCTATTATAGCGATTTATAAAGAAACGGTTGAAAATGTAAAGGCAGTAGTAGAATAGCCCTTTTAACATGTGTTTAGGTCAAATTGAGTTTTCTCAATGATAGATACCCTTTAATAGTTATTATCATCATAGGGTGAAGCATACAGGAGACAAATGTTGGCTACCCGCTGCTAAGCATGGCAGATTATTCAATACATTTGCTATAGGGGGGGGGGTGTTAAAAATTTGGAGTATTGAAAAACTGCAGATTATGAAAAATATTTATAAAATATTCACAATGAAGTCACTCAGTTAAATGCGTACCATCAATAATATCTCTAACCAACCCCTTAAAGAACTCTAGACAGTCTTCTACTATAATAAAAAAAAGTCATATCACTTTTTGACATGTTGAAAATGACAAATCCACCATATCTTTCATATTTGCTCCAATTTATCTAAAATGAAAACTAGAATTTTGCAATTTAGTCTTAATTAAAAAATCTCCTATTGATTTGTGTTTCTGGCCCTACAGACTACAAACAAGCCCTGTGCAGTCTGACCCTGCAGCAATATTCTAATACATTTGCTACTATGCAAATAGCGCATGGATCAGTATTGAAATGGAGTAGCATGTCATTTGTACAGATGATATATCCATAAAGATCAGATGTATGGCAATATGACTGTAAAATCAATACAAGCAGAATTTGTTTGTACTCTGTTCCCATGGATTCTACGTAAGATGTGTACAGTTAAAGCAATGGGAAAAAAAAAATTACTAATACCGTCTAAGAGTTAGACAATGGAAAATAAAAGGAGAGAGACACCGAGCGCACTAAGTGTAGTGTTTAACCATACAAGTAAGGAATGTTCAGAGTGAGTAATGAAATAACCAGATGGACCCTCACCTGATGAGTTTGTGAGAAGTCACAACTCCCTGTGTTGCTTTTTGGACGTGAATCTCAGGTGAGAGTGGCAGTGGTTCGACCTGTACACCGGAGGACCGGAGGAACAATGGACAACAGCAATGACTGAAGGTCCGTAACTGGAGATCTGCACTCGCTGGTCGTAAAGGTAAAGCGCAAGCTAATTATTCAAGTGAAAATCTTTATTGAGGTAAATGAAACAGATCAACACAACGTGTTTTGGGACGAAACCAGGCCCTTTCTCTAGTGCAAATAGACAGGTCTTGCATCTGGTCCGATGTAACCTCTTTATTTGCAGTTGAGTAAGGGCCTGATCTCAGTCCAAAATGCATTGTACTGATCTGTTTCATATACTTCAATAAAAAGTTTCGCTTGAATAATTGGCTTACACTTTATCTTTACAACCAGCCTGCGCGGATCTCAGAAACGCTCCCCCTCTCACAGTACAGCACTATGGACTCTACTGTCAGGAGGTGCGTTCCTTACAGACTGTTAGAAACGCCCTTCTGACAGTGAAGAGCTTCGGTAATGGCACTGATAATTCTTCACCAGGAGCACATAATGGGTAAACATATATACCACTAGAACTGTCGGCTTTCGGTATATAAAACCGCATTTGCCCAAGGGCATGAAAGGTCCTCTTTAAGTAAACAGTTGCAAATCCCTTCAACTCAATTTTTTCTATTGCTTTCAATAGCTTTTGTTGTGAGTTATAACAGCGCAAAGAGCTATAAGACTCAAGTTGAAGATGGCTACATCTGTATATCTCTTCAACATAGCAAAAATAGTTTTCAAAACAGAGATAAAAAATAACCTCTTATAGTATTAGAACCTGTGTTTGAATACCTTCTGTATTGTAGCAAAGGAAGAAGGAATTGACCAAAGGGTTTTGGAATATGTAGAAAGGGAAGTGATAAGGGGCTCATTTTGATTGTTATTGAACAGAAGACACACATCTGTCAATTACAGAGGTCATTTTCGATCAAGCAGACTTCACTAAGAGTATATTTCTTATGTGATATGAAGCTGTAGAGCTACACAACTCTCATCTGTTGAGAATATTCATCATATTATACAACAAAGCCCAATACAGAGAGCATCATGCAAAAATAGCTACATGTCTGTATCAGTTAACTTTTCTTGCTATTATTCAAAATAAAAAATAATCATTTTGGATAGCTTTATCTTGTACTGCCCAATAACATTAGGATTATGTTCTTACACCTGTCATAACATTTATTTCTGTACTTGCCAGGCAGGTGCTCTATCAGTGAATTCAAGTAAATGTAAATCTCATATGGCTTTGAGATTAAAAACAGAAGACTATTAAAAGCAGAATGTAAGAAAAAAATCCTAAATGAATCTGTAGTATTGACCCTTATCAATTTGGTCACTGTTTTTGAAGATGCTAAAAAAGCCCTGCTCTTCCTCTGTCTTGTGCCTGTCATCAATCCTACCGAAATGACAGCAGACAGATGTTAGCCTTTACAAAGATCACATAAAATTCATGGCTCTAGGGCTGTTCACAAAGGAACATAGTAGTCTGTACTAGACATGGGTACCTGCAGCAACCCAGTCTTCATCAACAATGCACAAATCAATTTGGCAGCCATCACAGTAATATCTGTCCAGTGGAAGGGAGTTCTAAAATGCATTTTGACAAAGTGTAATTTTTCAGTTCCAGAATATTTTCTAAAATTATTCTTCAAATTGTTGAAATAAATGGCTTAGCCTTATGGGCACGCGAAACCTGTGCGTGTCCAAAACTGTCTGAAATGGAGTTCGTTTTCTGTATACATTTTAATTAGTTAATACAGTACTTGTGGATTATTAGCAAAATATATCTCAGGGGTAAAACATTACATTAAAAAAATACATTTTGTAGATTCAAATATGGGTACATAAATATATAGTCCTCTAGGTAAGAAAAGGATTTTTTTTTTCAAAAAAGTTATAATTAGAGATGAGCGAACAGTAAAATGTTTGAGATTCGATATTCGTTTCGAGTAGCCCCTCAATATTCGACTACTCAACTCAAGTATCGAACCCCATTATAGTCTATGGGGGGAAAATGCTTGTTTCAGGGGTAGGCAACGTTCAATCAAATTACACTTACCAAGTCCACGAGTGAGGGTCGGGCTGGATCCTCCGAGCAGTCTTCTCCTTGCAGCGTCCCCGCGGCATCTTCCGGCTCTGAATTCACTCTGCTAGGCATGGGGCCTGGGCAGAGCCGACTGCGCATGTCCACACTACAAGCGGGCATACGCAGTCGGCTCTGCCCAGGCCCGATGCCTGGCAGAGTGAATTCAGAGCCGAAAGACGCCGTGGAGAAGCTGCACGGAGAAGACTTCTAAAGGTAGGAGAAGAACCAGCGTTGATTGGCCGACTGTATAGCATTCGGCCAATCAAGGCTGGTTCTGCATTGAACATTTCCATTCGAACAGTGAGTGGTACTCGATCGAGTATGAGTATTTAGAATACCGTAGTATTCGATCTAATACCTACTCGATCGAGTACTACTCACTCATCTCTAGTTATAATAAATAAGAAAGAAATTTAGAATTTTAGGGAAATGTGTCAACATTACAAGAGTAAATTTTATTTTAAAAAATATTTTATTATATCGCATGAGACTCACTATAAAATTATTGTAAAAAAAATAAAGTTGCTTTCAAAAATATCAAAAAAGAAGGTCATGGATAGCAGTATATCAATAAAGGCTCATCTGCTAAGAGCCAAATTTTCTTCCAGTCAAAAGTCATGGGAAAGCATGTCCCAGCGCTGCCTGTGTTGGATGTGATGCTCAAACAGTGTGACGTGATGCGGTCTATGGAGCTAGAGTTGCCAGGATATCTGAGCAGTCTGAGGCAGAGAGTTGTCTCGTGAACATGGCAGCACATCGCGAGTTGAGTGACTTTGAACGTGGGATGATAATTGGTGCAAGACGCATGGCCATAGTATTTTGGAGAATACCCAGGAATTTGGGCTTCTGAGGTCAACAGTGTCTCGAGTGGACCTGCAATATCACAGAGACAATGTTGGCAGTCGCGCATACCGGCTCACTGGTCAACCACAAGTGTTCGATCAACGGACGTCACGTCACCTCCGCAGAGTCATATAGAGCTCTCAACTGTCTATTGTGGATCAAATTGCCACTGATTTGAATGTGGGGCTCCAGGACCCCATTTCCACCAGGACTGTACGCCGAAAACTGTACTGCATAGGCTTCAACAGTTGACACCCCACCCGTGTCCCTTTGCTGATGCCACAACACAGAGCTCAAAGACTGGAATGGGCCCTCGACCATCATCATTGGACCATGGAACAGTGGCGGCATGTGGCATGGTCTGATGAATCATGGTTCCAGTTGTACAGAGCCGATGGGCGTGTGAGAGTGTGGCATATGCCCCATGAAGCCATGGAGCCTGCGTGCCAGCAGGGACGTGTCCAAGTTGGAAGTGGCTCTGTCATGGTCTGGGCCATGTTCACATGGTTGCAATTGGGCCCTATTGTACGGATGCAGGGATCAATGACCGATGCTCGATAAATGCAACTTATGGCAGACCATCTGCACCCCTTTCTGGTACCTTCCCATGACCTATACTCCATGCACTCAAATGCACTTCATATCTGTGCATTCACGGATACTATCCAGTAAGTGGCTCTTAAATCTCTATTTATGGTGCCCCATTTTTATACAAACTTGCATGTATTCCCACTCAGTGAATTTAGCTTAATCCACCCCTTTGAGGTTCTAAGTATTAGTGATTGGCAAATTCATGTTAAGAAATGAGCCTCGACTATATAAGGATATATGAAGCATATATTCCTCACTCTGCTTCATATGTCTTCAGTGGCTTTCTTGTAGCAAAGCTAACATTTGCTACCTTGATCTTAACTTAAAGAGGACCTTTCGGTGCCTCCACCAAGTACAGCTGTTTGCAACAATTAATAGGTGGTGCTGCTCTGATTCTGCAATAGTTGGAATTTTTTCTCTAGTTCCCACCATTCCTGAGCAATCAGTACTGTTATTTTTGGTGCCTGATGTGCTAGTTTGAACTGTGAGGTGGGCGGTGTCAGGCAGGAGCAAACAATGAATGTGATTCTGAGCTTTGATACTATCCACCTCTGATTGGAGTTCTGGCTCACACTTCCTGCCTGCTTTTGTCTGACACCGCCCACGTGACAGTACAGAGCCTAAGCAAAATTTCAAGCACCAAATCTAACTGTACTAATTGCTCAGGAACAGTAGGAGCTATAGAAAAAAAAATCCAACTGTGCTGTGGTTCTTATTATCAGATGCTAAGGACAAAAGGTCCTCTCTGAATATTGGGCGGTTTGTTTTCATTGCAATCAGATAACAGTATGGTGGTTCATCTCCCTCTATTTGTGTGGCTTTCATCTAGGTACTCTGGTTTCCTTCCACACTCCAAATACATACTGGTAGGGAATCTAAATTGTGAGCCCTATCTGGGACAGTCAGTGAAGATATATATATATATATATATATATATATATATATATATATATATAAACTACGGAATATATTGTGGCTATATAAGTGAGCAAAATAAATAAACTATCAAATAAATTAAAAATGCCCTAAAACCGATGGCCATTGGCTATTGAGTCATTTGCTGAATGCAACTGTTCATCTGGTGCACTAAGAAAAGTAAAAGCATATGGTGTCTATTAGAGATGAGCGAACACTAAAATGTTCGAGGTTCGAAATTCGATTCGAACAGCCGCTCACTGTTCGAGTGTTCGAATGTGTTTCGAACCCCATTATAGTCTATGGGGAACATAAACTCGTTAAGGGGGAAACCCAAATTCGTGTCTGGAGGGTCACCAAGTCCACTATGACACCCCAGGAAATGATACCAACACCCTGGAATGACACTGGGACAGCAGGGGAAGCATGTCTGGGGGCATAAAAGTCACTTTATTTCATGGAAATCCCTGTCAGTTTGCGATTTTCGCAAGCTAACTTTTCCCCATAGAAATGCATTGGCCAGTGCTGATTGGCCAGAGTACGGAACTCGACCAATCAGCGCTGGCTCTGCTGGAGGAGGCGGAGTCTAAGATCGCTCCACACCAGTCTCCATTCAGGTCCGACCTTAGACTCCGCCTCCTCCGGCAGAGCCAGCGCTGATTGGCCGAAGGCTGGCCAATGCATTCCTATGCGAATGCAGACTTAGCAGTGCTGAGTCAGTTTTGCTCAACTACACATCTGATGCACACTCGGCACTGCTACATCAGATGTAGCAATCTGATGTAGCAGAGCCGAGGGTGCACTAGAACCCCTGTGCAAACTCAGTTCACGCTAATAGAATGCATTGGCCAGCGCTGATTGGCCAATGCATTCTATTAGCCCGATGAAGTAGAGCTGAATGTGTGTGCTAAGCACACACATTCAGCACTGCTTCATCAAGCCAATACAATGCATTAGCCAGTGCTGATTGGCCAGAGTACGGAATTCGGCCAATCAGCACTGGCCAATGCATTCTATTAGCCCGATGAAGTAGAGCTGAATGTGTGTGCTAAGCACACACATTCAGCACTGCTTCATCAAGCCAATACAATGCATTAGCCAGTGCTGATTGGCCAGAGTACGGAATTCGGCCAATCAGCGCTGGCTCTGCTGGAGGAGGCGGAGTCTAAGGTCGGACCTGAATGGAGACTGGTGTGGAGCGATCTTAGACTCCGCCTCCTCCAGCAGAGCCAGCGCTGATTGGCCGAATTCCGTACTCTGGCCAATCAGCGCTGGCCAATGCATTCTATTAGCCCGATGAAGTAGAGCTGAATGTGTGTGCTAAGCACACACATTCAGCACTGCTTCATCATGCCAATACAATGCATTAGCCAGTGCTGATTGGCCAGAGTACGGAATTCGGCCAATCAGCGCTGGCTCTGCTGGAGGAGGCGGAGTCTAAGATCGCTCCACACCAGTCTCCATTCAGGTCCGACCTTAGACTCCGCCTCCTCCGGCAGAGCCAGCGCTGATTGGCCGAAGGCTGGCCAATGCATTCCTATGCGAATGCAGACTTAGCAGTGCTGAGTCAGTTTTGCTCAACTACACATCTGATGCACACTCGGCACTGCTACATCAGATGTAGCAATCTGATGTAGCAGAGCCGAGGGTGCACTAGAACCCCTGTGCAAACTCAGTTCACGCTAATAGAATGCATTGGCCAGCGCTGATTGGCCAATGCATTCTATTAGCCCGATGAAGTAGAGCTGAATGTGTGTGCTAAGCACACACATTCAGCACTGCTTCATCAAGCCAATACAATGCATTAGCCAGTGCTGATTGGCCAGAGTACGGAATTCGGCCAATCAGCGCTGGCCAATGCATTCTATTAGCCCGATGAAGTAGAGCTGAATGTGTGTGCTAAGCACACACATTCAGCACTGCTTCATCAAGCCAATACAATGCATTAGCCAGTGCTGATTGGCCAGAGTACGGAATTCGGCCAATCAGCGCTGGCTCTGCTGGAGGAGGCGGAGTCTAAGGTCGGACCTGAATGGAGACTGGTGTGGAGCGATCTTAGACTCCGCCTCCTCCAGCAGAGCCAGCGCTGATTGGCTGAATTCCGTACTCTGGCCAATCAGCACTGGCTAATGCATTGTATTGGCGTGATGAAGCAGTGCTGAATGTGTGTGCTTAGCACACACATTCAGCTCTACTTCATCGGGCTAATAGAATGCATTGGCCAGCGCTGATTGGCCGAATTCCGTACTCTGGCCAATCAGTGCTGGCCAATGCATTCTATTAGCTTGATGAAGCAGAGTGTGCACAAGGGTTCAAGCGCACCCTCGGCTCTGATGTAGCAGAGCCGAGGCTGCACAAGGGTTCAAGCGCACCCTCGGCTCTGATGTAGGAGAGCCGAGGGTGCACTTGAACCCTTGTGCACCCTCAGCTCTGCTACATCAGAGCCGAGGGTGCGCTTGAACCCTTGTGCACACTCTGCTTCATCAAGCTAATAGAATGCATTGGCCAGCGCTGATTGGCCAATGTATTCTATTAGCCTGATGAAGTAGAGCTGAATGTGTGTGCTAAGCACACACATTCAGCTCTACTTCATCGGGCTAATAGAATGCATTGGCCAGCGCTGATTGGCCAGAGTACGGAACTCGACCAATCAGCGCTGGCTCTGCTGGAGGAGGCGGAGTCTAAGATCGCTCCACACCAGTCTCCATTCAGGTCCGACCTTAGACTCCGCCTCCTCCAGCAGAGCCAGCGCTGATTGGCCGAATTCCGTACTCTGGCCAATCAGCACTGGCTAATGCATTGTATTGGCATGATGAAGCAGTGCTGAATGTGTGTGCTTAGCACACACATTCAGCTCTACTTCATCGGGCTAATAGAATGCATTGGCCAATCAGCGCTGGCCAATGCATTCTATTAGCGTGAACTGAGTTTGCACAGGGGTTCTAGTGCACCCTCGGCTCTGCTACATCAGATTGCTACATCTGATGTAGCAGTGCCGAGTGTGCATCAGATGTGTAGTTGAGCAAAACTGACTCAGCACTGCTAAGTCTCTGCATTCGCATAGGAATGCATTGGCCAGCCTTCGGCCAATCAGCGCTGGCTCTGCCGGAGGAGGCGGAGTCTAAGGTCGGACCTGAATAGAGACTGGTGTGGAGCGATCTTAGACTCCGCCTCCTCCAGCAGAGCCAGCGCTGATTGGTCGAGTTCCGTACTCTGGCCAATCAGCGCTGGCCAATGCATTCTATTAGCCCGATGAAGTAGAGCTGAATGTGTGTGCTTAGCACACACATTCAGCTCTACTTCATCAGGCTAATAGAATACATTGGCCAATCAGCGCTGGCCAATGCATTCTATTAGCTTGATGAAGCAGAGTGTGCACAAGGGTTCAAGCGCAGCCTCGGCTCTGATGTAGCAGAGCCGAGGGTGCACAAGGGTTCAAGTGCACCCTCGGCTCTCCTACATCAGAGCCGAGGGTGCGCTTGAACCCTTGTGCAGCCTCGGCTCTGCTACATCAGAGCCGAGGGTGCGCTTGAACCCTTGTGCACACTCTGCTTCATCAAGCTAATAGAATGCATTGGCCAGCACTGATTGGCCAGAGTACGGAATTCGGCCAATCAGCGCTGGCCAATGCATCCCTATGGGAAAAAGTTTATCTCACAAAAATCACAATTACACACCCGATAGAGCCCCAAAAAGTTATTTTTAATAACATTCCCCCCTAAATAAAGGTTATCCCTAGCTATCCCTGCCTGTACAGCTATCCCTGTCTCATAGTCACAAAGTTCACATTCTCATATGACCCGGATTTGAAATCCACTATTCGTCTAAAATGGAGGTCACCTGATTTCGGCAGCCAATGACTTTTTCCAATTTTTTTCAATGCCCCCAGTGTCGTATGTTCCTGTCCCACCTCCCCTGCGCTGTTATTGGTGCAAAAAAGGCGCCAGGGAAGGTGGGAGGGGAATCGAATTTTGGCGCACTTTACCACGTGGTGTTCGATTCGATTCGAACATGGCGAACACCCTGATATCCGATCGAACATGTGTTCGATAGAACACTGTTCGCTCATCTCTAGTGTCTATATTTGCTAAAACATTTGGGGTCATAGTATAATTTCTATGTTAGTTTTGTTTCGGCTGCACTGCCAAAAGAATGAGGGCATCTGCGACAATTTGATAGATTTTTTTCATATTAAGCAACTTGTAGTAAAAGTAGGGTGACACATACTGAGCATATATTTAGCATAGTTGCGATTGCCTGTCTTTGGCTACATTTCCAGAACACTAAATTGTATTTTATAATTGTTAACCTAATAAAAGGGATTCACATCATTGCAAAAATTTAGTTTTTATTCTAGTGCTTCTAAAATAAGAAGGAAACAATTAGGAAGAAGAACAGAAAATAACTTCAGAAAATGTTTAAAATGATCTAATTAAAATGAAACGAAATAAGGTATCCCCATGGTTACAGACTACAAACAATCTGTGTAGTCTGATCTAGCAGTGATTCCCTCCGCATACCTCTACATTTAGCTAGTGTTACATTTTACACTGTACTATTTATTAATATATGGTGTTTGCTATATATAAGGAACTAGATAAAAGCTGTAGCCACAAAATGGTGATTTTTTCTTTTTTATTCCACTTGCATTAGGGTTATTCATTACAAATAGATATTCCCCCTCCGTAGCAGGATCAGGTTAAATGGGTTTACCAGGCTAAAAAATATTGAAAACCTATCCAAAAGATAGGTCACTAATAGCAGAACTGGGCGCCTCTGACATCTGGCAGCCAAATCAATAGACTGTTCTCAGCAGCTGGTATACAGAGAATGGAACAGGAAGCAGACAGCACTGTTTTAAGCCTCAAATGGCAAGATAAAAGTTAGCAGCCATCCCCTTTACTACACAATTTCATTTATACAGGTGTGTCCATACATAACAGATCTCTAATTTTTTAAAGGATATTATTAGTCTTGCAACAAATTTAACATGATATTAATTCATAAACAGGTTAACAAAAGCCTGCACTTCACCCTTCCCCATCGGGAATAACATATCAATTTGATGTGTATTTCCTAAAGAACTTATTTAATAGCTGACAAGCAAGTTATATGGTGGACATAGCCATAGCCTTTCCTGTCTGATTCCTATGTCATCTTAAAGAGAAAATCATATATTTGTAACATCTCTGCCTGTTCAGGTCACTGCGTTCAGGTCACTCGCATGCAGTGGTGCAGGAGGCGTGAGCAGGTTAGTTCCTTGCTTAGAGTTTTTGGTTACACTGTGTGAACACGGCTCTAGTTCTTTAATTGAATTTGCACCACACCCGTCTTCTGCCCTTGTCTGTCCATGAAGTAGTTAAATTTGGTCTTACCCTGTGATTTTCAGCCTGCCTTCCTGTCAGATCCAGGGCGGGTTCATCCTCCACTATTTAGTCTTGGCTCACATGCACACTGGTGCATGTTATTGCCTCGTGCTTGCTGGCTTTCTCTTGCTGTTAATTTTCTTGTATTCTTAATCCTGACCTTGGCTTTTCCTACTGACTATTCTTTTGGACATCGATTTAGCACTGCTTTGCTCGACTGTTACCGAACCCTGGCTAGCTGACCTCCCTTTGTTGTTGTTTGTCTTGTCTGCGTTTTGTGTGTCACATATATAGGAAGGGATTGTCTCCAGGTTGCTGCCTATTACATAGGATAGAACTAGGTAAGCAGGAAGTGGGGGGCTTCAGACCAGGGCTCATTGTCTCTTGTGCCCCTTCCTCCAGGGTTCTACAGTAGCTACTGGGGAATTGTCATCTAAGCAATTCTCTAACAATATTTTCATGTAAAATAATTGGAGCCTTCTCATTCAAACACATTTTACCTAACATGCAGAGAGCACACAGAGCATACATAGTATATAAAGCACACAGAGTATATAAAGCATACAGTTTACAGATGTGTCTTATTTTGTCCTCTTGGATGAACATGTCCAGATACAGTTTGTATATCAAAAGGTAAGCAGCTTATTTTTAAGCAGAAAATGGTTTCATGTTGGGTTATTACAAAGTGATGTGCTATCGTATTTGTGCCTATTTATGACCATCCAGTAGGATGGTGAATTGCAGCATTTCAAACCTTTTTTTTAGCATGTCGCCATATTGGGCTGAGTTTGTTAGAAGACAAATTGAAATACTTAGAGGGGTTTTATCATTATAGGGGATGTGTCAGATTTCTAGAGGTCTGATGATGAGACACCTAGAGATCAAGAGAACGTCTCCTCCATGTGAGTGAAGCACCAGAGAGCATTAAAGACTCATGTTTCATCCATGTCTATGGGGTTTCAAGAGAAAGTGGCCCCAGAAGTTCCATAGTACTAAATCAAGTACTCACTGTACATGAGCAGTAGTGTTTTATTCATGTGGAGGATGCCAGGAAACTTTCAGACCCCCATTCTTGTGATCACTGGGGTTTGACCACTGAATAGGGGATGAGTCTATAAAAATAATCAAATTGGAGACCAGGTAATCATAGACCCATCCATTCATCTAAAGTTATAATAAATACATTAAAGGGGTTTTCCCATCTCAATGTCTCAGCTCTCTGCCTGCTGGGTCTTCTGCTCACTTCCTGTATTACTCTGTCCCCTCCAGATAATATGCAGATGCTTGTACAGAATGGACTCAGTGTTATCTATGTGACTACATAGAGAGATAACAGACTCCGCTTTATCAGCAAACCGCAATTAGCTGAACGATTGTCCTGTCAGCAAGAGCAGTGAGTAAGTGACATCACTTGTCGTATAGGTCTGTGGTTATAGCAACACTGTGTAAACAATTGGAGGAATAAGGTCACATAGCAGGTTAAGAAAGGCAGAATTTCTAAAGCAGTATATTTAGGAAAAGTTAAATTTAAATAAGTTACCAGTATAGATAGCATCATTGAGATGGGACAACCCCTTTAAAAAAGCCTCAATCTGAATGAAGTGAAAATGATACCAAGTAAAGATGTCTAATAAATTGACACCATATAGGTTATAACTACAGATGAGCGAGTAGTATTTGATCAAGTAGATATTCGATAGAATACTACGGTATTCAAAATACTCATACTCATTCGAATACTACTCCTATTCGATTCAGAACCAGCATTGATTGGCCGACTGCTATAGAGTGTATAGCATTCGGCAAATTAACGCTGGTTCTTCAGCAGGCTTGTCTGTGACGAGGCGGAGTCTAAGATTGGACCACAATGGAGACTGCTGTGGTCCGATCTTAGACTCCTCCTCGTCACAGACGAGCCTCCGGCAGAACCAGCGTTGATTAGCCGAATGCTGTACACTGTATAGCATTCGGCCAATCAACGCTAGTCAATGCATTCCTATGAGAAAATGTCAGCTCCCGCATAACCACAAGCTGCCAGCTCTCCCGACTAGCAAAGAAGAGCCTGCAGCAGAACCAGCGTTGATTGGCCAATCAATGATGGTTCTGCAGGACGAGTAAGTTCACATTAGCACTTGCCTCCCGTCCGTAAGGAGTCTGAAGGAGAATCACCCGAATGGAATATCAGCGCAACTGCAAGTGCTGTGCAGTTAAAGCGGACGGACCCGTTATAGTCAATGGAGTCCGTGTGCTTTAACTGCACAGCGCTCCTCCTAAACACTCTCCTCCTGCTACTCGTGGACTTGGTGACTCTCCATTAGTCAAATAGTGGTTTCCCCTGAAACGAGCATTTTTTTTTCCCATAGACTGTAATGGGATTTGATATTTGATCGGGTAGTCGAATACTGAGGCTCTACTCGAAACGAATATCGAATCTCGAATATTTCACTACTCGCTCATCTCTAGTTATAACTATATGCAGATAAAAATAAAATGCGGATATCATTGAATCACCTTCCCATATAGTAGTGAGCACAAAAGATACAACATAGCAAATAACAATAATAATAATAATAATAATAATAATAATAATAATAATAACAGTACTAATAATGATAATATCATAATAATTGTATAAAACTATTTACAGAAATATTAGTGCATAATAAAAGAAATTTGCAGCCACCAGTTTACAGATTAATGCATTGTATTAAACCTTGTGTTTTCTCATTTTCCAATATGGTAGTATACGTGTATGGCTGATATCTGCATAAGTCTTTTGTGTATTGCTAATGGAGTGCTGAAATTGTGGCAGCTCAGAAAAGGCAATACACGTGAGCAACAATATGCTGACAGACCCCTCAGTGGAATCTAATCTGTTCCGGCTCATGCACTCCTCTGAATCTATTTAACTTTCATTAAACTGTGTTTGATATCAGCTAAATGGAATGCATACGGCTCCAATATAGCTCATATGGTCTCATTCATTCGATCACAGCAGTGCCTTTTCATATATTTCCCTCTTACATGTGTTAGCATGCAGTATAGCCAAGTAAATAGAAGACCTTTGAAGACATAGTTACCACTGAGATTTCTTTTTTCCATTGTGCCAGCCTTTCTATGCTAAAATGATGATTCATGCGTGTCTCCTACAGCACCCATTAATTTCACGTAATGTAGCTTTTATCTAGGGCCTGCGACATCCACTGTACTATATGACCATGGCAGCGTTACTCTTTAGGTCCTTTCTCATAGACAAAGCATTTTCATTTCTATATTTCTGATTCTCGGGCATGCCTTTAAGTGTAAACAAATCAAATTGCTTTAAAATGATGGAAAAACAAAGAAAAGATTTGTTTTGATATCCCTTAGTCTGCCTGTGGATACACATTTATACTTGTTAAACGCAGCATTGAATGTTTAAGTGCTTTACTTCACTTATTCGCAGTATCCTAATTAGATTTCAATGGCTGTACATCAGTACGGAAAAGAAAAATCTGAAGTGAAGGAAGGTTTAAGATTTGTAGAAATGTGCAAGTCTGATTCTTTATGCCATATGTATTATATAGAATATTCCGAATATTCCCATAAAACGTATTTGTTATACACTATGTAAATATGTTCTTATCAAATCATAGCAGCTACAGTTTTTACACACGGGGTTAGGTTCTTGCATGGGACCACGTACACCGTCTAAACCAAATTGTACAGGTTTTTTTTTTTGTTTTTTTTTTCCATCTCAAACAGAGATTAAAGGGTTATTACATCCTATACAACACATTGCAAAGATCATCACCCCTGACCTCCCTGGGGGAACATAGGCAAGTGCCCTGCCATACTATTTCTTCACAGTGTATTACAGATGTGCCCTTCCTAACTGTCCTATTGCCAAGATAAACATAGGAAGAATTGTACAGAATTGTGCAAAAGTTTTTAAAATAGAAAGTGATGGTATGGCCCATACAAGCCCTGACCTCAATATCATCCAGTCTGTCTGGGATTATATGAAGAGACAGACAGATTTGAACAAGCCACAAGTGGATCTAGGGTTAGTTCTCCAAAATGTTTTGCTCAAACTCACTGCCGAATTCTTTAACCACTTCCAAACAGACCATTGGGTATATATATGTCTGGGTGGGGGCTGTATTGTTTTGCAAGGATATACCAGTAGATCCTTGCAGTTTAAGCAGCTGCGGAAGCGGGAACCAGGCTGTTACTGCAGCCAGAGCTTCCCTAGAGATGGTTCATTACTGTCCTTGTCTCCCCAATCATCATGTACACAGCTCTCAATGAGCACTTTATACACAGCTATAGGAGTCATGGCCAGGTGGTCATGTGAGCCGCCCGGATAAGAGGTTTTTAGAGCTGCTGAGTCCTACAGGACCTAGATAAGCTCAGCAGTAATGGACAAGAGGCTGTATTCCTCCTGTAACTGGGGCTAGATGAATCATCCCCAATTACAGGGGAACTCAGCTTCCGCCAGTAAAATAAAATAGTGTTCAGATGTCCCCAAAGGTCTATTATGACCTTCTGTGGACACAAATGTAAAACAAACAAATAAATAAATAATTAAAAAGTTAAAATTTAAGTAAAATATTTTAAAAAAAATTAAAAAGTAAACGCTAGTACCACACCCACATCACAGGTTCTAAGTTTGAGAAAAGTCCAAGTTTACCATTTTAATGGTAATAGTTTGGTTCCATGCGTGGTGATACAGTGGTTGAGGATGTGAATTGCTGCCCAAGAAATGAGTTCTTATGGCTAGCTCTGCTCATGCCGAGCCGTACACACAAGCACTTCCCATTCACTTCAATGGGAGTGCTCGTAGTGAAAAAAGCAGGGGAGCGCTCGTATGCCGACTCCCATAGAAATGAATGGGAACTGCTTTATACGCCGCAGATTCTGAACGTGTTTTACATTCAGAATAAGCTGGCGTATACTCCGTGTGAACTCACCCTAACTTTGATTTAGATATTTATGATAAAGTAGTCCATTGACTTTGCTATTTGTTTCTGCCCACGTGTTTTATGTCTATTCATCATTGGCTAATTTTCAGCATGTGACCTGATCATTCCACTATAGAACCAACAACATGAATCCTATGGATATGTTACTTGCATTACGAGTGTTCTGTCAAGATTATATGCTCATTAGTAACATTTGTAATGACACATTTTGCTTGATCAATATTGGTTTTATTTATTATATGCAATTCTGATTCATGTGGCATGCATACGTTGGTAGCGTGGCAGCCATCTTGTTTCCATAATGATTTTTGTTACCTTGTGTGTCATGTGATTGTGATCTATGACATGATTGGGATTTTTATTGGTTTGCAGTTCTTTTAAGTTGTTTGTATCTTGACCTTCTGATCACACTATGAGTAAGAGCTGTACCTAGCTTGAAACACATATGTGGATGCCAAGTGGATGATAATAGGATGCCAAGTCTTGCTTTTAAGATGGCTCAATAAAATTGAAGCTTAAAGGGGTTCTATCATTAGAATACCCTTTTTTAACTAAATACACCTAGGAATAGCCTTAAGAAGTGCCATTCTTCTCTTATCTTTATAATTCTGATCTACACCGCCGTTCCTGAGAAATTTCTTCTTTCTTGCATATATGAGTTTTCAGACAGCACAGGGGGCATTCCCCTGCACTCAAACAGCATTGGGGGCGTCCCCTGTACTGTCTGAAAATTCTCCAGTTTGCCTCGGTCTTCTTCTCTGGACCATCTCGTCTCTTGTGCTCCCATTGCATCTTCATCCAAAAGCCTCTCCCGTTCAGCCACAAGAAAATGGCCTATGGACGTGCAGAGTTGGTTCTTTTGGATGAAGATGGGAGTACAAGAGAAGAGGCGGTCCAGAGAAGAAGATGGAGGCATTGCTGGAGAGTTTTTAGACAGTACAGGAGATACCCCCTGTGTTGTTTGAGCACAGGGGAACGTCCTCAGTGCTGTCTGAAAACTCATTTTCATATGGAAGAAATAAGATATTTCTCCGGAACGGTGGGTAGAGCGTCATTCCTCTGTTGCTTTGGTATCGGTGATCTCCGGGAATCCTAGTTGTCCGACAGCTGCAGATCTAATATGGATGACTTATCCTAAGAATGAGCCATCAAACTTAGAAACCCAATAACTAGAGATGAGCGAACAGTGAAATATTCGATATTAGATATTCGTTTCGAGTAGCCCCTCAATATTCGACTATTCGAATCGAATATCGAATCCTATTATACTCTATGGGGGAAAAATGCTCGTTTCAGGGGTAGGCAACATTCAATCAAATTGAACTTACCAAGTCCACGAGTGAGGGTCGGGCTGGATTCTCCAAGAAGTCTTCACTGTGCAACGTCCCCACGGCCTCTTCCGGCTCTGAATTCACTCTGCCAGGCATCGGGCCTGGGCAGAGCCGACTGCGCATGCCCGCACTACAAGAAAATGGCCGCTTACAGTCAAAGCAGCCATTTTCTTGTAGCGCGGGCATGCACAGTCGGCTCTACCCAGGCCCAATGCCTGGCAGAGTGAATTCAGAGCCAGAAGATGCCGCGGGGACGCTGCATGGAGAAGACTTCTAAAGGTAGGAGAAGAAACAGCGTTGATTGGCCAACTGTATAGCATTCGGCCAATCAACGCTGGTTCTGCATCAAATTTTTCCATTCGAATAGCGAGTGGTACTCGATCGAGTACGAGTATTTCGAATACCGTAGTATTCAATCGAATACCTACTTGATCGAATACTACTCGCTCATCTCTACCAATAACCCCTTTAAACCTATGGTACGTCTAAAATTACGCTACAGAAATCTAAAGTTAAAGACAAAAGGAAAGTGTAGAATGGAGGTAAAATTCATATCCGAGAAAGCGACAAACAGCAGCTCTCAATTTACATTTATTGTGGATTTAATTAAATAACTCTACCGCCAAGCAGTGTTATTTTATTGCCGCACACCTTATTGATAGTTTCTTCTAGTCTTGCTTTTCCATGTGACGTTAGTTTGATGCCACATAATAATCCAAGAAGTACACGGGAATTAAATCACTACTTTACTAAAGTTGTTAAGCCTCTCCTGTGACGATAATAAGAAAGTGCATGAAATATTTCACAATATGATGAAGCATGTTTGCACATGAAATTTGGTTGGAGAGGAGAGCTTGTTCATTTTCAATAATGAGAGTAGTTTGGATGCAAAAAATGAGTCTTCCTTCAACAGGCGTGTATAAACATCTGCTAGTATACCTTATCAAAACAAATGAAACTCTTATTTCTACTTGTAACCATGAATCTAAACTGTATTAACAAGAGTTTTAATTATAGTTTTTTATCATGAAGTGTCTTGTTTTCCTTTTTATTGCAGATTTTAAGATGATGGAACAGCGGAACAGCAGTCGCGCTAAAACATGACAAGTGCCTTGGATTTATAAACAATTCTCTTTATTGCAAGAAAAATGATAACATATGGGTCCTGTTAGCTGCCAAGTGGAATGGCCATGCCCTCTCCACAGTATCCAAATACCTACAGGCTTCATGCAAACAGAAGGGTAACTGCGGTTGTTATTTTTATAGAGGAAGCATATGTAGAAGACACCTGAGTGCTGATCCTTTGTCAGAGCTTGTGGTCTGCGCCTTTGTGCCATTGCTCTTTTCACTCAAGGGTTAATTTTCCAATGTGTTTCCTGATGCTGATACTAGCCAAGGATTTCATTGCCAGCAGTTCACTGCATGCTGTGATCTGAAATCAAGAAACACCATTAATTTTCCAAATAGGAAAAGCTACATATGGAAATTGTCTGGATCCATTGCCTTGCCAAATTCTTGAACACACACAGAGGTACGACAGTCCATTTTTATACTTCTTTATAGGGAACAAAAAATGCGTACTGCATTCCATTTAAAGAAACACAACGTAAATATAAATGTATGCTATAAAGAATTTCTTTGTCATCCTTATAGTATATGGGTTTACATGAGAATAAATAAAGATCTGGGCTGTTTAGAGAAATTCCGCCATTCTTGTCACTTCTATGAAGGTGGTTGAATTACAATAGAAGATACAACCCAAGGACAAAAGTGGACAAAACAATTCTTGCATTTTAATCTAATATGTATCACTTTATCTCAACATGGTAAGCATATGACAGTAGAGTAAAGCCATAGAAGGATCATCCAGCTCATGCTAGTGTTCCTAAAGACGGCCTTCCACCACCTACACTAAGTCCAGTTCCTCTAACAGGCACTGTCAATATTTATACTGTATACTATAAAGCTCATGTCAATTTTTGTAGAGTTTTTTGAGAATCATAGGATCAATGAATAATATTGGAATAAAAAGTTCATGTCTGTGTTTCTTCTACGAAATGTTGCTTTAACAGGCACCGATCTACTGATTCTGGCATCCCACCATGCCACCCATCAACCCACAGAAATTTGCGCAGTTGGTTTCAATGTATGATATGGTAATTAGGCTCTGTACTGTCAAATGGGTGGTCTCAGGCAGGCAAGGGGGTGTTATTTGGAGCTGTGATTTGGTGTTTTATGGATATTAATTCCTTGTTTCCCCATCATCTTTTGTATTTATTTATATGTCTTTTAATATGATGTCAATAAACTATTTACATTTTATATAAAATGTTTTATGTGGGTGTTTTTGTTCTGATTGATACTATTCTCCATATCTATTTAGCTTCTTTTTATATGACCCCTCTTAGTAGTTAGTAAGCATGGGGCAGGGGAGAAGCCCAATACACTAGAATAGCAGTGGTGTTTAATTATTTTTTTTTTAAACATCCTAATGCCGAATTACAGCTAAAACAGCTGCCATACTGATTCTGTACATTCTTCAATTTTTTTAAGAGGTAGTAAACCTTGCTGCCCTTTTCATCATCAAACAGATGCAAATGCGATTGTCCAGTTTTACCAAATGTTCTTGTTTGTGCAAAAGTTATCTAATTTGTGCATGCATGCAAACTTGCATATTTCATTCATCTACCACTGACTTCCATTCTAAAACTAAATAAACTGTAGATTTTTTATGTGGTTTGCTATTTTTTTTACAAGCATAGCAAACTACTTTATACACTGTTGGTGAAACACTTGTCTCATGGAAATCTACAGACATGGTATATATCTGAATCCTTTTTTTTTTTGGTTAAACGTATGTAGATGGATCCACCACTAGCGTAGATTGAATTTCTCACAATACAATTATAGTACAAAATCACAAAATGCTGCAACTCACAACCCAACCTGAGTGACCAGACATAGAAACATATAGAGTAAAGAGTCTAATGAGATCATCTTGTTTTGAAAAGCCGGTCAGCTCGTGGCTAGGGTTGAGCCGATCTTCACTTTTCCGGATCGATTTTAAAATCCGATTTCCGATCATTTTTCATTTGAACCCGATCTCGATCCCAATTCCGATCCCAATGCAAGTCAATGGGATTTTTTTTTATTAATCGGAGATCGGATTTTAAAAGCAATCCTATTCACTATACAGCATGGAATCTAACAATTGAACGCTTTAATTGTTAGAATCCACGCTGTGTAGTGAATCACTAAGTAGCCAGAGGAATTTTTTTTAAATCCTCTGGCTACTTAATCCCCCCTGGTGTCCACTTACCTCCAGAGATGGCTGCTCCGGTGTTCTTCTTCGCCTCGCTGCCGCTCCACGCTGCTCTTCTCACCTCACTGCCCCCTGCCTCCCAGGTTAGGAGAGTGTGGGCGGGTTAGGAGAGTGTGGGTGGGTACTGGGAGGGGAGACGTCACGTCTCCCCGCCCTGTACCTGCTCACACTCTCCTAAGCCACAAGTCCCGCCTTCCTAGCTCTTTAAACACTAACCTGGGAGGCAGGGCAGTGAGGCGAGAAAAGCAGCATGGAGGGGCAGCGAGGTGAAGAACACCGGAGCAGCCATCTCTGGAGGTAAGTAGCTACTAGAGATGTTAGTTTAGTTTCCCATTAGAATGAATGGAGGCAGCTGGTGCGCAGAGGGTTAAGGCTGTGTGTCGGCTGCTTCCATTCATTCCTATGGATCCGCAGCAGAGCTTTCACACTGAATATACACTATATACTCAGTGTGAAGGATAAGCAAAGCATTGTGGGAAAAAGTACCGCTCTCGATCCCACCTAAAAAGATCGTGTTCGGGATTCCGATCGCGATCGTGAATATTTCTCAATCGCCAATCAGAATCCGATTTTTTCCGAACACGATTGCTCAACCGTACTCGTGGCACATATATCTAGACATGCTCAGTCACGAGAAAAGGTAAGAGAAGACACAGCTGTATACTGACGCCTATATGGCCAAACATGGCTTCATATGAGCCTTATTCTGCCTATTGTGCATAATAAAAGCAGCAACCATTGCCATAGATATATTAGCACATTGCATTTTAAATGAAGGAGTTATTAGACTGTCAGTAAAGTTATAAGTGATTGGCAACCCTATCAATTATGTAGAAATCGGGGCATTGCAATATTTTCATAAACTGACTCCATAGAATTACAGAGGATGGACAATTTTCCCTTTTTTCCACTGGAGACTTTTCTTTCCTTCCCTTGATAAATCTAGGCCAAATACCAATTCTAAAATAGCTTATTTAGATAGAATCAATTGTTAGATAAGCTTCTCTTTCCCTATTTGAAAATAACTCTTTTTATATTCTATTCAGCCTTCTTAATTTTACAGAGCATAAAAGAGCTCACCACGATAAGCAATTTATTTCATTCCAAAAGAATAGGACAAGGGGTTAGTAGATTCATCTCACTGTGAACAACGTGTGCCTTGCTGAAGAACTGTACATAGCGCGCATATTGTTTTATAAAATGTAGAAGTTTGCATTATGTATGCTTTCTATACTGTGTACTTTTATGCTCCTTTTTATTAATTTCACTAATCAGAAAGTGGGATTCGGGGTTTTTTTTACTTCTCACAGCAAGACATATTGACTTCTGCATTTGTTTTTTTTTCCTATTATTGAACATGTACTGTATTTTTATCTAAGCATCTGCAAAAGGCCCATTTTTTTTTTTTATAGATTTCTATATAGGGGTTTAAATAATTCTACCCAAGCCATTCCCATCACCAAGCAATCCTGCACATGATATATAGGATTTCTCATTCTATATATTTTAACAATACTTTCTTAGAATAGGAAACCAGGTACTAAAATGGAGATGTGTAAATAAATAGCGTAGAGATAACTTTGCTATAATAAAGGGTATCCTATATGTGGAATAATGCATTACCAAGTGATATTAAAAATATTAGACATTGCATAGGCACTTATATAGGTCTGGAGACTCTGAGATGGCTTCACATGAACAAGTTTAATGGTCATGTGACGACTATTTTTTTTTTAACCACCATCAAATGGCTGCATAAAACTCAGATCCTTTCAATTGGGTTATTCACATGACTTTTATTTTGATTGCTGAAAAAAGCCTCCTATTGACTTCAATGGGTTCCTTTTTCTGCTAATGAAGGCTTTTTTTTTTTCAGCACTGAATCTGAGGCGGATTCCACACCAAATTCAGCACCATCCATATGAATGGATGATTATGAAGATAATCTGTTTTCCCTTAGTCCCAACAGCGGCACAATACAGGGTATTTCTGCCCCTGTGTGCTGGTAGGACACGCGGATTTTTAATCAGCCAAATTAATATAATTGCAATGGCTACAGCCCTATAAGAGGGCACAAGGACCACCCCTCCACGTGTAAATACAAGAGTAATGAAAAATACAATAATTTTAACAACCATAACAATAACATATAGGGAGGGAGCCTTGTGCCACTGTTGGGACTAAGGGAAAATACATTATCTTCATAATCATCCATTTCCTGTCATTCCATCAGTGGCATAATACAGGAAGATAGCAGGCAATTCCCCTTGAGAGGGACACCTACTCCACCGAGGCTCACACAGTTTGCCCAAAAGTAGTGGCTTCTGTGGTACGAATACGCACTCTGTAGTGCTTGATGAAGGTAGTCTCTGATGACCAGGAGGCTGCGGCACACATCTGGTCCAGTGGCAATGCTTTCTTCTCCGCCTAGGAGGTAGAGATCGACCTTGTGAAGTGAGGAAAGCAGGAGGTGGTAACCCCTGCATTGAAAAAGCCAACTTGATTGTATCTTTCACCCACTGGGATATGGATGGTTTTGAGGCTTTGAGACCTTTATGTTGACCAATAAAGTTGATCAGAAGACTTTCAGATCTTCTAAATTCATTAGTACGTCTCAGATATATCTGAAGAATCTGACCATATCCAATGTGTGTAACCTGAATTCCTCTGGAGAGGAAGGAGAGGGATGAAAAACAAGCAAGAAATCAGTTGCCCAATATTTGAGAGTGGAGGCACCTTAGGTCGGAATCCGGGTAAAAACCGGAGCTGGACTCTATCCTCAAAGAACAGAATATGTGGGTGTTCGGAGGAGAGTGCCTGTAACTCCCCTACCCTCTTGGCAGATGTAATTGCCAGAAGGAATACCGTTTTGTAGGTAATGAATTCTAAATCCGCTTCCTCTAGAGGCTCAAATGGGGAATCAACAAGTGCTATTAGGACCGTAGTGAGGTCCCACTGGTGGACAGGAGCAGCAATTGCTGGTCTCAGCCTAATTGCCCCTTTTATAAAGGTGCTCACTAAAGGTTCTTGAGACAAATGACTCCCCAGATAGGCGGACAAAGCGGCTACATGCACGTTGAGGGTGGAGACAGAGAGCCCTTTGTCGAGTCCGTCCTGATGAAAATCCAGGATCGCCACTAATGGGAGATCGGAGGAGTCCACACCATGTTCCTGGCACCAGGAATTGAAGATGTTACCTATTCTGTGGTAATTCTTGTTGGTAGATTCTGCACGGGAACAAGCAAGAGTCTTAAGGACGGCTCTTGACAGTCCTCTATTCCTCAATAGGGACTTGTCAACCTCCAGGCTGTCAGGTTGAGTGTCCTCAGATCCTGGCAGCTCAGCTCTCCTTGGGTTACCAGGTCTGGGAGTATGTGGCTTGACTCATCCTCATGTCCAACCAAGTCCTTTTTGGCCAGAAAGGGATTATGACAATTCCAGAGACTTGGTCTTGTCCGAACTTCATCAATACCCTATGTATGATGTGAATTGTAGGGAAGATGTAGACCAGGCTGAACCTCCATGGGAAGGACAGGGCATCCACTGCCAAGGGGTTGTCCTCCTGATACAGTGAGCAGAAGGCTTCCACCTTGGCGTTGAATCAGGTTGTCATAAGATTGACCTCCGGGAGACCTTATTTTTGGACCATCTGTTGACATATGTCTGGATGGAGAGACCATTCTCCTGATACGCTAATACCCCGACTCAACTGATCCGCTACTATGTTCAGGGAGCCTTTGACGTGAATAGCGGATAAGTGGGACAGGTTCTTTTCTTCCCACGTAAAAATCAAATTAGCCTCTCTTAGCAGGGCTGGAGACCTAGTACCTCCTTATTTGTTGATGTAAATCACCATCGTCATGTTGTCTGACCGGACTTTGACTGCTTTTCCCCTGAGGAGAGTGGAGAAGTGGCACAGTGCAGGATATACTGCACTGAGCTCCTTCAGGTTGGACGTTCCCTATTCCTGTCTTTTCCAATATCCTTGAATTGTCTTGTCAGCCTAATGGGCTCCCCATCCCCAGTGGGATGCATGCATTGTCAACAGGGTCCACACTGGTGGGACCAAGGACCTTGCGTCTTTCAGGTGTATCCACCATCTGAGGGAAAGACAGGTACTAGGAGAAAGGCAGATTCTCTTGTGCAGTCCCTGTGGAGACCTGTTCCAGATGCTCAACACTTCCACCTGGAGGGGGCGCAAATGCCATAAAACCAAAGGGACCGCTCAGGCCGAGGATGACATCAGACCGAGAACTCTCATGGCGGTGCGGATGGTGACTGGTCCTGAAGAGATAACTGGTGGCAGCCTCTATCCGTAGTCTTTTTGGGCTGGTGAGAGAAATCTGCATGTTTACTGAATCCAAGATGAAGCCCAGGAATTTCCTCTGGGTAGATGGAACTATTTCTGATTTCTCCCAATTGGTGAGCCACCCTAGCTTCTGTAGGAAGGAAATGGCCATCAGAAGTTGACGTTGGAGAACCGGAGTAGACTGTGCCTTTATCAACCAGTCGTCCAGATAGGGAACGATAAATAGGCTGTGCATTCTTAGGGTGGCGGCGACAGATGCGACCACCTTGGTGAAGGTGTATGGGGTGGGAAAGATGCCGAATGGGAGTGTGGCAAATTGAAAGTGCTCTCTGTGGCCAGACATCTGGATAGCAATCCTGAAATATCTTCTGTGTGGATGATAGATGGGGACATGGAGGTAAGCATCCTTTAGATCCAGGGTTATCATGACACCGTTTGGCTGCAGGAAAGACATTGCGGAGTCTACCAATTCCATCCGGAATGGTATTCTTTTTATGAACTGGTTGAGGAATCTGAGATCTATTATCATCCTCCAGTCCCCTGATGGTTTGGGAACCAGGAAGACTGGGGAGTAGACCCCCAACCCCAGCTCTGAAGAGGGAACCCTTTCCAGAGCCCCTTTTGTGATGTATTCCGTGACGGATCTTTCCGAGATGGTCTGTTGAACAGTGGGTAAGGTAAGAGTAAGTACAAAATGGTTGCGGGGAGAAAGGGTGAACTCTATGGGGTACCCATACTCTACCACATGCAATACCCAGGGATCTTTTATTACATGGTGCCATGCAGTGGAAAAGTGGGAGAGGCGACTTCCCACCAGAATCTCGGCCACAGACAACGGCGCACCTTCAAAAATTCAGTCTCTTCTTTGGCTTTTCCCTGGAGAGCCCATGGCCAGCTCCCTCTAGCAATATCTAGAACGCCTTTGAGGTTGTGATCTAGCCTACATGGAGCAGCCTCTACCCTTAGCAGGGGGAGCTCGACTACCATGGGAAGCCTGCGGCAGGGATTTCCATTTCCCACCTGCCAGTCCTTCGATTAGGACATCCAGCCCACGGCCAAAAATCTTGCCAGGTTTGAAGGGAAGAGCGCACAAGGCATGTTTAGAGGTGAGATCAGCCCTTCATGGTCTGAGCCAGAGGAGTCTTTTGGCAGCTGTTGACTGAGCCATAGCCTTGGAGGCGAGCCTTAGCTGCTGTCTGGAAGCTTCTCCCATGAAGTCGTCCGCCAATCGGATGGACTCCAGCGAGGCCATTATCTCGTCCCGGGAGACCCCAGTATCAATGTCTCATTCCAGCTGGAAAAGACGGGCCCGCAGATTGTCAGAAACTTCAGCAGATGCGATGGCGACTGACGCCTGAGCAGATGAAGAGGAGCAAACCTTCTTCAGGGTGGTATCCACTCTTCGGTCCAGGGGATCCGATAAATTGGATCCATTCTCCATGAGAACGACTGTCTTGCGAGACATCTTCGCTACTGCAAAATCCACTTTCGGGGGAGGTCCCCACCGATCCAACTGTGATGGAATAATTGGACAGAGATTTTTTAAAAACAATTGTGGCCAGATGAGCCCTTTCGGGTTGTATCCATTCATGCTCCATGACCGCAGTCAGAGCAGCGTCTACTTGGAGGACCCTCCGCCCCCCAGAGGCAGACGCGGAGGCTTCCTCTTCAAACATCCAGGTCCCCTCTTGACCGGATGGACTGCAGCAGCCTAGGTGTTTTATCCCAATGGAAAATAGGTCTGCTGGAAATTACAGACTCCATGTCATCTGAAATCATGGATTCGTCCTCCACATGGAGCCTTTCCATGGAGGGTAGGGACAGTGAATGCCTTTCTGTATGCTGTCCTTTTGAGAGCTGAGCTAGGGAGCTACGGATGTCCTTTAGCGAATCCTCCTAAAATTTAAGAAGGGGATGCTTACCAGTGTAAAGAAGACTTTCCATTTCTTCCACATATAATCTGGGTCCATACTCACCATAAACTTCTTAACCCAAGCCATGACATCATTCATGGGGCGCTCATTAGGGGGAGGACCACGAAAGGAGCCCATCAGGGAAAAAATAGTTTGTTTTTTTGTTTGTTTGTTTTTTTAACCTTTTTTGTTTAAAAAATAGTGCCTACCATCCAGAAGCCGGATATCACAGCCCGCACAGGTTGTGTCTCTTTTTAGAGGAACTCTAAAAAAAATAGTTCCTACCATCCAGAAGCCGGATATCACAGCCTGCACAGGTTAAGTGTCTCTTTTTAGAGGAACTCTTCCTCCCCCTCTGATCCCGCGGAGGGGTTTGTAGAAGATGACATAATGCCAGCTATACAAATATAAACAAGCACTGGGTTAAGCAGAATAAGACTTTTTTTTTCTTTTTTTAAATGAAAAAGTCTTACTGGAATGCGCCCTGCTCAAGGTGGTTAATGTAAATGCAGAGTCGCAGTAGATGCAGGAAAAAGCAGCAGTAAATGTAATAGTCCAAGTGCAACAGCAACAAGAGACAGTAGACACCTAGGTAAACTAGGAATCCCCACCAGAGATCCAGGAAGGCAAAGAGCACTGGCAAAGGCCCGCCTGAAAGGGGGTGAGGCTAAATAGCCTGAATCATGAGAACTGCATACATGGCGACCGAAGTCCGGCCAGGCCATCTTGCGGATAGAGTGTCTCCCCCTTCCCCCCATCAAGCCCCAACAGCAGCCGCAGGTTTCCAAACGGAGATTTTCTGGCTGCTACCCCGGACTGGAACAAGACTCCTGACATACAGCAATGGTAGGAGAGAGAGGGGGGGGGGGATTCTAAGACAACAAAACAAGACATCCGTCTTCCTGCAGGCAGCCAAGAACAAACTTCAGATGAACACAGAAAGAGAAGATGGGGGACCCTGGACCCAGGTAAGTCCCTGGCCCAATCCCCTTAAGAGGGCACAAGGTCCTCCCCACGTGTCCTTGGTCACACAGGTCAGAAAAAAAAAAAACACATGGATAGGAGGTCCCTGTGCCCTCTTATAGGGCTGTAGTCATTGCAATTATATTAATTTTGCTGAATAAAAATTCTGCCTGTCCTGACACAGGGGCAGAAATACCCCATATTGTGCCGCTGGTGGGACGACAGGGAATGCACCCTTACTGTTCTTACTTGTTACCATGTTACTTATTGTCACGTGGTAGTGTCAGCATTTGGTGGACCTGTGTTTTTATCCAACTTCAGCTAATATGTAACTATGTAGCTGCAGCCAAACATGATGGAACCCATTATAAATCTTTGGGGTCTAGTGGAACCAGTAATCAGGGCTGACAAAATTTTAGCTTCATTTTACTATGTCAATAATCTGAAATAAATAAATGTAGTTATAGGAAATTCTTAACATATATATAGTGCCAATGGCATTGTTTACTAAGAAAGCATGGCTTTTTATATCTATGCTAGATAACACTACATGTAACCTCTAATTTCTGTCAATATTGTACACCTTAAAATTCCCAGATGTCCTTATGTCAAATGTGCTCATAGATGATCAAAACCAAACAAATGCCTAAAGAGCATCATTTAAGCATACATTTGGCTTATACACCTTCGTCACAATTGAATTGAAAAGTGTACACGAATACTATGCAACTGTATTTCATGGGGTATATTTTTCTCTTCTGTGGAAATCAGTTGCAGGATATTCCACATTCAGTACTCACTGTATATATGATGATCCCATAGTGCCTAATGACCCACTTTCCAAAGCACAGCAGGGGGAGATGAAAGTTTCTCATTGGGGCATCAGGGGACCATCGTAAATACAGTAAACACGTAGTGTAAGGATATGTTCACACAGCTGAATTGGCAGATTTTGTGGCTAAATTTGAAAATTCCGCATAGCCCAAGCAGTGTTTTTCTGCCTCCCATTCACTTCCATGGGAATTATCAGACGGAGTCCACTTGAAGATCGAACAATAGCTGAAAAAAATCAGCTACAGGTAAAAATGAGCAATGAAATAAATGGGAGGCAGATTTGAGGTGGAGTTGGGAGCTAATTTTGAATCATAATCTGTCTCAAATTCAGCCGTGTGAACATAACCCAAAAACTTAATATCACCACATATATCATTTATTTCTTTCAACGATTGTGTTCTGTGATAAGATATCACTACAGTAAGTTATTAATATCTGATGGACAGTATGGATAATATACAGTTATGTCCTCCCTTGCAAGCTAGACAGATGTATGTGTCACAAGTAATTTTGTGATACTCGATCATGAGATATCCACCTTTTCTAAAAGCAGAATAACCTCCTGGTAAGGGATATGCTAAATATCCTATCTGCGTCTATTAAATTTGTCAGTTAAGTCTAGCCACCTTGACATGGTGGAATTAAAAAAGTCTAGTATGGATATATGATGGTCTTCTTTGGTTTCTCTTAGTTTTATTCCAGAATACAATTTGGTGGAATGGCACTTATTGAACGATGCAAAGAGTTGGAGTTGGTGGAGGTGGTGAAAGATTTTCTTTAAAGAAATGTTCCAAGATTTAGCATTGTTTCTGGCTATTATGAATTATATACAGAAAACCTGGACCTTTATAGAATTTTCATCATATGTGTATTCTCATTTCAAATAGTACAGACAAAGGAGCGGCAACGTTGAACAAAGTGTAAGCAATGTCAATGGTATTATTTCTGAATGAATTAAGAGCTAACTCCATACGTACTTACTGTATACGTATATACTGCTTAGGAATGACTTTTTAGCTATGCCTTATTCTGCTTGCCAATATGTATACATCACGTGTTGATGGGAATATTCTGAAATGTCCAATATTGTATAATCTACTATTAAGAATTCGCACATCTGACTCACAGATCACACATTAGAGCATAGAAGTGGTCATAGATGTTGACATCACAAGCCACTAATTTCTTCCTATTAAGAGCACTGATAATATTTCCCTTACACTGTCGGTATTTAAATATAGATCTGTCTTATAGGGCACATGAGAAAATATATTAGATATTCAGCTTAGGGATTGGTGTGTGACCCTGCTAGCACTCGTGATACATTGTCCTATCACCCACACCACTTATAGCATCGGGAAAAAAAACTATTTAGCCAGTGCCTGCAACCCTTCAGCCAGCGATGCCTTGACAGCAGAGGTTATTGAAATAAAAAAGAAAGAAAGAACAATGTGAAATCGGCACTACATTAGAGATGGAAAAAGTACTTAAAGCCGGCAACATTCATCAAGGCTGAATACATAAATGCCACATTTTGAATAAGCTCAAGCAAAAGACAATGACAAAGGAAAGGCGCATTGCTTCAGGAATCTCTATCATTTTCATTTGCTGCTGTCAGGAACCTGTTTTTTACCTCTCACTCTATCAGCCATTATAGCATTAATGAAGTAACCTCACATAGTTATTGACTGGCTTGTCACAGTTCCTGCCTGATCCCTTAATAGAAACCATTGGTCTTCAGTTAAAAATGGGGTATGCAGGGAGGCGTTGTGGGCATGTGCTGAATTTCAAGTGCACTCCTGAGGTTATCAAATCCATGAAATGCAAATTATCATATTTTTTAAACACACAGATTTCATGCAACAAAGCATATAAAATTGACTAATACTATGCTTTATTCATGCCTGATAATGTTATCAAATACGATATGCATATGTTTCTTTTTTCTCTACTAAAAATGTGCACAAGATTTGAATATTGAATGCCAGACTCCGATTTTATTTTGCAAATATAGTCATTTCCTGTCTGGCTGATGGCTTAAAGCAGAAATCTTTATGATATGGATTTTTTAGGTAAAAAGTGGTTTAATTGCTTAAAGCAACAGAAAACATGAAATGTAAAGATTAGAGATGAGCGAGTAGTACTCGATCGAGTAGGTATTCGATCGAATACTACAGTATTCGAAATACTCGTACTCGATCGAGTACCACTCGCTATTCGAATGGAAAAGTTTGATGCAGAACCAGCGTTGACTGGCCGAATGCTATACAGTCGGCTAATCAACGCTGGTTCTTCTCCTACCTTTAGAAGTCTTCTCCATGCAGCTTCCCCGCGGCGTCTTCCGGCTCTTCATTCACTCTGTCAGGCATCGGGCCTGGGCAGAGTGACTGGGCATGTCCGCTTGTAGTGCAGGCATGAGCAGTCGGCTCTGCCCAGGCCCGATGCCTAGCAGAGTGAATGAAGAGCCGGAAGATGCCATGGGGATGCTGCACAGAGAAGACTTCTCGGAGGATCCAGCCCGACCCTCACTCGTGGACTTGGTAAGTATAATTTGATCGAATGTTGCCTACCCCTGAAACGAGCATTTTCCCCCCATAGACTAAAAATGTATTCAGATTAAAGTTAAAGTGTGTTACATCTGTACTGTATATTAGTTGTAACCGCTCAGTTGCTTTATGCCTGCTTTGGATACACCTGATGACATTTTTGTGAACTTTTTGAACCAGTTTGGTGTACCGAGCTGGTACACACAGTGAGATATGGGACTATTATAGGTTTATTTATCTTATCTTATATATGGTATCAAACATTATGTAATGGGATCAGTTCTAACTTCAATTTCCTTTAATAATTTCGTGCTATGCACTATTGGAAGGGATTTTCCATTTTTTAATTATTTTTTTTTTTTAGCTTAGGTTATTATCTTCATGATGGAATAATATTGATGTATGTTAAATTTATCATATAGGGATTTTTTTTAAGTAAAATTAGATTACAAATTCAACATACCGTATATACTCAAGTATAAGCCGAAATTTTCAGCACTGTTTTTGTACTGAAACAATCCCCCTCGGCTTATACTCAAGTCAGCAAAAAAATATATATATATCAATGCTGCAATATCAATGTATAGAATCTCCCATAAAATAGCGGGGGAAAAAAAAGCTTTAAAAAAAATTAAAAAAATAAAAGTTCTAAATCACTCCTTTCCCTAGAATACATATAAAAGTAGAAAATGACTGTGACACACATACACATTAGGTATCCCTGTGTCTGACAGTGCCCGGTCTACTGAATATAGGGGATCTGCAGTGCTCCTCTTCCATCGGAAAGGGGTTAATCTGAGCACTGTAGATACCCTATATTCAGCCAGACTGAATTCCAAGTGGGGGAAGAAAAAACAGTCCTCAAGCTCAGGGAAGGGGCAGACAGACAACCAAAACACCCCCTCCCCTTCCCCAGCACCCAGAAACTACTGCACCCAAAAACTCCAACCATTTTAATTTTTGAAATTTTCCAGTAGTTGCTGCATTTCCCCTAGGCTTATACTCGAGTCAATAAGTTTTCCCAGTTTTTTGTGGTAAAATTAGGGGCCTTGGCTTATATTCGGGTCGGCTTATACTCGAGTATATACAGTAACTCATATTCTACTCTATTCAAGTCAGCAAAAACAAGTATACCATGTTTTTTTTTTCTATATTTTTGCAATGTCTTAGTATTGCGACAAAAGTCTGAATATCAAGGAAGGGACTTTTTTTTATTCAAGTTACCTACGAACCACTAAGACATCTAACATATTGTGCTAACCATGCTTTTGTTTAAAAGAAATTATTATTTCATCTACTGTGTTTACTTATTTGCCTTCTGTACAAGTTTCATGTTCCTTATTGTGCATGACACTTATTCTTGTGGCTATTCACTTTACAAGAGCAAGAGACCTTGTAGAATATGAAGAGGTTACATGCTGCAATTGTTCGTGTGTTCTTACACTGAATAAAAAGAAACAATTGGACAAATGCTATGTAATGCTTAAAAAGCCAAGTGAGAATGTGTTTCCGCTGAACAATTCGTAAAGCAGAGGTCATTTGTGTTTCATTAGATGTGCAATGACAAACTATGAACAATGTACTGTCTTTGCTTCTATTAAACCATTGAAATCTTAAGATGCTATCGTTACTTCGTAAAACTATGTAACTGAAAAAAGTTGTAATTTTATATATAATAACTAAAGAAGAGATGATGTATGAGTGACGAATGAAATGTATCATAGATAGAGATGAGCGAGTAGTATTCGATCGAATACTACGGTATTCGAAATACTCGTACTCGATCGAGTACCACTCGCTATTCAAATGGAAAAGTTTGATGCAGAACCAGCATTGATTGGCCGAATGCTATACAGTCGGCCAATCAACGCTGGTTCTTCTACCTTTAGAAGTCTTCTCCGTGCAGCTTCCCCACGGCGTCTTCCGGCTCTGAATTCACTCTGCCAGGCATCGGGCCTGGGCAGAGCTGACTGCGCATGCCCGCACTACATTTTCTTGTAGTGCTGGCATGCGCAGTCGGCTCTGCCCAGGCCCGATTCCTGGCAGAGTGAATTCAGAGCCGGAAGATGCCGTGGGGACACTGCACGGAGAAGACTTCTCGGAGGATCCAGCCCGACCCTCACTCGTGGACTTGGTAAGTGTAATTTAATCGAATGTTGCCTACCCCTGAAACAAGCATTTTACCCCCATAGACTATAATAGGATTCGATATTCGATTCGAATAGTCGAATATTGAGCAGCTACTCGAAATGAATATCGAATATCGAACATTTTACTGTTCGCTCATCTCTAATCATAGATGATTTAATATAAACAATATTTTATCAATATACAAAATTCCATTTAGAGCCTTGTTTGCTTCGAAACACATCAGCTTTTGCATTTTATTCATGGATCTGTGGCTTGTTTTTTTTATTCTTCTGTTTTATGATTTCAATTAAAATGTTAAATTTTTTTTTTTTTCCTGATGCTGGATTTTTATCTCAAATTTTTACTCGCTATATTATTCCTCTGAGTCCAGGGAGCTTTTCTGTGCATCATCTTGCAACATTGGATGCTTTTCACGTTACAAGGATACTCTGGTGAGTGGTGAGAATCACTCGTTTTGGCTTATAGCAGTCTAGTCCCTACTATTTTCTATCCTTTATGACCTTGAAGTGTTAGAGGCTTGAAAATTGAGTTTTTATACTGAGGACCAATCCTCAGGATGCAACAAATAAGAACAGATCAGCCTACGGTTGTCGGAAGTTGGTGCAGTGGACCGGTAGCCTGTGTGGACTGCTCCTATCCCTGTAGTAATAGCAGTGCAGCAGCCCCATTCACTGTGTAGTGGCAGTTATGGGGAATTGTAGCTGCTTCTAATACTACTAAATAGGTCATTAGTCTGAAAACTCCACTTAGGGACAGAAAACGCCTTTAAAATTTGGCCTTTGACCCCAACAGCCAATTGTTGACTTCAGCAGCAATCTGAACAATAATGGTATATGGATTGTTCTCTGGCAACTTGGTTTGATTGACAGGTCTCTCTTATAGAGACAAAATTAGGAAGACATCTTCAGTCATGTTAAGCTGAATGTGAATGTCCAAGAGGGAGAGAAGCCTGCAGATTTAGGACCTGCAAGTATAACTCTGAAGTTTTTGGCCCAAACATCGCGCTAGAAATCCGCAAGTATTGTTCTAGGGATCTTTACACAACAATAGCATACATATAAAGCAGACTGTGTTTCAGAAATGCTGTTCTATTCTTGTATGTGCATTTAGATTGTAAGAGTAAGTGAGACCGGTCAGTCCCTCTTGGAACATGCACCCATTCATATATTACTAAGAGCAATTCAATTAATGAATCATTTTCTGACTAAACCAAATCCTTAACCAAATGAAAGATATTTTAAGTATGGATACACCTGCATATGCTGCATCTAAAATTGTGTCCCCCTTTTAATTTATCTGTAATTTGATTAATGACTCCAATTTTTCATCAAAACCAATTCCAATACATGTCATGCTAGCAAAAGCCTTGAACTGCAGCAATACCCCCACCTATAATGGACGGTCACATATACACACATATAGATTAGCATATCCCTTGTCACTAAATTGTGTTGCTTTAGAAAAGCTGCTGAACTTGTGAGCACATTTATAGACATGTCCAGCCAAGAAGATAGGTCAGGAAGGTCACATATGTAGGCGTATTATATATTATTTATTACTAGAGATGAGCGAACAGTAAAATGTTCGAGGTTCGATATTTGTTTCGAGTAGCCCCTCAATATTCGACTACTTGAATCGAATATCGAACCCTATTATAGTCTATGGGGGGAAAATGCTTGTTTCAGGGGTAGGCAACATTCAATCAAATTATACTTACCAAGTTCACGAGTGAGGGTCGGGCTGGATCCTCCGAGAAGTCTTCTCTGTGCAGCGTCCCCACGGCATCTTCTGGCTCTGAATTCACTCTGCCAGGCATCGGGCCTGGGCAGAGCCGACTGTGCATGCCCGCACTACAAGCAGACATGCGCAGTCGGCTCTGCCCAGGCCTGATGCCTGGCAGAGTGAATTCAGAGCCGGAAGACGCCGCGGGGAAGCTGCACGGAGAAGACTTCTAAAGGTAGGAGAAGAACCAGCGTTGATTGGCCAACTGTATAGCATTCGGCCAATCAATGCTGGTTCTGCATAGAATTTTTACATTCGAATAGTGAGTGGTACTCGATCGAGTACGAGTATTTCGAATACCGTAGTATTCGATCGAATACCTACTCGATCGAGTACTACTTGCTCATCTCTGTTTATTACAATTCATGGTGCACAAATATAGCGGATAGGTTTTCTTAGATGGCAAAATCATTGTATCAATAATATGTTTTTTATTATTTCGCCTCTTATTTTCTGATATTTTATTTACAATATAATATCAATGGAAATATATATATATATATATATATATATATATATATATATATATATATATATATATGAAAGCTGTGGCCAAAAGTTCACTGAACTGTGTGTAAGCCTGAATCTCAATTTTCAGGCCATAGCTATCTTCGGTCTCTTGACACTGTATCTAATTTCTAAAATGAATACACTTTAATTTTCCTTCTTCATGCATTGTGCCTTTTCTCCATTTAAAACAGCAACAGCCCCTGGCAGTAAAGGACATCACATTTCTATGTGAGATCATTTTCTTTACCCTATATGCGGTTGAATATCATGGGTCAAGAGAGAAAAATGTATGCAAGAAAACATCACACCTGAATGATCTCAGTTTTTTTCACATTACAATTTTGTCGGTTCATTTTCCACTGGACCATATTAACCATGCTTCAGGTTTCCCAGTGGTGGGGGGAAAAACAACAATGGCCGTATTGTTGATATTTTTTTCTGCAGTATATGAATTCTCTTCATTAGTGTGTACTGAAGCTTGCAGTTTCTATACAATATGCAGATGTATGCAGACTTCCTATTTATTGAATGGTCACAGATCGCAAGGATTTGGACTAGAAGCTATGGAGAGATGGCTGATGGCTGCTGATTTTCATTTTACGTTACACATTTCTATGATTTGTTATTTAGACACTCCCTAATATGTAATATAGTAGATATTCAAAAAATGAAATATTAGATAGATTTTCAGTATATGTAGTGAGGCTTAAATATGGCAAGTAGAACTGCAGTCTGACACAACTTGTGACTTGTGTTATTTGTGGTTTGGGTTACCTTAAAGATATTACCTAATCATTGCTTTTCTGTCACTGGTGGTTTAATAATCTCTACATTATTTGCATTGTGACCTTGCTGTAATAGACATCAGCTCTCTGTGTTCTAAGATCGTGGCAGAATGTAATGGATTGCACTTATACACAGCTGCCAACCTGGGGGAGGGAGACATGGAAGGGAAAAGAAAATCAATGGCCTAAACCAATAAAGATTCAGAAGATGTGTCTCAACCACATAAAAATTGGGTGGTCACAGCCAAATACTGATGGGAGTTCATTTCGTGTACCACAAAATTGTAAGCAACCTAAAAAATACACTGACAAACAGGGGCGTAGGAGGTGCGGAGGGTGCAGTCGCACCAGGCCCAGAAGCCTTGAGCGGCCCATGAGCACTGGCTTCAGTATTGAGCAACTTCCATCCGACCCATAAGCCAAGGAGACTCACAGATTCCCCTAACCACACTAAGGTTGATCAAACTCCTTAGCACCCATAACCAGCCCTATCAAGAATTCACTGTAGATATGAGGTAGGGGGCCCCGGACAAAAGATTGCACCGGGGCCCACAAGACTTTAGTTACACCATTGTTGACAAAGAGTGTACACATAAAGAAGACGCTCAACCATACAAGAGCTTGATATCGAGCCTTAACTGGCACTGGGACCAGTATCTTGGAGAAATAGCTTTTAAATCACATGTGCTTGACTCATATTCTTTACAAGGCATTATGTCATGTTGGTGACAGCATTGTGTGATGGTACAGTAGGAGAAAGCACCTCAGCTTTGATGTGAAGCACACTACTTGTGTTAGGCCCAGTTCCCATCTGCGTTCAGGTTTCTGTTGGGGGGTCTGTTTCATGGAATCTTTGAGGCAAGTTTTCATATTTTTTTGCTATTTCATTAATTATTGATACTATTTATCTACTACATGCTGACTTTAAACACTCATAATGAGTTGACACTTTGTCATAGGAATCACTTTTCAGTTTGTGCTGTGTACATTGGGAATGGGCATGGCAGTCATCTACATGTGATAAGCGAGTAGGATAGTGACAAGACTATTCATAACTTGGAAATAGATGGAACAAGATCAAGCCATTAACAATAGATCACAATGATGGATCATCCTTCCCCTCTTAGGACAGCTCCTTCTACTCTCTGAGGACAGCTCCTCCTTTCTATTTGAGGACAGCTCTTCCTTCCTCTCTGAGGACAGCTCCTTCTACTCTCTGAGGACAGCTCTTCCTCCTACTCTCTGAGGACAGCTTATCCTACTCTCTGAGGACAGCTCCTCTTACTCTCTGAGGACAGCTCCTCCTTTCTCTTTGAGGATAGCTCTTCCTTCCTCTCTGAGGACAGCTCCTCCTACTCTCTGAGGACAGCTCCTCCTACTCTCTGAGGACAGCTCCTCTTACTCTCTGAGTACAGCTCCTCCTTCCTCTCTGAGGACAGCTCCTTCTACTCTCTGAGGACAGCTCTTCCTCCTACTCTCTGAGGACAGCTTATCCTACTCTCTGAGGACAGCTCCTCTTACTCTCTGAGGACAGCTCCTCCTTTCTCTTTGAGGATAGCTCTTCCTTCCTCTCTGAGGACAGCTCCTCCTACTCTCTGAGGACAGCTCCTCCTACTCTCTGAGGACAGCTCCTCTTACTCTCTGAGTACAGCTCCTCCTTCCTCTCTGAGGACAGCTCCTTCTACTCTTTGAGGACAGCTCCTCCTACTCTCTGAGGACATCTCCTCCCTCTTTCAGTTGTGTGAGTACTGCACACCACAGAGTATGCCCACAACACTTTCCCAAAGAAGTGAATAAGTCATTTTCTGACTTAATTTTTATATTTCTAGATAAATACTGTTATACAAATCCCTGCAACTATATTTTTCAACAGTAAAATGTATATATATATATATATATATATATATATATATATATATATATATCACTAAATTCTGATACAGAGAAGATATTAGGGGAATGAATATAAGGCAGCTTCCTAGTAGAAGATATACATATTTTCTGTACGTGCTGCATATATTTTATGTTACAGAGTGTTAGTTGTTTGCTAGCATCATTGAAGACTATAATCTTTAGAGAGTGTGGTCTGGATCGATACATACCATCTTCATTAACTCAGACTGCCAATACAGATCTTAAGCTGTTGATAACCAGCGGCTGTATAAATTATTGCTTCCAATTGGCTGTTGCGCAATCTAAAACAGTGACATGGTTCATTTTAGAAGTACAAGAGTACAGTCCCTCAAAGTATAAACTAAACACTTTCCCAATTTTAGATATACATCAAATGTTGTTCATACTTTTTTGTGCATGCCATACTCCAATGACAAATATTTTATTTGGGATAGTTCCATAGAACTGCATGTAATCCTACTCCTATTTCTCTGTATGGTTACAGATGGCAAACAAACCTATGTAGTCTGATCCTGCAGTAATACTTCCTTCCATCCGTCTTACTATCCTACTTCTGCTTCTATTGCTTTACTAAAAGTACATTAGAAGTAAATATTTAGAATATAGAAGTAAAAATTTAACCGTAGAATGCAAGGGGTTAATTTACGCCACTCCTTCAACCTTGTGCTTACTGTCCATTGAGGTTACAAATTTTGCATAAATCAGCCCCCAACACAATTCACACACTCCAGATGACGTCTGTCATGATGAAACAAAAAATGGCCTTTCCCAAACTATTTCTACAAAGTTGGAAACATACAATTGTCCTGTGTGTCTCTGCATCTGAAAGATTAACATTTTCCTTCACTTGAACCAAGAGGCCTAGGCAGTAAAACAGGTAAAATTCTACTGTCAATGGCCAATCCCAGACTCGTCCATCAGGGTATCAGCTATAGGAGCCCAAGTTATCGCTCTACACAACACATTGCTCTACAATCCAGTGTTGGCGCGCATTACATCGCTCCATCTGATGCTTTATCAGAAATTTATCTGAAATTTCCCCACTGTGGGACTAGTAAAGGATTATCTTATCTTTTCTTTAAATTGTGTTTGGTGACTTAAGGGTTAGATGAAGCGGCATGGCTATGGAAGCCCAAGCCACCAATCTCCCATCTTACAGTTTGTTCATGTGGCAATGTTAACGCTAGAGGAGGTTTGGAAAACTCTACAGTTATGGAATCAGCAGAGCATAGATGACTTTTATGCACCGTGCACCCCTACATGCTGTAACTTTACATGGTTTGCCACTTCATGGCTGAGTTGCTGTGGTTATTAAATAGCTCCACTTTTCACTAATACTACACTTACTACATCATGGAATATCAAAGAGAACAGTAATTTCACAAAATAACTTGTTGCAACGGAGTCAATGTATCATTGTACCACACCCACTAATGTTTGTATAGTTGACTGCATGGCTAAGTCTTTGGAACCTGAATTAAATCTATCTATCTATCTATCTATCTATCTATCTATCTATCTATCTATCTATCTATCTATCTATCTATCTCCTATCTATCTATCTATCTATCTATCTATCTATCTCTGTCTATATCTATCTATCTATCTATCTATCTCTATCTATCTATCTCTATCTATCTCTATCTATATCTATCTATCTATCTCTGTATCTATCTATCTATCTATCTATCTATCTATCTATCTATTTATTTATCATCTATCTCCTATCTATCTATCTATCTATCTATCTATCTATCTATCTATCTATCTATCTATCTTTCTATCTATAGAAAATCCACAGAAACACAGAGTAAAATCATCCTTAAAAAGGTTGTCCAGGCAAAATGTAAATTTTTATATATGCCTGGGGAGGTAAAAAAATAAGAAAAATCATACTTGCCTGTCCCTGGTGCTCTGGTGTCCTCCCAGCATGGTCCGGTCCTGCTGATATGGCGTCTTCTCAAATTGAAACTGCTCCCCTCTGCTGAAGTCACTGATTGTCCTTGGTGGTCACCTGTTTCTGGGACTTCTGCCACACTGGACAGAGCAGACTGAACCGCACTGGGAGGCAGCCGAGCACCGGGGATATGTGAGTATATATATATATTTTTTTTTTTTTTCACTGCCCCCAGCCTATTTAAATGGTAAATTTAATGTCTAGTTTTGACAGGACAAACCTTTTAAGTAGAAAAGGGTTCCAGGTTCCAGCCCCAGTATTACTGCATAACCCTCTATCAACAAATTCAATAATAAGACAGGACACCAAAATAGGTGAAAAAACAGCAAAAGCTGAATTTATCCCATATACCCCATGTCTCGGTCCACCAACATAAAAGGATGTTTTTCACCGTTGAGGAATGTCCTATTTTCGTTAGCAGACCAAAACCTAATATATATGGAATAAATCCACCTTCCCACCTTTACTTTTTTTTAACAATTTTAGACTACCACCTTATTCCTAATCCTTACATATATCTACGTGTGTATATATTCTGTAGAAAGCAATGACTGGTATTTTGACTTTTTCGTCTTCTTTCCGGTCTATTTTGAAGTCTTTGTTCTTGCACTTTGTAAGGTGTGAATTGCAGTTTTCCAAATAAACAATTGAAAGCTTTTTACTAAAAGTTTGCTTTTGGTAAATTATTAGTTCTGGATACCATCGAAAGTTACTTGCACTTTGTCGTCAAACCTCTAAGAGAACAAATATATAAAAAAAAGTGAAAAATACTGTTTGTGTAGTTTGTTCTGCTTAATCCATGTTTCTTCTTTCTCTCCTGACAGTTTTAGATTGTGAGCATTTCTTTAATATGGTCCATTATCATCCTAATGATACCTCTAGATATTCAGAAATGCCTGGCAAGACTTTTAGCTGTTTTGTATGAAGAAGATATAGCTAACTAAATGGAGGAGATTATCACATCAGCACATAAATCAGTGACAGTAGTCTGCTATTACAGTTGATTTTTGTTGACAGTTGGCTGTAGGCTCTTGTGTGCCAAATGCCTTCTTTCAACTGGAAATTAAAAAAAAAAAAAAAATCCTCCATGCGAAATGCAGTCCTCCAGTTCAGAGACTGTGAATCCCAAATTAGCATTTTTATACTTAAAAGGTAGAAAACCTCAATTTCCTATTCAAAGGTCTATGCAGTTGTCACAAATGGGTGCTTCACACATGACACTAATGCCTTTTAAGAAAGCCACCTATTCCTTGTATTATTTCTTTCAATAATAAGCTGTATTCAGCATTTCCAATGGTAATAAAGAAGAAAAAATGTACATTTTTAGACATCTACGCGGTGATTTAGATGCAGAAAGGTTCTAAATTTCAGTCATGCTGTTTATGCCGTATAGACATAACTCTTACACTAATAGTCTAACCTTAAGCCCTGCAATATTTACAGTGTTGTTCTGGTATCAATAAAAGGTTACAATTATGGATATGGCTGGCATTACTGTGCTAGGAAGTGCGTCTCACTGACAAATAGGTGATGCATCAAGAGAGTAGAATTCTATAGAGTGTCTCTCACATAAATGTCACCAATCTACCTTATACCACAGCAGTCAGGTAAATCTGCCGTCTCTATCGGAATCTACCGGCTACTTTCAAGAATTGGGTATATGTTAATATAATTATCAGAGTATGTTGCTATAGCATATATTATTATTATTATATTATTAAACATACTTGTTTTCAAACAATATCTATCTATTTATCTATCTGTCCTTATCATGTATCCCTATTAATATAGTCAGTATAAACTATGTAACTATGTATATTCATAGAATATATATATATATATATATATATATATATATATATATATATATATATATATATATGATCAATTTTCCAATTGAACAATAGCATAACACCGTGTACCAACCCACGCAGGAAAAATTGTGATAGACTTGTTTATTTCCCTAATATATATATATATATATATATATATATATATATATATATATATATATATATATTTATATGTGGGAGTAATGTATTTAGTTTCTTTTTTTTGTATGTTTGTGTAGACGTGCACAGTGTTTGTTAACGCATTGGGTTTTTATATCCAGAAGGTGGCTGCCTTGTTCTACAAGGACATACCGGTACATCCAAGCATAAAATCAGCAGCTGCATGAAATTGTGCAGCTGCTGAAACAGGGAGCCGGCTGTAACTTCAGTCCAAGCTCCCAGAGAGAAGGCAGGGAAGGTTTATTACCTTCCCTGCCTTCTCAATCGCAGTGTATACAGCGCTCGATGAGCTATGGGCAGCACCAATACACACAGTATTATAAGCGGCCATTTTCTTGTGGCCGGCAGGCATGCACAGTTGGCTTTGCCCTAGGTCCGAGGCCTAGAATTCTGAAGCCTGCACTGGAAGAAGACTCGCGAAGAGGACGTTGGTGAAGAAGATGGAGGAGTTCACTCGTAGCAGTGGGGATGCCCCCAGTGCTGTTTGAGTGCTGGGGCCTGCCCCCAGTGCTGCAAGAGAACTCATTTGCATACCAACAAAAACCAGGATTTCAAGCGAACAGCAGCGCGGAGAAGACATCTAAAGGTAGGAGATAAGTAGCCTTTCTTAAAGCTATTCATACGTGTCAACCAGAAAAAAAAATGTGTTTAAATAATAGAATCCCTTTAACAAAATGAGAATTTCCACTACAACCTAGAACACTCTGCTTGGATTTTTGCCATCATAATAGCAGTTTTTCTGTATTGGTTAAAAAAATAAAAACACCACGGGCAAAACACTCTCAATAAAGTGAGATTTTGTAAGACACTCTGACTGTGGATAGTCACAGATAACTGTGAAGCAAGCTACACTAACAGAAATGACACTTCTAACACTGTATTACTCAATTGCAGAAAAAAACTTAATAAAATGAGATTACTGGTAATCTGGCCAGGGTATGTGTAACACAATGAGTACTATATTCACACAGCAGAGTGCATAGCTCCCCTCACTCCTATGATTTTTTTTGCCTATTTGTCTAAAATTGATTAAATCCCCCCTATTATTCCTGATAGATGTCAGATCTCATATCTCAATATTTCAATTATTAGATCATAACAGAAGATATGTGTGTGCCAGATCCATCATTCAGTGAAAGGGTCAGCGACCTACTGCACTCCAACTGTTGTAAAACTACAGCTTCCAGCATTTACTTCTATGGGAGTTCTAGTATGCATGCTTGTTGTTGAGTTATACACAGTCCAGGTATGTAACTATCCTTGCGGACCATGTTCACCCCTACATGCAAATTGTTTTTCCTCAGGATTATGGCATCTACTAGCAGGACAATGTGACGTGTCATAAAGATTGAAGTATACGTGCGTGGTTTGAGGAGTACCAGGATGAGTTTACCGTACTCCCTTGGCCAGCAAATTCCCCAGACTTGAACCCAATCGAGAATTTGTGGGAACACCTCGATCAGGTTGTGCTCAACCGCATAACCTAGCGCAGCTGGCCACGGCACTGGAGTCGGCATGGCTCAACATCCCAGTGAACATCATCACAACATCCCTCTCTTCCTGCACATCTCGCAGCGGTTCGCTCTGCCAAAGGTGGTTATCCTGGATTTTGACAGCTGGTCATATTAATTTGACTCGACTGTGTAATTTCACAGCAGCTAGAGTGCAGCCGTTGGCTGGCCCCTAATACACTGTCTACCAATAAGTATTCGGACACCCATGCAAATGAAGATATCTGCGGTCGGGATGTATGTCACATCTTCCGCCGTTAAATAGAAAACAGCATTGGCATTAGTGCTCTAGCATTAGTCGCATGCAAGATGCCATGAAGTGCAGAGTTGTCCGATTTTGAGAGATGGGTAATTTTGGGGTACCACAGAAATGGTTAATTCTTAAGGGACATAGCAAGCGAACTAAATTACCCCAAATCGACAGTGGCCTATGTGATTACGAAGTGGAAGTTGAACGGTGATTATCAGAATGTGCCCCGAATCGGCAGACCCCCGAAACTGGGAAATAGAGACCGACGAGTGCTGGCCAGAGAAACCGCACCCAACCGATGGCTGACATACACCAGGCGTTTCACCAGGCATCCGGGAGTATTGTGTCAATCAATATCATCCGTAAGGAAGCATCTGCTGGGTTCTACCAACTATTGAATAGGAATAAATGTTGTTTTTCGATTCTACCACAGGTGTCCTAATACTTATTAGTATACACTAGTGCCTAATAGGCTCCATTGCCTTATAAGAGGTGACAAAGCTTTCAAAAGGTTACTGTTGTTTGGAAAGCAACACAATGTTTTTTAACAATGGAGCTGTATACTCTTACCATACATTTTATAAAACAAACATGAGATTTGTAGAAATTACATTTTGATAGGTCGGGATAAATCAGCTGACTTAGCATTTAATGATTTCAGTACGAGCCTATTCATTAGTGCCCGCTTGCCAGGAAATCCATGAATAATTACTAGAGTTTTAGCTAATCCAGGCATTCATATCTAAAATGTGTTTAATGCATGTGAGAAAATTTCCACAACTTCAGAATTAGCCATGCTCTATTTTGTAGCCTTTTAATGACCTCCAGCAAACTTGTGACCCAGATATGAGAGCCTCCTGTACATGAGTATATTCATGGCTCAAGGGAGCACACAATATGACTATTAAATGTTAAGAAAAGGAACGAATGTCAATATAAATGTGTATATCTATGAAAAATATTTTAATTTAGGTATTCCTTCCTGACTCTTTATATTTAGAATATAAGCGAGCCGTTCTGGTTATTTATTAATAGTATGTATTTCATTTTTGTTTTATTCAATTCTAGTATTTGAAAAAAAAAAAACTTTCCTGACATTAAATGAAGTTTTTTTAGTACTTTATGGGATTATTTTTAACCAATTTATGTCACTAGCTAGAATTAAAAGAATCCTAAAATCTTTCAGATTAAGCTTATACTAGGATGACACTCCCTGTTGTGTCAAGATCACTTTTCAGTATCAGTCTAATCTTTTTCATAAAGATACATGTCTATATAGATAACACAGGATCCACGGTGGGTGGTCACAGGTAAGAGGTCTCTCTTGTCCATGTCGCTGCTGTAACTCGTATCTTCTATCAACAACTTGCGAAACATGGCTTCCCCATAATGATCTACTGTATAATCTATTAGTGATTGATGTAGAGACTTTCTAATGGGCATAATTCTTTTTTAACTGACTTTCAACATCAATTGCATCACAATATGACTCACTCAACTCACCAGGTCCACCTATAATATATCCCTAACAAACCTAAAAGATTCCGTATAAAAAAAATAAATAAGTTTATATAAGAAATCAAGATAAATCATAATAAAATATTTATCTCTCATCCCACAAATTTTGGTAATTAATAAAAAAAAAAAAATTTGCACAGTATTGTTGCAAACATAATGGGCCATAATCCTTTTTGTCTGTCGCTCACCCCAAAAAATAGAAAAAACAATTAAAACGGTATTTTATTCCCAAAATGTTATTATGAAAATATCAAGTCCTCCTGAAAAAATAAAATAAGATGAGTATTATATTACTTCTCTATGTGACAATCATAGTGCAAAAGTAAAGTATGCTCTCTGATTGATAGGAGAGGGGATAACATGGACAGAAGCTCCTGCTACCCCTCCCCCTGGAATCACAGTCTATGCACAGACAATGATGTTTTTTCATTGTCTGTGTATTTTACAGATCACCCACTCTTCTCTTCCCTCTTCTTCATTTTAAAGATGGTGGCCCTTACAGATATGGAGAGACTAGCTGTCAAAAACACAGTGAATTGAGATCTACTGCTTTGACACTGTAAGGGCCATCATGATGAACTTCCTTGGTATCATTTTAAAGAAGAGATTCTCATCTTTAAAAAGAATGTAAGATCTTCTTCATAGACCTTACGGATTCCAAGAAATCTTCATTAATAGCAAGTGCCTCCTTATCAGGATGTTGGACTTACATCCTTAGTAGGAAAAGGGTTAATCTTAGGTCATGCAAATAGGTTTCTGTAAAACCAGGCATTGATCTATAGGGAGCTACCTTCCAAAAGGTAGAACTAGATCAAGTTTTTTTTGTGGTTGTTTTTTTTTCATCCTTAGCAGGGTATGTATGGTCTATAAATTATTGTAAGGCATTCTCCTTAGTTTATAATATAAACCATGTCATAATGTAACATACATTTTCTTTGCACAAATTATACTAACATTAGCATTGATATACTGCATGTGTTTAATAGGCAGTGACAATGTAGCTATAATTTCTGATAGTCATATAATATTTACTATTATTAAAATAATGTTGTACTCATATTAGACAGTGAGCTACGTGAGATGCGATAGAATAGTTTAGATGACTGTGCAATGTCAGTACAAGTGTTAATGCAGCAAATAGAAGAAGGAATAATAGAGGCTATTTATCAAGATGTCTACTTTACTTAACTGGGCCAGATTTATAAATAAATAAAACAATTCACAATTGTTTTTCTTTGTTTCCTGATAAATCTTCACTTGAATAGTTACCCCAAATTTTACAATAAATCAAATCAGCCACTAAGGTTATGAAAAGTTTCTTCATTGTGTCCTCATTTCATCTTTTAAAACCTCCTAACATGCCAATGTTACAAAAAATAACTTTTTATTTGATTATTATATATCAGCAAACCAATTATTTGAGTTAGGGTAGAGCACCTACAGAAGGTTATAAGAAACCTTTTGTTCCTCCAAGTAACTCTGATTTTCTGTAACATGTAGAGGTTATTTTTCCATTCCATAAGTCATGCAAAAGCTTAATTAACCCCTTCTTAACATCGTCCAATGGGATGTTGGGTTTTTAAATACGGCGAGTTGTTGTCAGGACATTAACCTCAAAGCTGACCGACGCGCCATTTTTCTGGCAGCTTCCATTTTGCTCAGGATCACTGGCACCCAAAGCATGATCCGGGGGCCGGTGTCATGTTGTCATGACAACCGGGAGCCTATTGGAGGTCCCCAGTTTTGTCTCCCATTAATTTGTTTGGCAGGTTGTTTTATGCAGCCTGTCATACAAATGCCGATATTTTGAAATGCATTGCAACACCTTAGCATTGTAATGGATTGAATTAGTGATCAGACCCACTGGGGTTCAAAACCCCCTAGGAGGTCTAATAAGAGCAATTAAAAAAAAAAATTAAAAAATATATTTAAAAAATTACAAAAAGAAATAAATATTCCAATCATCCCCCTTTCTATAGACTACATATAAAAGTCCAAAAATACTGTGAAACACATGTACATTTGGTATTGCTGTGTCTTAAAACACCCAGTCTGCAAACTTATAAAAATATTTTTTCGCATATAATGTATAATCACAATAATATTGGCTGAGCCCACCAATTTTAATGGTTGGAGATTTCCAGAAAATGCCTTTCAAGATTTGTTTTATTTGGATGGTTTGGATAGAACATATAATTCAGGTCCACACCAGTTTATTCTGAACCAGAAATGCAAATTGACTTTAAAAGTTATGTATGATACTGAGGGTTTTATCTAATGCCTTCCTTTCTATTATACCTTTATTAGAACTAGAATACTAGAAGCAACTTAGCAAACAACAAGCTTAGAGTTTGTTTACACAATTTTTTTTTGTAGGCGGATTCCGTTTTTGGCTGTGTTTTTTCCAAAAGCAGCATCAAAACTGTTAGCATTTTTTTTTTTTCTTTTAAGTGATGTGTCCAGATCCACACAATGTGCTGGAGTAAAAAACATGTAAAAAGAAAAAAATCTGAAACAAAACCCACATAAAAACAGTGGCAAAAACGCATCATGTAAAAAACACAACAAATGTTTTTGAATTCTTGATTTTTTTCAGTCTGCAAAAAAACTCAGTGTGAATATATCTTAAAGATGATGAAACTTGATGGACAGGCAGACAGCAGCAGCGACATCATTGCTATTGGTTATAAATGGCCAGTCTGCTCTACTGTCAGCACCAATGGCAGATCTAATCAGTGGCATCTGCTGAAAGGGTGTGAAAATCCTACAGGTTCCATGTCTGATTCACCATTGTTTTTTTTTCACACGTTCAGTGGACAACTTTGTATGCTTCAGTTTAACAACTATACTTGGCAAAGTGAAAACTCTCTCCGACATCACATTGGAGGCCGAAACTGGGCCAGTTCCTGTGACTGGTCCATTCCACACTTTACTTTACTGTCTTCATGTTGTACTGTGACTTCAGTTCAGTACTCGGGGGTTTTCTGACATACTGCCAGACCCAGAAAGAACAATTTTGTTTTCATCAGTCCACAAAACATTGCACCATTTCACTTTGGGTTAGTCAATGTGTTCCTTTACAAATTTTAACCAATGTTTCCCTATCAGTATATTGTTGGAGTATGGGAGGAAATCCACGCAAGCATGGGGTGAACATACAAACTCCTTGCAGATGTTGTTCCTGGGAGGATTCAAACTCAGGACTCCAGTGCTGTAAGGCTGCAGTGCTAACCATTGAGCCACTGTGTTGCCCCCAATCAACTTCAGATCTTCTGTGATCTTTCTGGATATGATCATTGGTTGCACTTTTGCCATTTTGGCTATTCTTCGATCCAGTTGAACAGTAGTTCTCTGCTTCTTTCAGCATATTTTTTTTAGGTTTTGGTTGTTACTTCAAAGTATTTGAGATCATTTTAGCGTAGCATCCTGTAATTCTGCACTTCTCTACATGTTTTTACCTCTCATATCAACTCACTAGTCACAGTATTTTTTAACAGAATAGTGTCTGGAATGACCAATTTCCTTACCTTAAATGGTCAGTAACTTTTCAGACAACTCAGTCGTTCTCTGCTTTCTGCCTGAAAAAACTCTCTAAAGTCCCTTACCACTAGGTATCTCCCTTCTAGCTAATTCACTCCCTTGTTGCTAAAGAATTCTGTCCCTAGATACTTTCCATTCCATCCTGCTTATCTCAGTGAGTGTAGGGCCATCCTTTTCTCTCTTTACATATTGAATGGAGAGGGGAGGGGGTGATTCGTTTCACAGCCTGTCGGCAAACAGTTACTAATTGTTCACAGGCAGCAAGCAGCTTTACTGACTGTGCGCATAGATTTTTTTTTTGGAGTGTTTTATCTGACTTTGAATATGCAATTTCGCACTGCTATTATTTGGAACAAGCTCTTTTCAATGAATAATTCAATTAATCAGAATGAGCTGCATGCATAATAATTGTTTGTTCTTTTCTTTTCTACTATTCTATTACACTTACTAGTAAACTATTTGTTATGTAGAAATATCACTTCTAAATAAAACATTGATTTCTCAGCGTAATAATGATGGACTGATACTGCAAAATAATGGAGTTAAAAAATCCAGACTAAAATACCTCAATGGTGAAGACATTTGGGAGGAGGGAAGTAAAGTTTATCACCAGGGTTCCACATTTTGGAGGCCACTTGGTGTTACTGAGTAAGACTGCCAATGAAAAAGACTTAGGGATTTTGGTGGACAGCAAGCTTACGTTTACTGACCAGTGTCAGGCAGCTGCTGCCAAGACAAATAAAATTATGGGATGCATCAAAAGAGGTATAAATTCTCATGACAAGAACATAGTTATGCCTCTATACAAATTCCCGGTATGAGAACACTTATACAAGAAAGACAGAAGTGAACTTGAAAAAGTGCAAAGACGGGCAACCAAAATCATTAGGGGAATGGGTGGATTGAAGTACAACGATAGATTAGCAAACTTGGGGGTATTCAGTTTAGAGAAAAGACGTCTACAGGGAGATCTAAAAACAATGTACAGATACATGAAGGGACAATACAAAGAACTTTCTAAAGATCTTTTTACTCCTAGGCCAGTGACAGTGACAAGAGGACATCCTCTACGTCTGGAGGAGAGAAGGTTTCACCAGAAACATAGAAGGGGATTCTTCACAGTAAGAACAGCGAGGCTCTGGAGCTCTCTGCCCCGGGAAGTGGTGATGGTGGATTCATTAAACAAGTTCAAAGAGGGCCTGGATGTCTTTCTTGAAAAGAACAATATTACAGGCTATCAATTCTAGATTTTATGGACACGTTGATCCAGGGTTTTTATAATGACTGCCAGATTGCAATAGGGAAGGAATTTTTCCCCTGAAAAGGGGTAATTGGGGTAATTGGCATGAGCCTCATGGTTTTTTTTTGCCTTCGCCTGGATTAACACTGGGGACTGTAGGGTTATAGGTTGGACTTGATGGACTGATGTCTTCATCCAACCTCATCTACCATGTAACTGTGTAACTATGTAATACTCTGGCCTGTCCCTTTTGGCCTCTCTACTCACTATGTATAAACAAATACCTGAAGACAATAAGTGCTGACCATAATACAGGACGAATGATGACTGCCATACAAATGGCTAGTGCTTCATAAAGCATGACAGCCATAAGGCTATACCAAGTGTACTCTTGGGAACAAAAAGAGCTGGAGTTCAAAAGCTATATTATTAGATCCCGTTGATGAGACTATCTAAAAAACATTACATTATTCTTTTGAATAACTCCATCTAATTCATAAATAGCAACATTAGAATATTTACTGTACAATGGAATGAGAGTTTGCCTTTACAACTCATCTTCCACTTCCATGCAATTTATTTTTTTATTGAAGAATTCCAATTAATGGCTTCCTGGTGATTTTAAAGCCTCAAATTATCAGACTATGAAAACAAGGCAGAGAACATAATTAGCATAAAACTGAGAATTTTTCATTTTGAAGCTTATCTGTTTGTGCTAAGTATCTTGTCTGTAAGTAATTAGTGCCTTTATTTCTTCAGTAAAAATAATGACTATTCTGCACGTCCAAATTTAGCTAACTGCTCAACAAATGACACCGTATGTATGTGAATGCAGTCCACCTTCCAGTGAATTTATGAAATGCTAATAACCGCAAGTACATCTGTTTGTCAGGGAACGTTATGTCACTTGTTTAAAGTCAGTGGAAATAGGCTTTTCATGTTCCTAAAAGACGTGGCACGTGTTAAGGATATCTTACTGTCATTGCAAGAGAGATGATACTATTACATGGTGTAAATTTATGCATAAGCAATGATCATAGTAAGAAAGTCAAAAACTCACACTATGGGAAAGACAAAAAGTTCACACGTATACTATATCTGGGTGATATAGAGCAGACAGTAGGTACAGTATATATCCCATTTGTGGGTTCACTCATGAGAAAAATGGCTGAATTGATGAGAAGAAGAAGAAGAAGAAGAAGAAGAAGAAGAAGAAGAAGAAGAAGAAGAAGAAGAAGAAGAAGAAGAAGAAGAAGAAGAAGAAGAAGAAGAAGAAGAAGAAGAAGAAGAAGAAGAAGAAGAAGAAGAAGAAGAAGAAGAAGAAGAAGAAGAAGAAGAAGAAGAAGAAGAAGAAGAAGAAGAAGAAGAAGAAGAAGAAGAAGAAGACAGGTTATATGAGAATAATGATGTCTGGCAGGTATTTGTTCCAGGTGCCAACTAGCAGAGGGGTGTCAATAGATTGTCATTTCTTATCTAGGATATTCAATATTCATTGTAATAGACATATGGCTTGGGTGGAAAAATCATATTGTGGAAAAAAGTAAAGAAGTGATCTACAGGTATTGCTAAATTTCCTGTATATGCTCCTATACTAATGTATATGCTAATATGCCATTTGTAGAATATAGTGTATTGCTCTTGTTTTGCACATTGCATATATTAGCAACTGTTAACTAATATGATACTTCATTTTTTTTTTTTTTTTTTTTTTTTTTTTTGCTTATTAATGTGTATAAATACTGGGAATTTTCTTTTATTATGTTGCACCACTGAGTAGATTTTCTTTGGCAATATTTATTCTTCCAGCATTGTAATTTGATACATTCCTCTATTTGCTCTAACTACTTTTGGGTAGCATATCTTTTGATGAGACTGCTAGACATGGCTCTATTCCACACTCAAAGACATTTTGCCCGGTTGGAAAACATTGAGAGAGTGTATCATTGGGCTGAGAGAACCAAGTTTACCTGCCAGATTGCAACACTACCTTGGCCTAGCTGGTCCTTAGCCTAGAAATAGGCATAAAAGGCTCTTTAGAAACTACTTTTGGGTAGAGAAACGTTTGATGAGACTGCTAGACATGGCTCTATTACACATGCAAAGATAGTTTGCCCAGTTAGCAAATATTGAGAGGGTGCATCATTGGGCTGAGAGACCAGGATCAGGAATTGCCTGTTAGATTGCAACACTTCCTTGGCCTAGCTCAGGGGTAGTGAACCTTTGGCTCTCCAGCTGCTGTGAAACTACAACTCCCAGCATGCTCCATTCACTTCCATGGGAACTCCAAGAACAGCAGAGCAAGTATGCATGCTGGGAATTGTAGTTTTGCAACAGCTAGAGAGCTGTACGTTCCCTACCCCTGGCCTAGCTGGTCACTAGGGTTTAGCTATAGAAGATGCAGAAGCACCAGTCACTACCAGGCCATGGAGCCTAAAGAACTTTGCACAACATAAGAAGACACCGATATTTTAGATAGCACATAGTAAATGGGGGCCTTTCTACAGATTTTGTATTGGGTCTATGAGTTTCAAGTTAAACCTCTGCCAGTTGCCAAATATATTTATGGGACTTGGCTGGGATGCTAGTTTTGATAATTATAACAATGACAAATGACAATGATAATTATAACAACGACAAATATTTGTAATGGACATTATATTAACAGCATATAACACAAAAATGACCCACTTGAGGGCCAACACGGTAGCTCAGTGGTTAGCACTGCAGCCTTGTGGCACTGGAGTCCTGGGTTTGAATCCCACCAGGACCAACATCTGCAAGGGGTCTGTATGTTCTTCCTGTGTTTGCATGGATTTCCACCCATTCTACAAAGACATACTGAAAGGATGCATATATATATATATATATGTATATATATATTCATTGTGATCCCTATATGGGACTCACAATCTACATTTAAAAAAACAAAAATGACCCATTTGTTGCTCATCCTGTGGGGCCCATTTTTAGGGCTATTTCATTTCAGTTTGCCTTTGTTTCTGATCAACTAAGAATTAGAAACTAGTTTTATGCCTCATTCTGTATTGCAGAATAATAAAATATAATATCCGTACAGGATGTGATTCGCCCTTCCAAATTTAGGTCAGTCTTCTATATGGAAGCTTTTACATTCTCTTTTGTAGGTTTACTCTTGCTATCCTTTCTTTTTGGGTATTTTCCAGATTCAGTGTTTTATTGATGCTGTAAAATAAATGTATCGAAAGAAACAGCTTAACAAAGAATGAGCCAGAGTGCCCAAGTATCAGAGTCCAATAGGCTATTACTAATGTTTTATTAAAATCCCTGTGGCATACACACTGCCCAAAAGCAGTTTTAATAAAAGACACAATGCAGCACATTTTTCTTGCATGCTATGTAATCAAATCTAAGGCTGTGTTGGTTGTGTTTGTTTTACCTAGAGGATTGACTACCAATTTAGATGTGACCTGCCTTAAACTGATTTTCATTGTAATTAATGCCTACTTTTACTTCACCCTTCTACAGTTGACACCGCTTTCCAATAGAGAGTTGGAGCCTTCCTCGAGGTCTTGTTCCAAGACACCCTTGAATACTGATAATCTAGTTATTTAGTAAAACCTATGGTTTATTATACTTAACTAATCTGAAAACTGAGTAGGAAATATGCTATCTTACTTTTCAGGCTGCATGACGACTGAAATATAATGGTTTTTCACATGTAAATAAACATTATATGAGCATATTTAACTCTTTGGTCAACTGTCATTATTACTCAACCCAGAATTTTAGCAGTCTATTTCTTCTATAATATAACCAGAGAATTAAAGGTTAGACTAAATTGGTAAACCTATGAGAGGTTGGAATCACACAGTGGCCCACATTTACCAATACATACCATTGACTTAAGTTGCATTCACACTACCGCCGCTGTCCGCCCAGGGTTTTCCGTCCTAAACTCTGGGGAAACTGGACAGGAGACGGCTTGCAGGCGGTCAGCTTTAAAACCCATTCATGTGACCGCTGGTGTCTGTATGCAGCCTCTCCGCCTGGAATCCATTTTTTCTTTTTGCATGGACACAAAGTTGTACAAGCTGTTCCCTGTCCAGGTTTAGGACAGAAACTCCGGGGCAGACAGCAGCGCTAGTGTGAATGCCCTCTTAGATAGGCAGTCTGAAAATAAATCTGGTGCACTAAAGGAATGCTATTCTATTGCTCACTTTGGGCCAGAATATTAAATTAAAATTAAATGTTTTATTAAAATCTTAGTACAAATTGAAGCATTTTAATTAGGGTTGATTTTAAAATCCGATTTCCGATCATTTTCCAGCTGATCTCGATCACGATTGCAATCATGAAATTTGCTCGATCGCCGATCGGAATCTAATCTTTTCCAATCCCGATCCTCAATCAGTTCTTTCCACAGCGCTTTCAACAAAAAGTTTGCAGAGTTTTCCTCCACTGACTTTCTGTTACAATGGGAAAGCCACCGGCGTTTCTGTAGATATAATTGACATGCTGCGATTTGCAAAGCCGCAACGGCTTTGCAAATCGCAGCATGTCCGCACTGCATTTTTTTCCGCAAAGTGGGCATGGGATTCGCATGAATCCTATCCCCTTTGCTTGCACTGTAAAACGCCACAATTTTTCCTGCAGCGTCTTCGCTGCGGGAAAATCACGGTGTTTACGTCCCGTGGGGACCAGGCCTAAAACTGAATCAAAAACTTACTAAAAAAGCATTCCAGTCAAATGCACAATTACCATTGATAATTGCGATGGGTATATCCATATTTGAGTAACAATATTTATAGATGCAATGCAACTAAATACACAATTAATTTACTTTTACCTAATTTTTATATGTAGATGAATTAAAAATCATACACTGTCTACCAATAAGTATTTGGACACTCATGCAAATGAAGATATCTGTGGTTGTGATGTACGTCACGCATTCCGTCATTAAATATGAAACAGCATTGGCATTAGTGCATTGGCATTAGTCGCATGCAAGATGACACGAAGTGCAGAGTTATCCAATTTCAAGAAAGGGGTGATTGTGGGGTACCACAGAAATGGTCAATCCTTAAGGGACATAGCAAGCGAACTGAATTACCCAAAATTGACAGTGGCCTATGTGATTACGAAGTGGAAGGTGAACGGTGATTGTTGGAATGTGCCCCGAGTCAGCAGACCCCCGAAACTGGGAGATAGAGACCAACGAGTGCAGGCCAGAGAAACCGCACCCAACCGATGGCTCATATACACCAGGAGTTTCAACAGACATCTGGGAGTATTGTGTCAATCAATACCATCCGTAAGGAAGCATCTGCTGGGTTCTACCAACTATTGTATATGATTAAATGTTGGACGGAGGATTAGATACGCACGTCTGCACACAGTACCACAAGCCGGAGGATTAAATATGCACGTGTTAACACAATACCACACGCCAGAGGATTAGATACGCACGTCTGCACACAGTTCCACATGCCGCAGGATTAGATACACGCCACTACACACAATACCATATGCCGGAGGATTGGATACATGCCAATGCACACAGTTACACACGCCGCAGGATTAGATACGCACATCTACACACAGTTCCACATGCAACGGGATTAAATATGCGCATCTGCACAAAGTACCACACACTGGAGGATTAGATACATAGGTCAGCACACAGTATCACATGCCAGAGGATTAGATACACGCATCTGCACACAGTTCTAAATGACAAAGGATTAGATACGCGTGCCTGCACACAGTTCCACATGTTAGAAGATTAGATACGCACGTCTACACAAAGTACCATACGCTGGAGGATTAGATACACAAATCAGCACACAATATCACACGCCAGAGGATTAGATACGCATGTCTGCACACAGTTCCACATGCCGCAGGATTAGATACACGCCACTGCAAACAATACCACACGCCGGAGGATTGGATACATGCCAATGCACACAGTTACACATGCCGCAGGATTAGATATGCGTATCTACACACAGTTCCACATGCCACGGGATTAGATATGCGCGTCTGCACAAAGTAACACACGCTGGAGGATTAGATACACAGGTCAGCACACGCCATAGGATTAGATACACGAGTCTGCACATAGTTCCACATACCAAAGGATTAGATACGTGCGTCTGCACACAGTTCCACATGCCAGAGGATTAGATACCTGCGTCTGCACAAAGTACCACATGCCAGAGGATTGGATACACAGGTCAGCACACAGTATCACACGCCACAGGATTAGATACGCGCGTCTTCACACAGTACCACACGCCAGAGGATTAGATACGCACGTCTTAACACAATACCACACGCCAGAGGACTAGATACGCAAGTCTGCCCACAGTTCCACACACTGCAGGATTAGATACGCGCCACTGCACACAATACCACACATTGAGGGTTATATACGCATGTCTGCACACAGTACCACACACCAGAGGATTGGATACGCATGTCAGCACACAGTACCACACGCCAGAGGATTAGATACACGCATCTGCACACAGTACCACACGCTGGAGGATTAGATACACAAGTCAGCACACAATACCACATGCCAGAGGATTAGATACGCACATCTGCAAACAGTTCCACACGCCCGAGGATTAGATACGTGGGTCTATACACAATTACACATGCCGCAGCATTAGATATGCATGTCTGCGCATAGTTGCACATGCCGGAGGAATAGATATGCAAGTCTTTACACAATACCAGAGGATTAGGTAAATGCGTCTGCACACAGTACCACACGCTAGATGATTAGATACGCACCACTCCACACAGTACCACATGCCAGTGGAATAGATACGTGCATCAGCACACAGTACCACACACCGGAGGATTAGATACATGGCTCTTAACAGAGTACCACATATTAGAGTTTTACTCCAAGTTTCCATAGCAACTCAGCCATTTTCTTCACTACTTTATGTCAGCCTTAAAGGGGCAGGGCACTGTGAATAACACTGTTACACAAGGTCACATACACACAGCTTTACTCCAAACCAATAAGACAAGCCAACAAACAGTCCCACAAATGGTTCAACAGCGACTGCAGAGCACTACGCCATACCCTAAGAAGAGCCTCCAACCAAAAACACAGGGACCCCAACAACAAGGAGGTGAGGGAAGCCTACAGCAATCTATGCAAGCAATACAAGGGCACCCTCAGAGAGAAGAAACAAAGGTACCTCTCCCACAAAATACAGCAACTAGAGGACTCCCTCCAGGACAGCTCATTCTGGGAGACCTGGCACCACATGGGCACAAAGCCCAAGAAAAACTCTCTCCACATCCAAAATGGCAATATCTGGCTCAACTACTTCAGAGGTCTCTACAAAAACATCCCAGAAGAAGAACTAACTCCAGAACAGCAACAGATAATCACCAAACTGAGGGACATGGAGAAAGTCATCAAAGACTTCCAGAACCCCCTGGACTCACCAATCACCATAAAAGATATACAGGAAAGAATTGCCCTGCTGAAAGGCAAAAAAGGCCAGTGGCCCTGATGGCATCCTACCAGAGATGATCAAATACAGCCCTCCAGCAATACACGCAGCACTGGCAAAGCTATTCACCCTCGTGCTCAATGCTGGACACTTCCCCGAAGACTGGAACAAAGGGCTCATAACCCCCCATCTACAAGAATGGGGACCAATATGACCCCAACAACTATAGAGGGATCTGCGTCAGCAGCACGCTGGGGAAACTGTTCAACAGCATCATCAATAACAGAATCCTCACCTTCCTCACACAACACTGGGTCCTCAGCAAGAGCCAAGCAGGGTTCATGCCAAACCACCGCACCACAGACCATATCTACACCCTGCACAGCCTCATCAAGACGCACGTCCACAACACCAGAAGAGGCAAGATATTCGCCTGCTTCGTGGACTTTAAGAAGGCGTTCGACTCAGTATGGCACCCAGGCCTACTCCTAAAACTCCTAGAGAGTGGAATAGGAGGAAGAACGTACAACGTCATCAAGAGCTCCTACACCGGAAACCAGTGCAGTGTGAAGGTGAATGGGAAAAGGACAGCATACTTCCAACAGGCCCGAGGGGTCAGACAAGGCTGTAGCCTGAGCCCAACGCTCTTCAACATCTACATCAATGAACTGGCTACAGCCCTGGAGGCCTCACCAGCCCCAGGCCTCACCCTGAACGACCGGGAAGTGAAGTTCCTGCTGTATGCCGATGACCTCCTTCTCCTGGCCCCCACTGAGAAAGACCTCCAAGAAAGCCTGTCCGTGCTGGAAAAATTCAGCACCACATGGGCCCTACCCATCAACCAGAAGAAGACCAAAGTCATGGTATTTTAGAAAACGGGCCACAATAAAGCCTCCACCACCCCACAATTCACACTGAACGGCTCCACACTGGAGAAAACCAACAGCTACACCTACCTGGGGCTGGAGCTCAGCCAATCAGGAAGCTTCAAAACAGCAATAGAAACCCTGAAAGCAAAAGCCTGCAGAACCTTCTACGCCATCAGAAGACAACTGCACCACCTCAAACCACCGGTGAGGGTCTGGATGAAGATATTTGACGCTGTCATCTCCCCGATCCTTCTCTATGGCAGCGAGGTTTGGGGCCCAGCCACCTACCCAGACCAGTCAAGGTGGGATTCCAGCCCAACAGAGAACTTCCACCTGGAGTTCTGCAAATACCTGCTCTATGTCCATCGCAACACCACCAACATAGCCTGCAGGGCAGAGCTAGGCAGACTCCCCCTATGGCTCACCATACAGTAGAGGGCGCTAGCTTTCCAGGCACACATCCTTGGAGCAAGCCCGACTCCTACCACTACCAAACCTGGCTAAGCCACCCGAGCAAACCAGACATTCACCAACCAAACAACAGCCAACCACCAAACCAAAAACACCAACAGATGATAACCAAGGCTGAAATAAAGGCGACCACAGAGGCAAACAGAGAGCGGTACATTGAAGAATGGAGAAACGAAATAAATAACTCCAAGAAACTCACCGTGTACCAATCCCTACAAAGGGACTACACCATGGCCACCTACCTGGAGAGAATACGCCACCCCAAGCACAGACAGACCCTGAGCCGGTACAGACTGAGCGCCCACAACCTAGAGATAGAGACGGGCGATACAGGCAGACGTACAAGCCACGGGAGAACAGACTGTGCCAGCACTGTGACCAGGGGGCCCTAGAAGACGAGACCCACTTCCTGCTACACTGCACCAAATACTCAGCTGTGAGGGCCGTCTACTACCAAAGACTCTCTGCCCACATCCCAGACTTCATATCTGCAGACGAGAAGAGGAAACTCTACATCCTACTGGGAGAAGAAGAGGCCACTGTGGAGATCGCTGCCCAATACGTGTCCAGCTGTCACCAAACAAGAGGAAGATGAGACTCCACGGACTATTATATTTATCCCAATACACCCGCCCCACCACACCCCACCCCCACCTCCAACCCCCCCATATAGCAGTCGCCAACGAAGAGGAAGATGAGACTCCATGGACTGTTATAACCCAAACCACCCCCCATACCCACCAAACCACCCCCCATACCCACCACCCACCCAACCCAACTCCCCCCCCCCACTTTACTAGCTTTGGCAATGCTAAATACCTATTCGGACGTGCCAATAAAGCATTTTTTGATTTGATTTGATTTGATTTGTCTCCATAACAACCGATTGCAGGTTTTTCACTGATATTCGAAATGAGATATACATGATCACATGGCGTTTATGGACACACACAAACGATATACAAATACACCAGTGCAAAATCGGACAATTCTTATGGGGCCACTACACAAACAAAAAATTAAATATACCCGTGAGAAGCCGGGTCCTCCTGCTAGTATTTAATATAATATTTAATTATATTTAATATTAATGTAATAGTGTATATATATTAGATATAGATTTATTACTTTAGTATCTACAATGCAAAATATTCAAATTTTTTATTAAAAGTGTTACAACAAGGTTAGAGGGAGGGTGACATACAACGTTAGTGCAAAGTTATGTTCCATACCACTATGCTGCTGCTCATGAATTCTGCAGATATTTCCTGCTGCTCCTGAGCTTGTTTATTAGTAGGATCCATTTGCAAGGGCTCGGCTATTGTGCCACAATCTGAATGTTCTTTGATGGCAAATAATTACTCCAATCCTTTTGACATGAAGATCCGCGGCCTGCCCTAGTTAAGCCAGTAATTAGCCTGTCCTCTTTTTTATTATTATTGAGAAAGTACAAATTATCCTCGTGTGTGTACTGGCCATTACTTCCCTCTTTTATTTGTGCCTTGCTCTCTTGTATCTTCCTGCACTTTTGATAGGCTGAATACAGCTGCACTAGAGCAAGATAAAACTCCGCTATCAAGATGATGAACAATTTGGATGAAGAGGCTTCGAGATGAACACAAAAGCTGAAGGAGTGCGACTGATGCAGTTCTGGACAGCTGAAGAATGCAGCATTCGGCAGATGAATAGCCCTCATTTGTGAATATACAGATTTTCCATCATGAATATATACTGAGTGCTGGTCACAATAAATAATATTTTTTCATACATAATATTTCAGGATCTCCCCGCCAAACAGCTGTAAATTGAAGGTTGCATTCAGTTTTCTCTATTCTCAAAGGGGATAATTAAGCTAAGATTATATTGTTTGATATATTAATGTAATGAGAAGCTATATTCTTATAGTTTTGTGACTTTTTTAGGTTTAGCTGTGTTGCAGATAGCATTCTCAATATATTTTAGCTTTAACAATGCAAATGTCAAGTAAAAGCCTTATAAGTTACATTGTAAGAAATTATATATAAATATGTGTACTGATATTCATTTTCTAGATATAAACATAGTAAGGGGCCTACACAGCCTTAATACATTGCTGGTCTCAAGCTGACCATAAACATGCAATATAGTGACTGCTTTCTCTCTTCACTCCACATTGCCATATTTCTAGATAGGAATAGAGTGACAACTGTGAGAAGGTGACAGGCAGGGTGCTGGAATCTCGCTATATTTCCCTCAGCTTTTTAACTTATTTGTGGTCCAGTGCGAGTCTTCGCAGTAGGCCTCAGCTCCAGGTGTAAGTCCTTGGCTCATTACTGAGCCAGAAAAAGGCTGCAGATCCATGGAGTGAAAGGAGGTGTGTGGGTCTGTCCTGTGACCCTGAGTCCGGTGACACAATATTGCGCTTGTTTTGTTCGTGTGGCTGGTGGTAAGCCACACATATAGTTAGGTTAACATTACTGTTCAGTTAGTGGCTCGGACGAGCAGGTTTTTATTTTGTTTTTGCCTGATGTTACGGCTGTATTTTGTTTTGCTCATTTTGTCCCTTAAGCCAAGGTTTATTTATTTTTCTGTTCTTTTTCTAAATAAACCAGTTTGCTGCACATTTTGTGTCCTTGTCTTGACTGTTTAGGTCCGCACCACTGCTTTTTCTGAGCTACCTCCCCCACACAACTTATCTGCCACAGAAACAATAGGGTCAACTTTGTACTTTTACATCTGAAAGGTAACCTATAAATGCTAAACTTCTGCTTTAGTATGGGCTGTTATAGCTGAAGAGACAAGTAGCAGACTACAATTCTTAGTTTTTGGAAAAAATGCAGTATACTTTAGTAAAAAATTCACAGCTGTACACGCGAGCGCTGCAGAAGGCTCCCGAACACTTCCCATTCACTTCAATGGGAGCGCTCGTAAAGCCGGCATTACGAGTGCTCCCATTGAAGTGAATGGGAAGTGTTCGGGAGCCTTCCGCAGCGCTCTCGTGTACGGCTGTGAATGAGGATTTTTACAAGCCCGGTGTTACTCCATGTGAAGGCAGCCTTAGATTGATTCCTGCTGCACTTTTTCGAAAGTGGGTGGACAAGTAGATGTGGTTAGCCTATCTAGCTGTCTCTACTCCAGATTTATCAACTGGGACTTTTTAAAAAAAAAATAAATAAATAAAAATTGTCATAAAAATTACTATATTCAGTGGTCTATTAAATGTGGAGTGACATCACAGGGCAGACATTTCAGACTTATAGATACCCTGTTTCCCAAAAATAAGACATCCCCCCTTCACCTCCTGGACCACCTACGGAGCTCTGCTAAGGAAGCTCCAGCTCCAGCCGCTGCATAAGACATCCCTCAAAAATAAGACAGGCCATATATTTCGGATGAGAATTTAATATAAGACATTGTCTTATTTTTGGGGAAACAGGGTATATCTAAATTATCAACCATTTGGCACAAATTACACCAAAGCAAACTCCATCAAAATTGACTTTAAAAATTCCTCATAGTGTTTAATTTCTACACCTGTATGTATGTCTATGCTTATGACTAGAGATGAGCGAGTAGTACTCGATCGAGTAGGTATTCGATCGAATACTACAGTAATCGAAATACTCGTACTCGATCGAGTACCACTCGCTGTTCGAATGTAAAAGTTCGATGCAGAACCAGCATTGATTGGCCGAATGCTATACAGTCGGCCAATCAACGCTGGTTCTTCTCCTACCCTTAGAAGTCTTCTCCGTGCAGCTTCCCTGCGGCGTGCAGTGCGGGCATGCGCAGTCGGCTCTGCCCAGGCCCGATGCCTAGCAGAGTGAATGAAGAGCCGGAAGACGCCGCGGGGACGCTGCAAGGAGAAGACTGCTCGGAGGATTCAGCCCGACCCTCACTCGTGGACTTGGTAAGTATAATTTGATCGAACGTTGCCTACCCCTGAAAAGAGCATTTTCCCACCCATAGACTATAATAGGGTTCGATATTCGATTCGAGTAGTCGAATATTGAGGGGCTACTCGAAACGAATATCGAAAATCGAAAATCGAACCTCGAACATTTTACTGTTCGCTCATCTCTACTTATGACTTCCATAAACTCACATTTGTAAATCAAGTTTGTTTTCTTAACTACATTTTACAATATAGGCTTATACAGTATGTCAGGTTTTCCATTTAGAGAACATATTTTAGGAGCATTTTCCAACATACATACCAGGCGTTCTGCCCAGGTAGACAATGCAAAGTTAGACTTAACTAGTCTTAAACTGCTCCCGATTTATCAAGTGGCTGGTTGATAAATCTGATGCATTTTTAGACTGACTTGTATTACTTTTCACTTATTTGACTGGCTTCTATATGTATACTGTATAATGCTTTGTGATCAAGATATTATTGCACAACATTAGCTTGTGCAATTTTATATACCCAGCCCATATCTCCCAATATGATGGACATCTTTCTCACAATCCCTTCACTCATTGATGTCAGGAGGTCTGCCTATGTGTTTAGTTTACTGTAGACAAAAGCTGTGTGTCAGGTGTCAAGTGGAAGTACCTGACACCCTGCCAAAAAAGTGTGTCAGGGTGATGAAAAGAAGAACAGCTACCTGGGAGACAGATGGGTGCAGATGAGCAGAGTTGTCCCTAGTAGTAGGCAGCAAGGCAGATTGGTTCCGTTGTGGTGACAACAAGGGCAACCAGGTCCCAGAAAGTTCAAGATCAGAAAGGCTATCCAGCTGTATAATGTTACTGTTAAATAAAGAGAGTCTGACACTATAATTTTTCCAGATGACAATATATAGCATATGAGGCTATCCTAGTACATATCCATGGAAAGAAGAAAAAAAAGATATAGATACTTTTCCCCCCGGCCTCCGCACAAGGAACACGCGTGGATCTGTCGCTCCGGCCTAAGTGCTCGAAAGTAACTTGTGAAAATGCGTTACGTAGCCTCATATCTTTTGGCCGTGCTCGGTGGCAATGACAACCCCAGCGTTGGTGACATCAAGAAGATCCTGGACAGCGTGGGCATTGAAACAGACAAGTCACTAGCAGAGAAGGTCATCAGTGAACTCAAGGGCAAGAAGATCGATGATGTGATCGCTCAGGGTAACACAAAGTTGGCAAGCATGCCCGCTGGTGGCGCTGTCGCTGCGTCCTCTGCCGGATCAGCTGCCCCTGCTGGAGGATCTGCTGCTGCACCAGTTGAAGAGAAGAAGGAAGAAAAGAAGGAAGAGTCTGAGGAATCCGATGAAGACTTGGGATTCGGGCTCTTTGATTAGAACTTGCGGCAGATAAAAATAAAATACTCCATGAACATTATTCTTGGCCGGAAATAGTAGTTCTTATAGATCCAGGGCACTTACTCCAGACTACATTGCTACTTAGAGATGAACTATATTTGCCGTGGTTTTTGTACTCCAATACTCTACTGTAACTCATGCCATACTAAGGCCTCAGCCCCTAAAGATTAGTATTTCTGTCTCATGAAGACAACTGCGGATTATGTCCCTAAATCATACTATTTTTTGTTTGTTTGTTTGTTTGTTTCATAGCCAGTGGCTGCATTCTTTATCACTTTGATGGGATATTTCCTTAGGGATCCCTGACATTATGCACTTTTGTACTAATCGTATGTATCACCTGGCTTAAAACCACACTACTGAGCATCTAGAAGAATGTGCATTTTTACTCAATTGTATCTTCTAAAGTTCTTTATATTTAAATATGGGAACAACCAAGCAAATCAAAATCGCTTAAACGTAGGAAATAGTGCCTGTCTGAAAAGTGTCCAGAGTCGTCTTCTCCATTGGCTGCTGGTTATCTAGTTAAAGAACTGGTCACAACCAGTCATGGGTGATCCTCTTAAGCTTGATTTTGTGTTTGAGTTTGGCAGCTCAGGTGCCTGGTTCGTTTTGGGACAAACAAGTTGGGAATGAACCGCACTTTAAATTGGCTTAAAACATAGTATAGAACAATCTTATGCCTTCTAGGAACCTATCTATCCAATTTCTAGCTGTCTAAGGCAAATGCAAAATGCAAAGTAACAATATTATACTTTGAATACTCTTTAAACCCCAGAGTATAATAAATGGAGGCCCAAACTAAATCTAAGGTTTAAAACTCCCACCAGTGTTCAGTTTAGATTATAGAGATGTAATGCATCTATACTTGTGACCTAACTAAAGGATCTACAGTAGTTCAAATTGAAAATATATTCTTAAGTATATCCTTAAAGGGGGTTACCAGTCTTTTTTTTTTTTTTAAAGGTCTGTTATTGCCATTAATGGTTAGAAGTACATCCATATCTTCTAGTGTTTTGAGCGATTTTTGGGTTTCTGTGGAAGCTCCTGGCATCTTCTGCATTTGTTTACTAGGTGTTAGCTTCCTGCTATGTAGTTTCTTGTTGTATCTTCTATACTATGTCCCTGTCACTTCTCCTCTCTTCTCTCTCATTCTGTTATACAACCCTCCCTAACTAGGCTATTCCACCCACTAGTAGCCCCCCTCACTGTCTTCTTAGCTATGCTAACCCGACCACTCCTAGCCCTTCATAAGTAACTAACTAAGCCCACCCCCATCACTTCATACTTACCTAGCCTCTGATCTGGGAGACAGCTTTTCCTTTCTTCTTCACTGTGCGCCAGTTGGACCAGAAGTACCTGTCAGGCCTGCGCAGTGGAGTGCTATCTCTACTGTGCATGTCTCCCAGACACAGCATCTCCAGCCTCCAGCAAGGGCTTGAAGAGAGGAGGAGTCATTCCCAGACAGTAAGGCTGGTAAGTATTGATGATGTTGGTGGACGGGGGAAGAGTACTGGTGACATTCTGTTTCGGAAGTGGTGAAACAGAACAACAATGGATTATCAGAAGTGTCCCTGGGGCAGTTCGATGATTATGGGTAAATATATATATATATATATATATTTTTTTATAGAAATAAATTAGAATTTAGGCGGGGGAGAGGGTTTAGTTTAGGGGTTAATTCATAGTTTATTATGGTCAACCCCTTTAAAAATCTATAGTAAAGATGCCATGTTTTGAAAGACATTTGACTTCTTTTGAACTGTCTTGGACACAGAACTTTTCCAAAGCATTCACTTTTAATTGCAAAACTCTAACAAAATATTCTTGGGATAGAAATTTAATAGAACTAGAGGAGCCTCTATTTTATCTCTTAAGCTTAGGTTTCACATATTTGGGGCTTCCTGGAAAATGTCCCTTTTTACCACAGTATAAAAAAAGACCTGGAAGTTTTCTATCTTTTTCTGCCTTGGTCAGTCTTTGAAACAATTGACATTGGTTTATATTTTAACACATTAGAATAGGTGATATACAGTACATGTACTTGTATGTACAGTAGTAGCCTCTCTAATAGAGATGAATGAACACCGTTCAATCGAATAGGTATTCAATCGAATATCAGGCCATTCGAGGTATTCGTTCCCAATCGAATACCACATGGCATACGCGGTAAAATTTCGTATCTTTTTGCACCAATAACTGTGCAGGGGAGGTGGGACAGGAACTAAGACAACTGAGGGATTGAAAAAAAATTGAAAAAACCCACTGGCTGCCGAAAACATGTGACCTCCCATTTATAAGAACGGCCGCCGCCATATTCGCCAGATTTGCGGTCAGAGATAGGGAGAGAAACATATCTGCTGAGGGCTAGATAGGCATTAGCTTCAGATAGGCAGGGAAAAACCAAAGAACAACAACAGCTCTTCTCAGAGCGATACACTGCAGGGACAGTAGTCCAGCTTTCCCCGGACGGTGCAAAACAGGGATACAGAACAGTTACTTGTTGCTATATACGTGCAAACCAGCTTTTGTTAGGGGTGTACCCACACAAAATATCAGGAATCCACATCAATTTCTTCTTGCTATATACGTTCCAACCTGCTTTTCTCAGGGGTGCCCCCCCCAAAAAAAAAAAAAATAGCAGGAATCCACAGCAGTTACTTCTTGCTATATATGTGCAAACCAGCTTTTCTCAGGGGTCCCCCCCCCCCCGAAAAATGGAAAATATCCACAGTAGTTGCTTCTTGTTATATATGTGCAAACCAGCTTTTCTCAGGGGTGTTTCCCCCCAAAAAAACTAGCAGGAATCCACAGCAGTTACTTCTTGCTATATACATGCAAACCAGCTTTTCTCAGGGGTGTCCCCCCAGAAAAATAGCAGGAATCCACAGTAGTTACTTCTTGCTATATATGTGCAAACCAGTTTTTCTCAGGGGTGTTTCCCCCCCAAAAAATAGCAGGAATCCACAGCAGTTACCTCTTGCTATATACGTTCCAACCAGCTTTTCTCAGGGGTGTCCCCTCCAAAAAATAGCAAGAATCCACAGCAGTTACTTCCTGCTATATACATGCAAACCAGCTTTTGTTAGGGGTGTCCCCCACAAAATAGTAGGAATCCACAGCAGTTACTTCTTGCTATATACGTGCAAAACAGCTTTTCTCAGGGGTGTTTCCCACCCCAAAAAAATAGCAGGAATCCACAGCAGTTACTTCTTGTTATATACATGAAAACCAGCTTTTGTTAGGGGTGTCCCCCCACAAAATAGCAGGAATCCACAGCAGTTACTTCTTGTTATATACGGGCAAACCAGCTTTTCTCAGGGGTGTTTCTCACCCCAAAAAAATAGTAGGAATCCACAGCAGTTACTTCTTGCCTTATACATGTAAACCAGCATTTCTTAGGGGTGTCCCCGCCACAAAATAGCAGGAATACAGAGCAGTTAGTTCTTGCTATATATACGTGCAAACCAGCTTTTCAGGCAGTGTGTAACCCCAAAACAGGGATACAGAGCAATTAGGTCTGGCTATGTATGCTCAATCCAGATATCCAGGGTGTGTACCCCCAAAACCTAGGTGGGAGACACTGAAATTCAGTCAGGCTATTTACACTCAATACATTTTTTTCATGGTGTGTACCCCCAAAACCTAGGTGGGAGAGACAGAAATTCAGTCAGGCTATGTACGCTCAATCCAGTTTTTCACGGTGTGTAACCCCAAAACCTACCTGGGAGACACAGAAATTCAATCAGGCTATGTACTCAGAATCCAATTTTTAAGGGTCTACCCCTTAATGCTGTACCCCGCAAAGCTAAGTGGGAGACACAGCAATTCAGTCACACTATATAAGCTTAATCCAATTTTTAAGGGTCTACCCCCCCAAAAGATAAGTGTGATACACAGCAATTCAGTCACGCTATACCAGCTCAATCCAATTTTTTGTTCAATCCAGTTTTGTTTGCTCTCCATGATGTGAACTATGCCTTTGTCTCTTGAAAAGCAACCTAACATGAAGTCAGCCATGTGTGCCAGTATGTTACTTGGCATGAGTTTGCTGCCCTCAATTGTAAGGGTCATTCTCCATTTCCTCCATTTTCCATTCCCCTTCACACCATGCTATAAACTTCACCCTCAAGCCTCGTGTGGGACAGTGACATGAAATGCCATTTCATCCCCCTCGTCTTCCTCTGCCAGTCAACAGTGAGAAGATGACAGGAGTGTGCTCTGAATGTTTTCAGCCTAGCAGAGCCTACTTCTCAATTACAAAAATGGCCGCACTTTGACCAGTATATCAGGCACAATGGTGTAGGTTTCAAAGAACCTTTGCACCAACAAGTTGAAAATGTGGGCCATGTGTGGACCATGTTTGAGTCTGGCAAGCTCCAGATCTGCTATCAGGTTCTGGCCATTATCAAATACGCAAACATACCTGGGCCCAGGTGCAGCAGGGAAAACCATATTGCCATATCATCCTGGATGGCATCCTTCACCTCGGAGGCAGTGTGCTGTCTATCCCCCAAGCTGATGAGCTTCAGCGTGGCCTGCTGACATCTCCCCATGCAAGTGGTACAGCGTTTCCAGCTCGTAGCTGGGGTTGATTTAACGGAGGAGGAGGAGGGTGGTGTTTTAGCACTCCTGCCAGGAATATTGGGCTGGGAGATAAGGCAGGCCGCCACAGTTTGCGACCCGGTCCCAGCCTCAACTACATTCAGCCAGTGTGCTGCGATTGAGATGCAGCGTCCCTGGCCACATGCACTTGTCCACACGTCGGTGGTCAAGTGGAACTTTGTGCAACTTAGCGCAGAACTTAAGGCCCGCCTGATGTTACAGGACACGTGCTGGTACAAGGCTCAACTCACCCTAAGGGCCAAAAACACTGCTGGTGAATTTTGTTCCATTCCAAAGGACTCTGTGTTTAGATTTAGCTCAGTCGCAGCTCCAGAACATGCCTTTGAAGGCAAGGTTTCCTTTAGTGGCTCCATCTCAACATGCTGATGATGGTGAAGCTTGGTTAAATCTGGTGTCGGAAGGGAAAGTGGTTTCAGATCTACATCTAAAGTACTGGAGCATGTTGTTTGGACTATTAACACCTGATCAGAACCCTGTAGAGGTAATGTAGAGTCCGATATTAGAGGACCATTACCGGTAGTAGTAGTTGCAGCCAATTCTACACCTTTGCGGTCCTCTAAATAAAAGTTACCCCCAGGACTTGATGCCAAAATGTTATCAATTTCACAATTAAAATTAAGGTCAATGTCTGGGTTCTCAGTCCAATCCACTGCATCAATCCCACACAATGAGAGTGATGGTTCTGGAACCACCGTTTTAGGGGCTAAGAATTTTAAAGGGGCTAACACTCTGCTGGTGCAAGGCTCAACTCATCCAAAGGGCAAAAAACTCTGCTGGTACAAGGCTGAACTAAGTTAAAGAGCCTTTAACTCTGCTGGTAAAAGGCTGAAGTCACTTCAAGGGCTTCAATCTCTGGTGGTAGCTCAGCTTAAGGGCCTCTAACTTAATTTGGAAGGGCTCACGTTAAGGGCCAGAAAAGTGAATTTTTGAAGGTCTTACCACATCACTCACACACACATACACAATGACAGTTAAGGGTGGGGGCTTTTGGATTTCCCATTGTCTATTCCATCTGTGGTTGTCATGGGCAACATGATTTAAAGGGATGCTTGTTAATGTTTCTTAAGCTTAAATTTGGGTTTCTGGCCATCCATTTGGGGAAGAAGGAAGGTTTCCAGGTATTTTCCCACTTTGATAGAGGTTTTTTTTTTTAATGTGGAAAGTGTGTAGTTGTTAGACTGTGATAGTGGGGTAAAACTGTGACTTGGGCTTGTTAGATGCCCCCAGTCATGCTTCCCCTGCTGTCCCAGTTGCATTCCAGAGGTGTTGTCATCATTTGCTGAGGTGTCATAGTGGACTTGGTGACCCTCCTGAGTCAAATGGTGGGTTTCCCTGAAACAAAGCATTTTTCCCCATAGACTATAATGGGGTTCGATATTCGATCGAATAGTCAAATATTGAGTGGCTATTTGAAACGAATAACGAATATCCAATATTTTACTGTTCGCTCATCTCTACTCTCTAAGTTTTTTTTTCTTCTTTTCTTTTCTTATGGTAGAGTTGGAAGGGACCTCAAGGGCCATCGGGTCCAACCCCCTGCAAGTGCAGGTTTTCCTAAATCATCCCAGCTATATGTTTATCCAGATTCCGCTTGAAGATTTCCATTGATGGAGCGCCCACCACCTCCCGTGGCAGCCTATTCCACTCTCTCACTACCCTCACTGTCAGAAAGTTTTTCCTAATGTCTAATCTGTATCTCTTTCCCTTTAGTTTCATCCCATTGCTTCTTGTACTTCCTTGTGCTAATGAGAATAGGGTAGATCCCTCTGCACTGTGACTACCTTTCAGATATTTGTAGACTGCTATTAAATCTCCCCTCAGCCTTCTCTTCTGCAAACTAAACAATCCCAGTTCTTTTAGCCGCTCCTCATAGGACATGGTTTGCAGACCTTCCACCATTTTGGTTGCTCTTCTCTGGACTTGCTCCAATATATCGATGTCTTTCTTGAATTGAGGCGCCCAGAACTGTACACAGTATTCCAGGTGTGGTCTGACCAGGGAAGAGTACAGCGGAATAATGACCTCTCTTGATCTAGAGTCAATGCTTGTCTTAATACATCCCAGAATTTTATTAGCCTAGTAATCTTTAGTCTCTGCTATGTCAAGGTCAGTGCAGCCTTCTTCAGCGTCTGCACCTTGGAATCAGAAGGGCAGTCCAGAAGCAACACGGGCAGAGATTGGCGAATAAAACATCAGCCACTACCTGTTAGAATAAACAAATAAATAGCTGTAGAACATGTACAGCAGCGGAGGTGAGTAAAAACAACAAATGGATATACTCACCTCTCCTAGCTATCCTCTTCTGGCCTCTTTCAGCCTGTGTCTGATGCCATGCACCCTGTGGTCACTAGACATGGCAAATATATTATATAGCAAATATTTATAAACAAGCAATCAGATGAAAGAGAAGGAGGAGGAGAGCAAATTAATAAGTCACTGCAGAGGTCTGTGAAGGCAGAGACCTAATCCTAGGCCTCAGTCCACTGCACGTGACATCATAGGAAGGCCTGAAGAGGACATCAGGTACTGCTTGGGTGTGGTGAAGATTATTATTAATTATTATTAATTATTATTATTATTATTGTTTATTTATATAGCACCATTAATTCCATGGTGCTTTACATTTGGGGGTTTACATACAATACACAAAATATATAGGTAGATATAATACTAACAGTGACCGACTGGCACAGTGGGGTAGAGGACCCTGCCCGTGAGGGCTTACAATCTGAAGATGCCTAGGAGAGGTGAAGCAAGGTAAATGTTTGCAATTTTTCATCACCTCCCATGGACCTCCGCTGGAGACCTCAGGGTATAATAGTACTTCATAGTTGACAAATCCCAAAAGTTTCATGCTTGGGCTGAACCTGAAACTTTTGAAAATTTGGGCTGAATCTAAGGCTAACACATCACAGTGTGGGGGCAAAAAAAGGAGCAGTATGTTATTTAGGGGCCAAAAAGAAAAGGAAATGTTATGTATGGAGGCCCTTATTACCCTTTATGCATGGGGTTTTTAAGGCTGCAGTGTTTTCTTTAAAGGCACGTGCTTGAAAATAGGGAATAAGTTTAAAGGCTTTTCCAAAGCTCCATGTTAATAAGTTATGTAAACAAATACTTTATACAAGGTCAGAGTTAGAATATAAACAATGTATATGCAAATTATATCCATTAAGTTGCAAATTAGCTTTAGTTCTGTTTGAATGTTTTCCTGTTGTATTTTATATTGTCAAGTGCACTTTGGTACTTCTCACTTTTGTGTACTCTACATGTAATACACCTATTAAAACAGGATTTTTTCCTCAAAGAAATATAACAATATTAAAATAAAAAAATATGACATCAAACTTATATCAAACTGTAACTTGTTACGTATTTGATGCTGAGTTTTTAAACCATAGAAACAATCAAATGAAACATGTTTTAATAAAGTTATAAGTCATAGAATAAAACTAGTTGAAACAAAGAACTGAAAAGAGCTCTATGGAGAAGGGAGGGGTGGAGAAGAGTTCTTCTGTCAGCTGTTTAATTCAGTATTTCCTCATTCTGTGCACTAGTAGCCTATTACCTACAATCTATCAATGTTTAAAGAGTTCATAATAGTAGTGTGTAAAATCAGTAATTATTAGAGATGAGCGAACAGTGAAATATTCGAGATTCGATATTCATTTCGAATAGAATCTCAATATTCGACTACTCGATCGAATATCGAATCCCATTATAGTCTATGGGAAAAAATGCTAGTTTCAAGGGAAACCACTATTCGACTAAAGGAGAGTCACTAAGTCCACGAGTAGCAGGAGGAGAGTGTTTAGGAGGAGTGCTGTGCAGTTAAAGCGCACGGACTCCATTATATTCTATGGGGTCCGTGTGCTTTAACTGCACAGCACTTGCAGTTGCGCTGATAAAAAGTAAGCTCCCTCGTAACTGCAACCTGCCAGTTCTCCCGACAAGCAAAGACGAACCTGCGGCAAATCAACGCTGGTTCTGCAGCAGGCTGGTCCTTGCTAGTCAGGAGAGCTGGCAACTTGCTGTTATGAGGCAGCTGACTTTTTTGTCATAGGAATACATTGACCATCGTTGATTGGCCAGTGTACAGCATTTGTCCAATCAATGCTGATTCTGCCGGAGGCTTGTCTGTGAGGAGGCGGAGTCTAAAATCGTGCCACAAGTGAGACTGCTGTCTTAGACTCCGCCTCCTTACAGACGAGCCTCCGGTAGAACCAGTTTTGATTGGCTGAATGCTGTACACTGGTCAATCAACGGTGGTCAATTCATTCCTATGAGAAAAAGTCAGCTCCCTCGTAACAGCAAGCTGCCTGCTCCTGGTAAGGACGAGCCTGCTGCAGAACCAGTGTTGATTGGCCAGTGTACAGCATTTATAAACAAGCAATCTGCGCCCGTGCATGGTTTAGCCAATCCTGCTGGGTTTCTGTCTTCTGCCCCGAGAAACTGGACAGGGGTCAGAAACTCGGCAGTCAGTTTTCAAACCCATTCAAGCAAATGGGTCTGAAAAGTTAGTGCCTTTGAGAGTTTTGTACCTGTCTGTGACAAAACCGTTTTTTTTTTTTTTTTAAAGTCCTGCATGTCCGACTTTGGTCTGGTTAAAAAAAAAAATGTTTTCGCCGTGGACAGGTACAAAACGTTCACGGGTGCTCACTTTTCAAACCCATCCACTTGAATGGGTTTGAAAACTGATTGCCGGGTTTCCGTCCACTGTCCAGTTTCTCGAGGCAGAAGAAGGAAACCCAGCAGGATTGTGTGCACGGACGCAGATGTCAACCCACCCTGACACTTAAATCTGATTTTCATAATAACTTGGAATGCAGTGTGATATATAAAATGTAACTGTCAGGATACGGAGTCACCGCGGTCTCCTTGCTGCGCGGCGTCTCCCTGGGAGACGTGTTAGGAGTTCTATTGGGTGTGCTTAGGTCATTAAGGGTTAATCTTTTCCTTGCCTTCAGTCTCCATGCCGTTAGCCATCAGGTGTGTTTCTCTGCTGCTATTTAAACTCCACCCAAGCATGGATCCTTGCCAGCCATTCACTTTGTGTTTCCTGGTCCCCCTGCTCAGTCTGATTCCCTGTCTGTTTGTATTCCATATGTTTCTTGGTTTTTAGACCCGGCTTGTATTTTTGACTATCCCTTGTCTTTCGATTTGGTACCTTTTATTATATCTCCTGGCTTGACCTCTTGCTCGTCTGACCTCGCCTTCTCTTCTGTGTCTTGCTGGGACTTGTGGTCCTCCCTGGTCCCATGCTGTTTAGTCTTTTGTTTTGCATTGCATTTACACTGTGCTTTCTGTTTAGGTGTGACCCTGTGACTCCAGTCCCTAGGACTTTCAGGGCCTCCTCTCCCCTTATACTAGCCGCCGGATAGAAAGTTAGGAGCCGTGGTAGGCGCACTTCAATTAGGAAGTGCATTGGTCTGCCTCATCTCAGATATTACAGCATAGTTATAGCTGCAGGGCCTGTGACCCCTTTTGTCATTAGTTGCACAGTGTTGCTTTCCCAGCTGTGTCACTTTGCACTGCCTGACCCTGACTCCAATCCTTACAGTAACTCTGCTTGCTAAGTGGAGAAAAAAACATATTTCCTTAATAAGATATATTAAAATTGTCATACATTAACCTGTACTTTTCTGAAAAGTTGTTTATAACTAGAGGTATGCTTTAAGGTCCTCCTTTAAGGTCATGGTCATATGCCATACGTTCTTGCAAGGAATTTTTCTGCACCACGGACATGTAAGAGAGTGAGTTCTGTATGTGGTTTTAACACAAGACCATACTCAAGGTAAGCCCAATGAAAAGGTAGATATATAACAGTACAGTTGAATTAGAATAGAAGACACAATACTTAAAGGGTCATCCCATGAGAAGAGAATGGGAGGACCTATCTCATACTGCTCATTATGCAGACATGCTGAATGTGGACATGTCCAATTTTGGACAGGGTTTCCATTTTAGTGAATGGGAGTTTGAGAGGTAACCAAAGTAAAGCTTTAGGCTATCTCTGGTGCTACCATTGAAGTAAATGGGAGCACTGTTGTAAATAAATTGCTTGTTGTGCAATTCCCTAGTGTTGCTGGAACAATGGAAGAAGAGAAAGACAGATAGTGAGCCCTAAACTCAACCCAACTCCTGTCCCTACCTAATTATAATAACCTAGAACAAAGAGGATTCAGTTGTTCTTTGCTCACAATTTGGACTATTTTGTTTAAGGTCTCCAGCCATTAATAGTTTCAGATTAATTGTTTTTCTTTTTTTGGTCCCTATGGTATCCCACAGAGATAAATACACAGAGACCAATTTGTTAATAGCTCCTTGTCCTGGAACACATCTACATTTTCTTATTGTTTGTTGCAATGCACTACATAGTACAAGGAAATATTCTGCTGTATTGAGTAACTAAAACAATGAACATTGGATACTGAGTCATTGTAATTCAGCACTATAAAATCTCTTCCGTACCCCTTTGTTCAAGATATTATATACAGTACTATAAGACATTCACTTAATTGTAACATTTCTTCTTTGTATAGCTTCATTGTTTTATACCATTTATCTACAGCTACATTTACATAGTAGAGTAGACACTTTGGTACAATCTGGAATATGGCTTTCAAGGACAGAATTGATGTTTTTTCTTAGAACAGTTTTTTTCTGTGTGGCTCATTATGTCCAATCCCGTGGTAAATTTTGTAATGCCCGTTAGCGTAATATCAATTAATCAATGTTAAGTGGATATTTCACGCTTTCCTTTGTATCAAGCTACAGAATAGTCTCCTTATATGGCGCTCGGTGGTTACCTATAATGTGTTTTTCCCTTTGAATTTACCATTGCTGTCTAACCTTCAACCTCATTCAACCAACAAAATAGACTACCTTCCAATAGCTGTGTTGGGTTTTGCCACCAAGTTGTTTTATTCTTAACTCCCTATTAACTTATGGTGGTACAGATGTGTCCTTCCTTACCTTTCTCATTGGCTGGACATGTCTAGATATGTATACATGCCATGAGAGGACCAACCTTTCTCAATATGAATAAATTATATCAACTCATCACTTTTTCTTAGAGCATTATACTGTATGGGGGGGCTTATAATGTAGCATTAAACTGTTATACTATGTGGGGGGCTATAAGGTCCATTATACTTTGTGAGGAGCACCAATGTGGTATTATAATGTGTGGTGAACACTTGAGGATTTTATTGAACATGGGAATTATAATATAGGGAGCACTATGGAGTAGTATGCTATGAGAAGGCAACAATTATAACTATAATTATAATTATTTGTAAGGGAAATGACTAGGGTTGAGCGATCAGGATCGGAAAAGATCGGATTCCGATCGGCGATCGAGTAAATTTCACGATCGCGATCGGAATTCCGACCCGATCTTTTCCAGTGGGATCGAGATTGGAGGTTATCTCAAGATCGGCTCAACCCTAAAAGTGACTTTTCCCACAGAAAAGCATTGACTAGGGTTGAAGATCAGGATAGGAAAAGATCGGATTCCGATCGGCGATCGAGCAAATTTCACGATCGAGATCGGGATCGAGATCGGCTGGAAAATGATAGGAAATCGGATTTTAAAATCGATCTTGAAATCTCAAGATCGGCTCAACCCTAGAAATGACTCTCTTCCTCTCTCCACCAGTGAGCACTACTGCAGATGTCTGCCTTACCTTTATTTTACTTACACTACTAGTCCATTTTTCAACATAGTACAATGTTTCTTAGTGCCCTGACACAACGTAATGCTCCATTAGTGCCCCATACAGAACATAATGCGCACCCACACAGAGGTGTAACAGGACATTTCTTGGTCCCAATGCAAATTCTGTACCAAGGCCCCCAACTATAATGCAGTGTTTCTAGTAGTGATCTCATTGTAGTGAGAAGAGACACCTCATAGGCCCCATCAGATTTCTGGGCCCTGATGCGTCCACACCCTCTGCACTTCCTCCCTCTATCAACAAAGTATAATTTCACCTTAGTGCTCCCCACACACTATAGTGCTCCTTAGAGCTCCCTGCATATTATAACACTGTAATGTCACTTTAGTATCCCTCCTTAGAGCCTCCCACATAATATAATGCCACATTAGAGCTCCCACACAGTATAATGCTCCTTGGTGCCATCCATGCAGCATAATGCTACTTAATGTCCCCACTACCCTATTATACTGTGTGGAGGCACCAATAGGACATTGTATCATGTTAGAGACCACTAATAGGTTGTGCATCTTAACCCTCTACTATTCACATAAAAATAACAAAAAAAAACCTCCCTAAAATGTCAGTTTTTGAATTCAAGATTTTGAATAAATATTGCTGGTACGTAATTCAGGTGCCTTATATACATTTTAACCCTTTAGCAATCTGACGCAGTCTTAAACCAGTAATCAGTTAGTGACATAGGGTCAGAACGTGTTTAGCTACGCCCTTTCGTAAAGAACACTTTCCTTGAAAAGGCCACACCTAGTTTTGTCTCAATCTGCCATTTACAATTCTCCCTGTCCTGTGTATGCACATGTAGTTCCAATTTGTATGTTTCTTTGTAGCTTTTCAAAATAACATGATTTTGTGAGATTTTGTCATAAATGTTTGTCCTATTTATGACTATTTCTGCCCCCTATTGGTTGTCTTAGTGATTACTGCCTGACAAGTATTTTGTTAGTATATTGGAATATTGTACAAACAAATATTAGTGGGCAACCAGGAAACAGACAGCGTGGTAGCAGGGATATAATCTTACATCCTAACACCTTCACATACCATAATGTACATTTATGTTGAGTTGGTGCCATAGGAAGGGGATACTGTAACACAGCTGATGACCAGCTGCAATACCCACAATTGGAAATATTTCCATTCACAGGTGTTTACCTCTTAAGGGGAATTCACACGGAGTAATCTGGCGCGCGTCCAATGCACTGAAAAGTGGTGTGACTAATGCTCAGAAAGTAAGTAATAGGAACCCCTTAGATGATAGAGTCACTATTGACCATGGCAAGAGTCGTAAGGGGAATTCACACGGAGGAAACTGGCGTGCAATCTGGCAAGTATACAGCGTGTCAGAGTTTGCGCGCTCAAAAAGATCCCATTGATTTCAATGGGAGTTACGAGCGTATACGCCGCATAATTTTGCACCTGCAAAATTACGGGCGCAAAATCACGCATCCAGTTCGACGGAAGTAAGTCTATAGACTTGAAAAAGGGCATTGTGCCCGAAACACGTAGTGTTCCTTCAACTGAAATAAAGTCTATTCATTTGACATTTGGCTGAGCGCGGTGATCCTCTTTAATCTATGGTCCTTCCCAATATTGAAATCAATGGGATCTTTTTGGGCGCGCAAACTCTGACATGCCGTATACTTGCCAGATTGCGCGCCAGTTTCCTCCGTGTGAATTCCCCCTACGACTCTTGCCATGGTCAATAGTGACTCTATCATCTAAGGGGTTCCTATTACTTACTTTCTGAGCATTAGCCACACCACTCTTCAGTGCATTGGCGCAATCTGGCAAGTAAATATTCCATCATGTTTACAGATATTGTCAGTCACTGTCCCATATAGGGCTCACAATCTACATTCCCTATCAGTATGTCTTTGGATTGTGTGAGAAAGTCAAAGTACCCAGAGGAAAACCCATGCAAACATGGGAAGAACATGCAAACTCCTTGCAGATGTTGTCCTTGGCAGTATTCGATCCTGTGACTACAGTACTGCAAGGCTGCAGTGCTAACTACTTGTGAAGGATACCGCCTTACCAAAGGCACTTTGACACACCTGCTGATTACCCGTCTTCCTTACTTTCCACTCACACCCTGTGAGTGTGTCTGGATCTTATAGGATCATATGAAACAAACTTTCCAAATTTTATATATTTATTAACCCTGAATGGATCGGTACTAGCCATTTAACATATGCAGAAATATATATATCAGTGGATGAGCAAATACAGTTACAGCACAATACAGTACAATACATAAAATAAAAGGGAATAAAATATAGAAAGAAATGCCAAACAAATCTCTGAAGCCTATATCCTAGGCTTCAGGGCACATGCTTCAGAACATAGCTTCAACCTGCTCCTCACATAGCTTGCAGAAGTAGAACTCCTTTGGTCCCCTCCTCCAGAGAAGAGCAGTCCAAGAGCATGTGGCATGACAAATAAACCCTCCCCCCAGGTAAGGCCAGATAACTATCCCAGTCTCCTACCATAGCGATGTCACTAGTGATATCAGCCCAGCCCTCCATCTTTGAAACCAAATAAATAAGAACAGTCATAATTCCTTGCCAAATGATCATAAGGTAAGGCCAGTGGTATGATGGGGTTTGTAGTGAGGTCCATATTGTGTTGACACCAAGGATGATACCCTCATCCCCTTTGGGTAATGAGTTCAGTGCCTGGACCCTTTCCCTGTTCTCAACACTAGCAAGTTGACTTTCAGTGTTTGGGTTGGCCTGGCACACCAGAGAAATTTACCAGTGCAACTCTGACATGTCCTCCTAGACAAATATTATGAGAAAACCATACTTTCTTTGAAGTCTGACCCAGGGGCAACCTGTCTGGCTGATGCATATTGAGAGCTTCTTCAGCATACATCTCTAGAATACCTCCATGCTGGAATAATTACGTTAGCACTTGTTTTGTAAGCAAAGGCCTGTGTATATGCCTCTCTGGGAAACAAAGGGTTTGATTAAATCAGAAATACCACATTCCTATGAACAAGAGTTAATATGAGCATGTTATGTTACACAGAAGATAAATACATGACTGATGGTCTCTGATCATCTCACTACTACAACTTGTTCCACAAAAGTAAAGGTGTTGTCTGGTCCCAAATTGATTTTTCACACTAATGACCTATCCACAAAATTACACAGAAAAGAAAATCACCATTTCTTAAAGGCCAAAACTTACTTACACCTCCTTCACATGACCGTTTCGATCCACAATTGCGGATCCACATTTGTGGATCAAAGTACATAGACATGAATTTCTATGGACCCATACATACATCTGTAGTTTTCATGGCCATAGTAAAGAGCTTCACAATATGGATCAGGTCCCATACTTACGCTAGGTTCACACCTGCATTCTGGTCTCCGTTCTGTGGTTTCTGTCTTCTGCATGCAAGAAGATGGAAACCACAGACTGTGTCCGGCCGTGAGTGGTGGTGAGCGTTTTATGCTCTCCGCCGCAAAACCGTTTTTTAAAATCTGGACACAGAGTACCCGGTTTCGCGGCGGAGAGCATAAAATGCTCACTGCCGCTCATGGCCGGACATCTTTCTCACCCATTGGGTGAGAAAGAGTCCTGCAGGTTTCCGTATCCTGCCTCTGTTTTATGCAGGAAACGGAAACCTGTAGAACGGAGACCGGGCGAAGAAGTGAACGAGCCCTTATCCATATTTGCAGCTTGGTCCATTCAAACTAATGTATGGGTGAGGGAAAAATATGGATGACAGAGAACAAGGAGCATGTGTCATCCATAACATTTTTACTGACCTGTACACTGTACATGCGCAAGAGGCTTTACTGTGTCTTTAATGGGCATTTTAGAGGTCAGCTACACCAAACATTCTCCTACATGGAATAAATATATATATATATATATATATATATATATATATATATATATATATATATATATATATAGTATGTACATACACACACATTAGGACAGTTATATTCAAGTACTAATGGACACTTTTTCAAGCAGTTTGAGACTTGTAAGCTAATTCTTATCACCTTTCTAGAGCTGTTATTTCATGTGACTAAAGGCTTTATTTTTACGATGCCTTACATAATAACTTTAAAAATTCCTTGGTTTCACACCTCAATGTGTCTGGGAATTAAAATTAGAATGCCAATTAGCAGTCTCATTTTAGAGACACAGATGGAGCAACCATAAATAAGCACAGTTAGTTTAGTGCCAAAATGGGCCCTTAAGCTGTTTAAGTGTAAGCAATGCTGATCTTTCATGTATTCAAGGTGCATCAATAATTATTGTTTCCAAAGACACAAGATGTTAAGTATATTAGATGTCTCTTAATAGTTCATATTGTCTTATGCTGATAAAAAATAGACTAGATAATTAGATCTAATATGAACTGCCGTGCCTACAGACACTTCAGCTATTCTGATAAATAAACATATTTAACTTGTGTGAAGAATTTGCTGAATATTGCTATAAATTGCTGCTGTATTTTTTCTTAATACTTCAAAAGTAAGTAAAATTCACACAATTTTTTTTTTTTTAAAACAAGCTGTTATTGATTATATTTCCATTAATTTTTCAATCCAATTTCTGGGCAAATATTTTCCAATCAAAAATACATTCCCACACATATAAATATATACTTGCACATATAAATATACTCAAATACCTACATATATACTAACACTTATAAATACATGCTTACACATCTACATAAATACTATTAGTAGTATTAGTATATACAGGTCTGGATGAATTTGTATATATGTTACCAGCAATGTATGAAATCCGGCATTCTATACAATGCCTAGGCATTGTATAGAATGCCTAAAACTAGCCAGTAGGGTTGAGCCAATCTTGAAATTTCAGGATCATTTTTAAAATCCGATTTCCAATCATTTTCCATTCGAACCCGATCCCGATTCCAATACTGATCCCAATGCAAGTCAATGGGATTTTTTTAATAATCGAAGATCGGATTTTAAAAAACGATCCTATTCGTTACACAGCATGTAGTCCAAAAATTGTTTACATTTTTGGACTCCACGCTGTGTAGTGATTAAAAGAAAATCCCCCCTGGCATCTGCTTACCTGCACAGACCCGCTGCCGCTGCCTCTCCCAGTTCTTCTTGGTCCGGTCCGGTCTTGGTCTCTCCTTCACAGGCCTTCAGAGCGCCACCACCTCCTTAGGCTAGTGTTAGAGATGATGGGAGTAAGTGGGGCTTGTTGTGGCTTAGGAGAGTGTGAGTGGGGAGACGTGAGTGCATCACTCACGTCTCCTCTCCCAGTATCTGCCCCCATACTCCTAAGCCACAAGCCCAGCCTTCTCCAAGCATCTCTATAATACTAGTCTAGGGAGGCAGCTGGGCGCAGGGCACTCTGAAGGCATGTGAAGGAGAGAGGAGTAGACCAGAAGAGGGCAGCTGCAGCACTTCTGTGCAGGTAAGTTGAGCAAAGTTCACGAGTAGATAGATACTACTGTACATTGACTTGTCTAGTAGATAGACAAGTCAATGTACAGTAGTATCTATCTACTGTATCTATCAAACTTGCCTTGTTGTCCTCACAGCAGCGCAGCACACAGTGATTTACCGAAGCCTGCCACTCTTCTGCTTCGTCCCTGTTTTACCATATATTCAGCTGAGTATATGGTAAAACAGGGACGAAGTAGAAGAGTGGCAAGCTGCGGTAAATCCATGGTAATGAATGGACGCAGCCGGCACGCAGGGGGTTAATCGTCCAGCTGCTTCCATTCATTCCTATGGGTGCTATGCTTTTCCCACAATGATTGACCAGTAGTCAAGCATTGTGGGAAATAACCTCCAATCTCGATCCCGCCTGAAAAGATCAGGATCGGAATTCCGATTGCGATCGTGAAATTTACTCGATCGCCGATCGGAATCCGAACATTTCCGATCCCGATCACTCAACCCTACTAGCCAGCAATGTATGAAACTATTCGTCATTTCTCACATTGCCTAGGCATTCTATGCAATGCCGAATGAGAAAGCGGCAAAGTATGAAATAATAGGTGACCTTCGTTCTCACTTCGCTTCTTCGGGTTCCTCGGCAAGGCACTAGCACTAGCAGCAGCAGCATCTCCAATGATCACGTGCGCTTCGCTTCTAGCATGAACTAATAGGTGACCTTCATTCTCGCTTTGCTTCTTCACTCCTTGGCAAGACACTACATCATCATCAGCAGCAGCATCATCGCCATCATCCTCATCTCCAATGATCATGCGCTTCAGTTCTAGCATGAAGTCACCACCGCGCACTCGCGATACGATGGTCTCTTTCTGCCGTTGCCTCAGGCTTACACTTAGTTCAGCAGCATCTCCGATGATCATGCGTGCTTCTAGCATGAACCTGACAGTCTTCTCTGCCGTTGCCTCAGGCATTTGAAATTCGATTTAGTTTGGTTTTGTTCGTGAATGAATGTCCATGAAAATGTGGGAAGGGGAGGAGGAGTAAGCTGGAGTATTGGAGAAGAACATGAAACAACGATTCGATGATGAATTGTCCAAAATTCGAGAGAACGCTGCCAAAAATAGTATTTTCTTAAGCCAAACTACTTACCCGAAGTTAATCAATGATGTCCAAAAAGCCAAAATGACTACTAAGAAGGAACCCAGGGACTATTGGTTGCTGAATCGCTATGATGTGATGATTGTAGAAAACAAAAGTAAACTCATTTATCCTGTTAAAGAAGGCATCAGTACTATCCAGTATTACGTCACGGACTCTGAGTTATTTCATTTCACGCACTTCACGGAGCTTGTTTGGGGTTTTTCATACTTTGCATAAATAGCATTTGGCATTTTATAGAATGCCTAGGAAAGTACGTAACGATTCTCCCATTTCATACATTGCCTAAAAACGCCGGGCATTCTATACAATGCCCATGCATAGAGATGAGCGAACAATAAAATGTTCGAGGTTCGATATTCGTTTCGAGCAGCCCCTCAGTATTCGACTACTCGAATCGAATATCGAACCCTATTATAGTCTATGGAGGGAAAATGCTCGTTTCAGGCGTAGGCAACATTCGATCAAATTATACTTACCAAGTCCACGAGTGAGGGTCGGGCTGGATCCTCCGAGAAGTCTTCTCCTTGCAGCGTCCCTGCAGCGTCTTCTGGCTGTTCATTCACTCTGCCAGGCATTGGGCCTGGGCAGAGCTGACTGCGCATGCCCGGCGACGGCGAGGGGAAGCTGCAGGGAGAAGACTTCTAAAGGTAGGAGAAGAACCAGCATTGATTGGCCGACTGTATAGCATTCGGCCAATCAATGCTGGTTCTGCATCGAACTTTTCCATTCGAACAGTGAGTGGTACTCGATCGAGTATGAGTATTTTGAATACCGTAGTATTCGATCGAATACCTACTCGATCAAGTACTGCTCGTTCATCTCTACCCATGCATGTTTTTCATACATTGCCTGTAACACATATATATATATAAAATTTGTATTAGTTAGCATATACCTGTTGGCATGAATATATATATATATATATATATATATATATATATATATATATATATATATTCATGCCAACAGGTATATGCTAACTAATACAAATTTTGTAGCAGCACCCTGGTGAAAAGCATCAACGCATATATAAATAGGGTAGCCTCTTGACATCACATGCCCAAAGGCCATCTCTGAATGCCAATGTCGTAACACATAGAAATACATACACATATAAATATATATACACTCACATACAATAACTATATAAACTTCACTCACATACACTTACCATATGAATGACACTTTAGTGGGGTTCATAAGCAAGAAATCAGTAACCTGTATGATGCTAACAGGGCAAAAGAGCCTCAAAATGACAGCAGACCCCCTCCCCACCCTCTCTGTCCACGACAACTTTAAAAAAGTCAAAACTTCTTTTTTTTTTTAATAAGAAGCTGAGGTGGAGGATTGGGGTATTAAAGGGGCACAGAAAGTTTTTATAAGTAGCCCTAGCAGAAAAGAAAAAGCAAGTTTCTTAAGTATAAAGCTGCACAATTGGCTCATATTTGGTAAATTCATATACTTTGTAACCTCTACATTATTTTAAACCAACAATGTAGAGTTAAAACGAAAATGACTATACAATTTACAGTCCTATACCCAGTATTACAAAACCGTAAGGTCCATTAAGTCCTTTAAAAGATGTAACTATACAAGTAGTTTTGAATGAACCTGTCTTGTGAATAACATTAGGAAATGACACTGGAGCAGGAAATATTAATATTGCCCATTAAGAAACAAATTTGTTAAAATGTTATCTATCCACACTATACATAGATGTTGATGATCCAGAGCTAAAATGTGAATAGTGGTTGACAATATATGTAAATTGTTACGAGCTTGGATGCAAAAGATTTCTTTGCACTAGTAGATTCCTTTATTGTAACATACCCAACTGCAACTAATATATAAAATAAAGACATTTCCTTAATGAGATCGCTAAATATTTTAACAAAATGCAATGCTGTGAAAAATTGTCAAGGGCACTTTTATACTTAAGTTTAGAAATGGTTATTGAATTATTTAAGAAATCGGGCCTGGCAGCTTCTGTGCATGTGTGTTTTTATGTTTATGTTTACAATATGTCGCGCATTTTTTTCATACAAAGGATTTACTAAAAGATATCATCCACTGAAGTGGACGTAATGTAACAGCTGTAGGCTTGTGTTACATGGTAGGTAAAATGCAAAAACTAAAAGATATGCCCCATAAGGCTTTGGCCCCAACTTGCAGAATGGCTGCATTTTTTTTTTATCATAGAGTTTGATGTGGATTTTTAAGCCAAAACCAGGAGTGGATTGAGCGGAAGCGAGAAATATAAATGTCTCCTTTATTTTTGCATCTATTTTTCAGCTACTCAAAAAAACGAAGGAAAAATATCTGCAACAAAAAAAGCTACTTTTTGGCCACATGGCTGATGCCCAGCACTGTGGAAACAACATTTTTGTTGCAGATTGTGCTGCAGTTTTTTCAGCCAAAGTCAGGAGTGGATTAAACATAAGGGAAATGCTTAAGTGTTTCCTTGATATTTTCCATTCCTTTGCAAGTCAATCCTAATTATGGCCCAATAAAATGTAATAAAAAAAGCTGCATTTCTGCAACATGGGGTCTCAGATGCGGCTCGCTACCTGCAAAGTGGCAGTGATTCTGGCTAATCCCATTTATAAATTGCAGAAAAAAATCTGCAGTGGAAAAGATGGCATTTTCAAAACAGCTTGTTTTTAAAAATTGCAGCATGTCAATTGTAACTTCAGTAACACTGGCATTTTCCATATAGGTATAATAGGGGCAGAAAGTCCGGAGAGAAGAACTCTGCAGAAAAAAAATTGACGCATTTCCGCCATGGAGTCTTAGTCATGGAGTCTTAGTCTAAAGGTGTTTTCAGAGTTCTTCTTAAAGGGACTCTATCAGCAAAATCTGATAGAGCCCCACATATGCGTGAGTAGCCTTTAAAAAGCTATTCAGGCACAGCTAAAGTTATATTAACCCCTTCCCGCCGATGGCATTTTTTGATTTTCGTTTTTCGTTTTTGACTCCCCTCCTTCTAAACCCCATAACTTTTTTATTTCTCCGCTCCCAGAGCCATATGAGGTCTTAATTTTTGCGGGACCAATTTTTCTTCATGATGCCACCATTAATTATTCTATATAATGTACTGGGAAGCTGGAAAAAATTCAGAATGGGGTGGATTTGAAGAAAAAATGCATTTCTGCGACTTTCTTACGGGCTTCGGTTTTACGGCGTTCACTGTGCGGCCAAAATGACATGTCCCCTATATTCTGTGTTTCGGTACGGTTCCAGGGATACCAAATTTATATGGTTTTATTTACATTTTGACCCCTTAAAAAAAATCCAAAACTGTGTTAAAAAAAATTTTTTCTAAAAGTTGCCATATTCCGATGGCCGTAACTTTTTTATACGTAAGTGTACGGGGATGCATAGGGCATCTTTTATTGCGGGGCTGGGTGTACTTTTTAGTTCTACCATTTTCAGGAAATGTTCTTGCTTTGATCACTTTTTATTCTAATTTTTATCAGAATCAAAACAGTGAAAAAACAGCGGTTTGGCACTTTTGACTATTTTTCCCGGCGTTTACCGAACAGGAAAAATATTTTTATAGATTTGTAGAGTGGGCGATTTCGGACGCGGGGATACCTAACATGTATATGTTTCACAGTTTTTAACTACTTTTATATGTGTTCTAGGGAAAGGGGGGTCATTTGAAATTTTAATACTTTTTATATTTTTTTATATTTTTTTTTACTTTTTTTAATTAATTTTTTTGCATTTATTAGACCCCCTAGGGGTGTTGAACCTCAGGGGGTCTGGTCACTAATGCAATGCTTTATAATGCTAATGCATTGCAATGCATTGCAAAAAATCATCCTCTCTTTTGCAGGCTGCATAGACCAGCCTTCCGGCTGTCATGGCAACGTGACGTTGGCCCTGGAGCATGCTCCAGGAGCCGGCGATCACTGGCAAAATGGTGGCGCCCATGCGCCGCCGGGAAAATGGCGCCTCCGGCGCCTTTGACCGCGGCGCCAGAGGGGTTAATGCCTCCAATTGGTCCGGGGACCGATCGGAGGCATTAGAGCCGGTTGTCTACTGCTTAAAGCAGTAGACACCCGGTGGCTATGGCGGCCGCCCGGCTCTCGGGCGTTCGCCATAGTTACAGACCCAACATGCGCCGTACTATTACGGCGCATGTCGGGAAGGGGTTAAACTACCCCCCAGTTTTAAAATAAAACCCTAAAAAAGAATGTGATCTACTTACAGATCATGCACGCTGAGAGGGCATTCAGGGTATGCCGTCTTCTTCATCCACGCCTCTTCTTCCTCCGATGTCTTCAGGTCCCGTCCTCCTCCGGCGCTCGCGAACTGACATTGATATAAAAAAACCCGGCCTGGGCGCATGCGCAGTAGCTGTAGTAGAAGCCGCATGCTACTGCGCATGCGCCCAGGCCATTTTTTTATATCCAGGTCAGTTCGCGAGCGCCGGAGGAGGACAGGACCCGAGGACATCGGAGGAAGAGGAGGCGTGGATGAAGAAGAAGACACACCCTGAATGCCCGCCCAGCATGCACGATGCGTAAGTAGATCACATTCTTTTTTAGGATTTTATTTTAAAACGGGGGGGGGGGGGGTTAGTTTAATATAACATTTACGGTGCCTGAATAGCCTTTTTAAAGGCTATTCACGCATATGTGGGGCTCTATCAGCATGATTTTGTTGATAGATTCTGATAAAAATTAGAATAAAAAGTGATCAAAGCAATAGCATTTCCTGAAAATGTTAGAACTAAAAAGTACACCCAGCCCCGCAAAAAAAAAGCCCTATGCATCCCCGTACACGGAAGTATAAAAAAGTTACGGCTGTCAGAATGGCGACTTTTAGAAAAAAAAATTTTTAACACAGTTTTGGATTTTTTTTAAGGGGTTAAAATGTAAATAAAACCATATAAATTTGGTATCCACGGAATCGTACCAAAACGCAGAATACAGGGGACATGTCATTTTGGCTGCACAGTGAATGCCATAAAACCGAAGCTCATAAGAAAGTCGCAGAAATGCATTTTTCCTTCAAATCCACCCCATTCTGAATTTTTTTCCAGCTTCCCAGTACATTATACAGAATAATTAATCATGGTATCATGAAGAAAAATTTGTCCCGCAAAGATTAAGACCTCATATGGCTCTGGGAGCGGAGAAATAAAAAAGTGATGGGGTTTAGAAGGAGGGGAGTCAAAAATGAAAAATGAAAATAAAAAATGTAATTGGCGGGAAGGGGCTAAAGTAAATACAATATAAAAATAGAGAGTCTTCAGTAGTTGGTACCTTTTTTTAATGGCTAACCAAAATGATGACAAATTGCAAGCTTTTGAGGCTGCTTAGGCCCCTTCGTCAGGCATGGTTTAAACACAATTTCTGAAGGATGTACAGTCCTATGAAAAAGTTTGGGCACCCCTATTAATCTTAATCATTTTTTGTTCTAAATATTTTGGTGTTTGCAACAGCCATTTCAGTTTGATATATCTAATAACTGATGGACACAGTAATATTTCAGGATTGAAATGAGGTTTATTGTACTAACAGAAAATGTGCAATATGCATTAAACCAAAATTTGACCGGTGCAAAAGTATGGGAACTCTTATCATTTTATTGATTTGAATTCCCCTAACTACTTTTTACTGACTTACTGAAGCACAAAATTGGTTTTGTAACCTCAGTGAGCTTTGAACTTCATAGCCAGATGTATCCAATCATAAGAAAAGGTATTTAAGGTGGCCAATTGCAAGTTGATCTCCTATTTGAATCTCCTCTGAAGAGTGGCATCATGGGCTACTCAAAACAACTCTCAAATGATCTGAAAACAAAGATTGTTCAACATAGTTGTTCAGGGGAAGGATACAAAAAGTTGTCTCAGAGATTTAACCTGTCAGTTTCCACTGTGAGGAACATAGTAAGGAAATGGAAGACCACAGGGACAGTTCTTGTTAAGCCCAGAAGTGGCAGGCCAAGAAAAATATCAGAAAGGCAGAGAAGAAGAATGGTGAGAACAGTCAAGGACAATCCACAGACCACCTCCAAAGAGCTGCAGCATCATCTTGCTGCAGATGGTGTCACTGTGCATCGGTCAACTATACAGCGCACTTTGCACAAATAGAAGCTGTATGGGAGAGTGATGAGAAAGAAGCCGTTTCTGCACGTACGCCACAAATAGAGTTGCCTGAGGTATGAAAAAGCACATTTGGACAAGGCAGCTTCATTTTGGAAACAAAAATTGAGTTGTTTGGTTATAAAAAAAAAGGCATTATGCATGGCGTCCAAAAAGAAACAGCATTCCAAGAAAAACACATGCTACCCACTGTAAAATTTGGTGGAGGTTCCATCATGCTTTGGGGCTGTGTGGCCAATGCCGGCATCGGGAATCTTGGTAAAGTTGAGGGTCGCATGGATTCCACTCAGTATCAGCAGATTCTTGAGAATAATGTTCAAGAATCAGTGACGAAGTTGAAGTTACGCCGGGGATGGATATTTCAGCAAGACAATGATCCAAAACACCGCTCCAAATCCTCAGGCATTCATGCAGAGGAACAATTACAATGTTCTGGAATGGCCATCCCAGTCCCCAGACCTGAATATCATTGAACATCTGTGGGATGATTTGAAGCGGGCTGTCCATGCTCGGCGACCATCTAACTTAACTGAACTTGAATTGTTTGTCCAAAATACCTTTATCCAGGATCCAGGAACTGATTAAAAGCTACAGGAAGCGACTAGAGGCTGTTATCTTTGCAAAAGGAGGATCTACTAAATATTAATGTCACTTTTCTGTTGAGGTGCCCATACTTTTGCACCGGTCAAATTTTGGTTTAATGCATATTGCACATTTTCTGTTAGTACAATAAACCTCATTTCAATCCTGAAATATTACTGTGTCCATCAGTTATTAGATATATCAAACTGAAATGGCTGTTATAAACACCAAAATATTTAGAACTAAAAATTATTAAGATTAATAGGGATGCCCAAACTTTTTCATAGGACTGTATATTTATGCAAAAAGAGACACACAGGAATAGAATGCTTGGTGGGAGAGTAGATGGTAATTAGTACACACAAGTAAAAAAAAACATCAGTTCACAAGACCCTCATCAGTTCAAAGAGTGGCCTTTATGGTTGCTTTGATTAGTGATTAGAGATGAGCGAACAGTGTTCTATCGAACACATGTTCGATCGGATATCAGGGTGTTCGCCATGTTCGAATCGAATCGAACACCACGTGGTAAAGTGCGCCAAAATTCGATTCCCCTCCCACCTTCCCTGGCGCCTTTTTTGCACCAATAACAGCGCAGGGGAGGTGGGACAGGAACTACAACACTGGGGGCATTGAAAAAAATTGGAAAAAGTCATTGGCTGCCGAAATCAGGTGACCTCCATTTTAGACGAATAGTGGATTTCAAATCCGGGTCATATGAGAATGTGAACTTTGTGACTATGAGACAGGGATAGCTGTACAGGCAGGGATAGCTAGGGATAACCTTTATTTAGGGGGGAATGTTATTAAAAATAACTTTTTGGGGCTCTATCGGGTGTGTAATTGTGATTTTTGTGAGATAAACTTTTTCCCATAGGGATGCATTGGCCAGCGCTGATTGGCCGAATTCCGTACTCTGGCCAATCAGTGCTGGCCAATGCATTCTATTAGCTTGATGAAGCAGAGTGTGCACAAGGGTTCAAGCGCACCCTCGGCTCTGATGTAGCAGAGCCGAGGCTGCACAAGGGTTCAAGCGCACCCTCGGCTCTGATGTAGGAGAGCCGAGGGTGCACTTGAACCCTTGTGCACCCTCAGCTCTGCTACATCAGAGCCGAGGGTGCGCTTGAACCCTTGTGCACACTCTGCTTCATCAAGCTAATAGAATGCATTGGCCAGCGCTGATTGGCCAATGTATTCTATTAGCCTGATGAAGTAGAGCTGAATGTGTGTGCTAAGCACACACATTCAGCTCTACTTCATCGGGCTAATAGAATGCATTGGCCAGCGCTGATTGGCCAGAGTACGGAACTCGACCAATCAGCGCTGGCTCTGCTGGAGGAGGCGGAGTCTAAGATCGCTCCACACCAGTCTCCATTCAGGTCCGACCTTAGACTCCGCCTCCTCCGGCAGAGCCAGCGCTGATTGGCCGAAGGCTGGCCAATGCATTCCTATGCGAATGCAGAGACTTAGCAGTGCTGAGTCAGTTTTGCTCAACTACACATCTGATGCACACTCGGCACTGCTACATCAGATGTAGCAATCTGATGTAGCAGAGCCGAGGGTGCACTAGAACCCCTGTGCAAACTCAGTTCACGCTAATAGAATGCATTGGCCAGCGCTGATTGGCCAATGCATTCTATTAGCCCGATGAAGTAGAGCTGAATGTGTGTGCTAAGCACACACATTCAGCACTGCTTCATCACGCCAATACAATGCATTAGCCAGTGCTGATTGGCCAGAGTACGGAATTCGGCCAATCAGCGCTGGCTCTGCTGGAGGAGGCGGAGTCTAAGATCGCTCCACACCAGTCTCCATTCAGGTCCGACCTTAGACTCCGCCTCCTCCAGCAGAGCCAGCGCTGATTGGCCGAATTCCGTACTCTGGCCAATCAGCACTGGCTAATGCATTGTATTGGCTTGATGAAGCAGTGCTGAATGTGTGTGCTTAGCACACACATTCAGCTCTACTTCATCGGGCTAATAGAATGCATTGGCCAGCGCTGATTGGCCGAATTCCGTACTCTGGCCAATCAGCACTGGCTAATGCATTGTATTGGCTTGATGAAGCAGTGCTGAATGTGTGTGCTTAGCACACACATTCAGCTCTACTTCATCGGGCTAATAGAATGCATTGGCCAATCAGCGCTGGCCAATGCATTCTATTAGCGTGAACTGAGTTTGCACAGGGGTTCTAGTGCACCCTCGGCTCTGCTACATCAGATTGCTACATCTGATGTAGCAGTGCCGAGTGTGCATCAGATGTGTAGTTGAGCAAAACTGACTCAGCACTGCTAAGTCTGCATTCGCATAGGAATGCATTGGCCAGCCTTCGGCCAATCAGCGCTGGCTCTGCCGGAGGAGGCGGAGTCTAAGGTCGGACCTGAATGGAGACTGGTGTGGAGCGATCTTAGACTCCGCCTCCTCCAGCAGAGCCAGCGCTGATTGGCCGAGTTCCGTACTCTGGCCAATCAGCACTGGCTAATGCATTGTATTGGCTTGATGAAGCAGTGCTGAATGTGTGTGCTTAGCACACACATTCAGCTCTACTTCATCGGGCTAATAGAATGCATTGGCCAGCGCTGATTGGCCGAATTCCGTACTCTGGCCAATCAGCACTGGCTAATGCATTGTATTGGCTTGATGAAGCAGTGCTGAATGTGTGTGCTTAGCACACACATTCAGCTCTACTTCATCGGGCTAATAGAATGCATTGGCCAATCAGCGCTGGCCAATGCATTCTATTAGCGTGAACTGAGTTTGCACAGGGGTTCTAGTGCACCCTCGGCTCTGCTACATCAGATTGCTACATCTGATGTAGCAGTGCCGAGTGTGCATCAGATGTGTAGTTGAGCAAAACTGACTCAGCACTGCTAAGTCTGCATTCGCATAGGAATGCATTGGCCAGCCTTCGGCCAATCAGCGCTGGCTCTGCCGGAGGAGGCGGAGTCTAAGGTCGGACCTGAATGGAGACTGGTGTGGAGCGATCTTAGACTCCGCCTCCTCCAGCAGAGCCAGCGCTGATTGGCCGAGTTCCGTACTCTGGCCAATCAGCACTGGCTAATGCATTGTATTGGCTTGATGAAGCAGTGCTGAATGTGTGTGCTTAGCACACACATTCAGCTCTACTTCATCGGGCTAATAGAATGCATTGGCCAGCGCTGATTGGCCGAATTCCGTACTCTGGCCAATCAGCACTGGCTAATGCATTGTATTGGCTTGATGAAGCAGTGCTGAATGTGTGTGCTTAGCACACACATTCAGCTCTACTTCATCGGGCTAATAGAATGCATTGGCCAATCAGCGCTGGTCAATGCATTCTATTAGCGTGAACTGAGTTTGCACAGGGGTTCTAGTGCACCCTCGGCTCTGCTACATCAGATTGCTACATCTGATGTAGCAGTGCCGAGTGTGCATCAGATGTGTAGTTGAGCAAAACTGACTCAGCACTGCTAAGTCTGCATTCGCATAGGAATGCATTGGCCAGCCTTCGGCCAATCAGCGCTGGCTCTGCCGGAGGAGGCGGAGTCTAAGGTCGGACCTGAATGGAGACTGGTGTGGAGCGATCTTAGACTCCGCCTCCTCCAGCAGAGCCAGCGCTGATTGGCCGAATTCCGTACTCTGGCCAATCAGCACTGGCTAATGCATTGTATTGGCTTGATGAAGCAGTGCTGAATGTGTGTGCTTAGCACACACATTCAGCTCTACTTCATCGGGCTAATAGAATGCATTGGCCAATCAGCGCTGGCCAATGCATTCTATTAGCGTGAACTGAGTTTGCACAGGGGTTCTAGTGCACCCTCGGCTCTGCTACATCAGATTGCTACATCTGATGTAGCAGTGCCGAGTGTGCATCAGATGTGTAGTTGAGCAAAACTGACTCAGCACTGCTAAGTCTGCATTCGCATAGGAATGCATTGGCCAGCCTTCGGCCAATCAGCGCTGGCTCTGCCGGAGGAGGCGGAGTCTAAGGTCGGACCTGAATGGAGACTGGTGTGGAGCTATCTTAGACTCCGCCTCCTCCAGCAGAGCCAGCGCTGATTGGTCGAGTTCCGTACTCTGGCCAATCAGCACTGGCCAATGCATTTCTATGGGGAAAAGTTAGCTTGCGAAAATCGCAAACTGACAGGGATTTCCATGAAATAAAGTGACTTTTATGCCCCCAGACATGCTTCCCCTGCTGTCCCAGTGTCATTCCAGGGTGTTGGTATCATTTCCTGGGGTGTCATAGTGGACTTGGTGACCCTCCAGACACGAATTTGGGTTTCCCCCTTAACGAGTTTATGTTCCCCATAGACTATAATGGGGTTCGAAACCCATTCGAACACTCGAACAGTGAGCGGCTGTTCGAATCGAATTTCGAACCTCGAACATTTTAGTGTTCGCTCATCTCTATTAGTGATGTGATGACTTATTTCTGTAGAAGGACATAAACCTATGTGACAGACTCAAACCCCCCATTAAAAAAAGGTATCAACTACTGAAGACTCTCAATTTGTATATTTCATATCCACTGGCTAATACTGTACAAAGATATATTTTTCCTTATATAATGTAAATGAGTCACCTGAAATTGTCTTATTGATTAAACCAATATTTTAGATTTAACATATTTTTAAACATTTTTGTTACATTTTTTTTAAAAAATGTAATGTTACTATTTACATTTTTAAAAATTCTAAAAAAAATCCTGCAGGACTCACATACGAGCCAAATTATTCATCATCCTTCATATGCTGTAGGTGATTTTGTTTTTTGGCAGCCACTTTACTTATCATCATATTGATGGTCACAGCTATCAGGTATACACTGTCTACTAATAAGTATTTGGACACCCATGTAAATGAAGATATCTGCGGTTGTGATGTATGTCACGCCTTCCGTCGCTAAATACGAAACAGCATTGGCATTAGTGCATTGGCATTAGTCGCATGCAAGATGCCACAAAGTGCAGAGCTGTCCAATTTTGAGAAAGGGGTAATTGTGGGGTACCATAGAAATGGTCGATCCTTAAGGGACATAGCAAACAAACTGAATTACCCAAAACTGACAGTGGAATATGTGATTACGAAGTGGAAGGTGAATGGTGATTGTTGGAATGTGCCCAGAGTCGGCAGACCCCGAAACTGGGAGATAGCGACCGATGAGTGCTGGCCAGAGAAACCGGACCCAACCGATAGCTGACATACACTAGGAGTTTCACCAGGCACCCGGGAGTATTGTGTCGATCAATACCATCCGTAAGGAAGCATCTGCTGGGTTCTACCAACTATTCAATATGAATAAATGTTGTTTTTCTATTCTACCACAGGTGTCCTAATACTTATTGGTAGACAGTGTATGATAATCCACGAGTTGCAATAGTGAAGTTCACAGTTTATATCTACCCTTCTATGCACAGTGACCTCTGCACAGGTCACAGAGAATGCGTGGAAAACTCTCTGAACTCTCTGACCCACTGTGGTTCTGCCTACAGTGAATGAATTTGGAAAACTATACATTGGGTTCCATTATGAGATTTGTTAATTAAAACCACACAATGCCTGATGCAGCCATAATACGCATGACACATTCCAACATTGTTAGCAATGATTAGACTCCGGGGAGTGATCTCGTCTAAGAATGGGATTAATAAAGTAAATATCCCCTAAGCTGTCAACCTGCCATCTCAAAGGAGAGCGTCGCAGTAAGTCCTCCTCCATGACGTTCCTGAGTGCTGATAAGTGTTTGGAGAACAAGCTGGATTCCTAAGGAATTTTCCAAAAATGTTGGGTTCTACCAAATCTAACATTTTTTGTTTTCACCTTGCATGAATCCAATAAAGTAGTAGCCAGTTCATCTTAGAATGTATGGAACATGTTTAAAAATATAATTAAATGTACTCAACTTTCCAGGGCTTTGTAGTGACATCCTCCAGTATTCTTTCTGGGTTATTCACCATTTTCTTTGGCCTCAGGTCACTGCTGTGGCTTGATCTTGGACCTCCGCCATCACATAGTGAAAGTGTAAGGATGCTGATGCCTTCTGCATGACTGCTAAAGCCCAATTACAGGCCTCAATGGCAATCTGGGAGTCAAAGAACATGGCAGATAGCTCAGGAAGAAGACTAGAACCCTGGAGGATGCCACCACTGAGCACAGAAAAGTTCAGATAGATAGATAGATAGATAGATAGATAGATAGATAGATAGATAGATAGATAGATAGATAGAGATATTTGCATGTATGTATCTATGTACATGAAAATATCTCTCTATACATTTTATATATAACTTTACAAAACTTCTCCGGACTCCAGTTTTTATGCTCTGATGGCTGAAGAGACCCCAGAGTATAATAAGTTTTACCATATACCTAAGTTTTAGAAGGACAAAGTTTGGTACAAAACAATCCTAGTAAACCTTATGTATACGGAAGACACAAATCTTGCAAGCATCTCTGATCACTAGTGCTGAGCCTGCCCTGCTCAAAGCCTACCATGACCTGATAACAGAAAAATGTGCCATGCACGTTTAGAAATATGGAGCCTTCTCTTGGCAAACCCATCCAAACAAGTCATACCCATTCAGTCATACTCTAATTGTACTGTCATGAACTTGAACATTTAATATTCTAACTGAGACCTTTAAGTCTTGATGTAGTTGAGTCCCAAGAAAATTGTCTTAAATGTGGGTCACGATGTGGGTCATCCACAGTAGATGGTAATCTAGGCCTGGACTTCACAAGTCAAGATAACGCTATGGAACAAGTTTTATCACCTCTTATTATATTGCATGTCATACAATTATTACGATGGTTCACAACCTGTTCTAGTAGAGCAAAGCAGAATAATACATAGAATCATGCATAGACTACGAATCCTATAGGGCAGACAGGGAGACAAAATAAAAACTGATCAAAGTGGTTCAGCTTAGTGGTTCTGCCCTTTAGTTTCCGTAATTGGTCGTGATCTCAACAACCAGAACTCCATTGATCAAAGGAGTAGAATAACTATGACATGTCTAAAGTTTTATGAAGTTATAACTGCAGTTGAAGTCTAGTGTAGACTATTCATATAAAACGTATATGTATAGATCTGAAGGAGGGTAGAGTCATTCATGACCTAATAGCTATTCAGAAAGGAGACATACAAAGCCTATATGGTTTTCATATTAAGTCAAATTGATACTTCGGTAAACTGTATAAGACATTCTAGAAAAATAAAGCACAAGCATAACATCGCTGCCTTGCAAAACTATCAATCTGTATTTTACCGTCTGTACAAAAGTTTTCTATAAGAACGTCAGAGACACGAAACAGACAAAGTAAAGGTTTATAAAACCATAATTACAAATATTACTGTCGTTTTGGAAAATATGTCATATGCATTCCGCATAATGCGAGTATTGTCTTTATAAGATGGCACCTCATAAAGCGGTATTAAATACCAAGGAAAGAGCTTCAGATTTCATCCGCTTGGATTTAAAGTAGGCATGTTCAATATCAGACTTTACTAGACTGACATCTGCTCTCCAAGTTGTGTACCCAGGAGCATACCTTGATAACTCATTTCTACACTTATTTCCTAGGCTTCTTTTCTTTAAAAATATCAGATGCAGTGTGTTTAACTCATTTTGTGCAAAAGCTTAAAGTCTGTTATGGCCCTCTGGCCAGAACTGTAGCTGTCAGGAAAAAAGTACATATCAAAAAATACTCATTTATCACTTCTAGTGAGGCATTTGAGCAGACACAAAATGCTAACTGCATGGAAAGGCTGTCAAAGGTTCCCTTTCAAGTTTTTCTTTTACCTCCTAAGAGTTGAGCCATTTCAAATTAAGTTTTGTCCAAGGACTACCGCAGTAACCTGTAGAATGCCAAATGTACTTTTAGAACACACGTCGGAGCTTATCTAAAATAGAAATACGGTTCAGCTCTTATATATGTGGAATCTTACCTTTGCATAACAGTACTGATATTAATGGGAACTCGATTTTTTTGGCTGTTAAATAGCAAGTGGAGAGCTGGGATAACAGGGCTAACATTTAACTATTAAGTGATAGAAAAAAATTCCTATGTAGATGGTGCTGTAAAATAGTGAAATCCTCTGCACTAAATGTTACCTATATCTTTTTGATATTCATGGTATATTTTTTATATTTATAGACATATCCTTTCTTGACTTTCCTCTTGGCTCAATATGTCCCAAGATTTGAGAAACAATATGAGCGACATTGAGTATTGCTGTTATCACACTAGTAATGATATAATGCTGGTATTAAGTAATGTTTCACTTACAGACAAGTGAATGCTCCAACAACCCAGTGACTGGATACAGTCATGTGTCACCACCTGTATTTCACTAGTTTACCACTAGTTACTGCTATTCCTCTTACTTTGACTTATTGTTGCACTTCCACTCCTCACCACTGGAGGCTACTGCGTTATTCTTAGGAATTGCCTTAACAAAGAGAACCACTCTGTATCACTGTGCAGCCATCTTGTTTTCTGTTTGGTCCCATTTATACCCATGAGGCAGTACAAGCCTTTGCTCGAGTATTGTGACTTTCTCCAGTCTCCTGCTCCCAGAACTGTCTGTTCCAAATGGTTTCTACTCCATTGCTGTATCACCCTTGCAATCTACACTTTAAGTTGCACCCCGGACTACTACTCTTCGGTACCTATCTGCTCCTGGCTTATTTCATCTGGCCACCGGATTGCAGCCGTGTATACTGGTAATAAAACATCACCTTAATAACTACTTGGGACAATGGGTAATCCTGCAAATCTAAAAGATGTGTTGGCATATGCATCTGGAGCTTTGTTCATTATCAGCTGAAGTCCAGCACTGCTAGTTCATACAATTCCAGGGAAACACAGCTTTGTTCATGACCTATGGACACAACTGAAAGAGGAATAAAACTTACATATACATTACATATTTCTGCATTGGACTGGCTTCTTTATCACCATCAGATGAACAGTGCATTTACTGTGCTTTTCTAGAATTCTTGGTCACAAGATGATATACTATATATGTCTATGTCACTGCTACCTCTAAGCTGTGGAAACGCTGGAATTGATAGACTCATAGCACACCTTGAGGACAGACATAGCTGTTTTGCAGCTCATTGACCTCAATATTATGTTAATTTAACTCTGTCCTTTCTAAAGCGCTCAGGTTAGAGGAGACACTGGTCTAGGTCACGCAGTTGTGTTGCTACATGTCAAAGGTGTTTTTTGCTTTTATTGTCTTAGTGTATATCATTTGTTTTTTATAAGAAATTGCAGTTCTTAACCGAGTGTGAGTAAAGGTAAGAGAGGGCACATCTCAAGTGCAATTCAAGTTTGCTTTTATATTGTTTACTCATTTACAGGATATTACTATGAAGGAAAATGAGTTAAAAGGAGTTGTGCCATAACAAACCTTTATCATTTATCTGAGTGATGTATTTGACGATCAGTCTCATAGACTATGCATGACGTAACAGGGCATATGTGTTTCCACTACGCTATTCAGATGTCTCTAAGGCCTGATTTGCATCTGAAATCGGGTTTATGTTTGGGGAGTCCATTTGTGGAATGGAAACCTATCCGCATAAAAAAGCGGTTACCTAAGGAACCCCGCGGACCCCACAGACTATAATGGGGTCTGTGTAGTTTCTGAAAAAAAAAAAATGTGGAGAGAAAAGTGCTGCTTGTCGGATTTTTCTCGCCGCATATTTCATGACCCGAACGCAGATGTGAACCGGGCCTAACACAGGACCTTCTTCTAGTGATCAGTAGGGATTTTAGGAGTCAAACTTCTAACAATCATACAGTTTAGAGATGAGCGAACACTAAAATGTCCGAGGTTCGAAATCCGATTTGAACAGCCGCACACAGTTCGACTGTTCGAACGGATTTCGAACCCCATTATAGTCTATGGGGGGAAATGCTCGTTTCAGGGGTACGCAAAATTCGATAAAATCATACTTACCAAGTCTATGAGTGACGGTCGGGCTGGATTCTGCTTGAAGTCTTCTCCCGGCGCAGGGTCCCCGCGTCTTCTTCCGGGTGGAATTCACTCTGCCTAGGAATCCGGCCTAGGCAGAGCCGACTGCGCATGCTCAGGCGTCGGGTCTGGGCAGAGCCGACTGCGCATGCGCGTGTATGCGCGTGCATGCCCGCACATGCGCAGTCGGCTCTGCCTAGGCCAGATGCCTAGGCAGAGTGAATTCCACCCGGAAGAAGATGCGGGGACGCAGCGCGGAGAAGACTTCGGAAAGGTAAGAGAAGAACCAGCGTTGATTGGCAGAATGTATAGCATTCTGCCAATCAACGCTGGTTCTGCATCGAACCTTAAACTTCGAACAGCTAGTAGTGTTCGATCGAGTACGAGTATTTCGAATACTGTAGTATTTGATCGAACACCTACTCGATCGAACACTACTCGCTCATCTCTAATAGAGATGAGCGAACACTAAAATGTTCGAGGTTCGAAATTCGATTCGAACAGCCGCTCAATGTTCGTGTGTTCGAACGGGTTTCGAACCCCATTATAGTCTATGGGGAACAGATACTCGTTAAGGGGGAAACCCAAATCCGTGTCTGGAGGGTCACCAAGTCCACTATGACACCCCAGGAAATGATGCCAACACCTCTGGAATGACACTGGGACAGCAGGGGAAGCATGTCTGGGGGCATCTAACACACCAAAGACCCTCTATTACCCCAACATCACAGCCTAACAACTACACACTTTACACACTCAATACCACCTCTCTGACAGTAGGAAAACACCTTGAAACATGTGTATTTGGCACTTGCAGTGAGGAGAGCTTGTCACCAGCAGTGAATTTGGCCCTTGTAGTAAGTTGAGGTTGGCACCAACATTTGTTTTGAAAATCAGGGTGGATTGAGCCTCTAACCAGCAGAGTTTGGGCAAATTCATGGTGGAGGGAGCCTCTAAAAACCCCAGTTTGGACCAATTCATGGTGGAGGGAGCCTCTAAAAACCCCAGTTTGGACCAATTCATGGTGGAGGGAGCCTCTAAAAACCCCCAGTTTGGACCAATTCATGGTGGAGGGAGCCTCTAAAAACCCCAGTTTGGACCAATTCATGGTGGAGGGAGCCTCTAAACAGCCCAGTTTGGGCAAATTCATGGTGGAGGGAGCCTCTAAACAGCCCAGTTTGGACCAATTCATGGTGGAGGGAGCCTCTAAAAACCCCAGTTTGGACCAATTCATGGTGGAGGGAGCCTCTAAAAACCCCAGTTTGGACCAATTCATGGTGGAGGGAGCCTCTAAACAGCCCAGTTTGGGCAAATTCATGGTGGAGGGAGCCTCTAAAAACCCCCAGTTTGGACCAATTCATGGTGGAGGGAGCCTCTAAAAACCCCAGTTTGGACGAATTCATGGTGGAGGGAGCCTCTAAACAGCTCAGTTTGGGCAAATTCATGGTGGAGGGAGCCTCTAAACAGCCCAGTTTGGGCAAATTCAAGGTGGAGGGAGCCTCTAAAAACCCCAGTTTGGACCAATTCATGGTGGAGGGAGCCTCTAACCAGCCCAGTTTGGGCAAATTCATGGTGGAGGGAGCCTCTAAAAACCCCAGTTTGGACCAATTAATGGTGGAGGGAGCCTCTAAAAACCCCAGTTTGGACCAATTCATGGTGGAGGGAGCCTCTAAAAACCCCAGTTTGGACCAATTCATGGTGGAGGGAGCCTCTAAACAGCCCAGTTTGGGCAAATTCATGGTGGAGGGAGCCTCTAAACAGCCCAGTTTGGGCAAATTCATGGTGGAGGGAGCCTCTAAAAACCCCCAGTTTGGACCAATTCATGGTGGAGGGAGCCTCTAAAAACCCCAGTTTGGACCAATTCATGGTGGAGGGAGCCTCTAAACAGCTCAGTTTGGGCAAATTCATGGTGGAGGGAGCCTCTAAACAGCCCAGTTTGGGCAAATTCAAGGTGGAGGGAGCCTCTAAAAACCCCAGTTTGGACCAATTCATGGTGGAGGGAGCCTCTAAAAACCCCAGTTTGGACCAATTCATGGTGGAGGGAGCCTCTAAACAGCCCAGTTTGGACCAATTCATGGTGGAGGGAGCCTCTAAAAACCCCAGTTTGGACCAATTCATGGTGGAGGGAGCCGCTAAACAGCCCAGTTTGGACCAATTCATGGTGGAGGGAGCCTCTAACCAGCAGAGTTGGTGGAAATCAGGGTGGAGGGAGCCTCTAACCAGCAGAGTTGTGGGAAAGCAGGGTGGAGGGAGCCTCTAACCAGCAGAGTTGTGGGAAAGCAGGGTGGAGGGAGCCTCTAACCAGCAGAGTTGTGGGAAAGCAGGGTGGAGGGAGCCTCTAACCAGCAGAGTTGGTGGAAATCAGGGTGGAGGGAGCCTCTAACCAGCAGAGTTGGGGGAAATCAGGGTGGAGGGAGCCTAGTATTAGCAGAATTGTGCAACGCTTATGGTGGATGAGTATGAGGATGCGGAGGAATTGGAGAGGTTGAGTACAGACATGGAGTTTCATGTTGGGGTGCTTTACACAGGTGGGCACAAAAATGAAGGCTCTATCCAGTGGTGGTTCATTTTTATCAAAGTGAGCCGGTCGGCACTCTCAGCTGACAGACGGGTGCGCTTGTCAGTGATGATGCCACCGGCTGCACTGATCACCCTCTCAGATAGGACGCTGGCGGCAGGACAGGACAGCACCTCCAAGGCATATAGGGCAAGTTCAAGCCACAGGTCCAACTTTGACACCCAATACGTGTAGGGCGCAGAGGGGTCGGAGAGGACAGGGCTGTGGTCGGAAAGGTATTCCCGCAACATGCGCCTATACTTCTCACGCCTGGTGACACTAGGACCCTCCGTGGCGGCACTTTGGTGAGGGGGTGCCATCAAGGTGTCCCAGACCTTAGACAGTGTGCCCCTCGTTTGTGTGGACCGGTGAGAACTTGGTTGCCTACTGGAGGAACTGCCCTTCCTGCCGCCAACGTCACATGCTGGAAACATCTCCATCATATTCTGCACCAATTGCCTGTGGCAAGCATTGATGCGATTGGCCCTCCCCTCTACCGGAATAAAAGACGAGATGTTGTTTTTATACCGGGGGTCAAGGATAGCAAAGATCCAGTACTGGTTGTCCTCCATGATTTTGACAATACGCTTGTCGGTTGTAAAGCACCCCAACATGAACTCAGCCATGTCTGCCACAGTGTTAGTTGGCATGACTCCTCTGGCCCCACCGGAAAGTTCAATCTCCATTTCCTCCTCATCCTCCATGTCTACCCATCCGCGCTGCAACAATGGGACGATTCGAAGTTGCCCGGAAGCCTCCTGTATCACCATCACATCATCGGACAACTCTTCTTCCTCCTCCTCCTCCTCCTCCTCCATTAAACGCAGTGAAGCGGACAGATGTGTGGACCTACTCTCCAGCTGTGACGGATCGGATGCTATCCCTAACTCCTCTGTGTGATCTGAGTTATCCCTGATGTCAATCAGGGATTCTCTCAGAACACACAAGAGCGGGATTGTAAGGCTCACCATCGCATCCTCAGAGCTCACCCTCCTTGTGGACTCCTCAAAGACCCGTAGGATGTCACAAAGGTCTCTCATCCATGGCCACTCATGGATGTGAAACTGAGGCAGCTGACTTTGTGGCACCCTAGGGTTTTGTAGCTGGTATTCCATCAAAGGTCTCTGCTGCTCAACCACTCTATTCAACATCTGAAACGTTGAGTTCCAGCGTGTGGGGACGTCGCACAAAAGCCGGTGTTGTGGCACATGCAGGCGTTGCTGGAGAGATTTTAAGCTAGCAGCGGCTACTGTCGACTTGCGAAAGTGGGCGCACATGCGCCGCACTTTCACCAGTAGCTCTGGAACATTGGGGTAGCTCTTTAGGAAACGTTGCACCACTAGGTTGAAGACGTGGGCCAGGCATGGAACATGTTGGAGTCCGGCAAGCTCCAGAGCTGCTACCAGGTTCCGGCCATTATCACAAACGACCATGCCTGGGCCCAGGTGCAGCGGCTCAAACCATATTGCCGTCTCATCGAGGAGGGCATCCCTCACCTTGGAGGCAGTGTGCTGTCTGTCCCCCAAGCTGATCAGCTTCAGCACAGCCTGCTGACGTCTACCAACGCCAGTGCTGCAACGTTTCCAACTCGTAGCTGGGGTCAATCTAACAGCGGAGGAGGAGGCGGTGGCGGAGGAGGAGGCGGTGGCGGAGGAGGAGGCGGTAGAGGAGGAGGAGGAGGGGGGTGTTCTTCTCGTGTCCCTGCCAGGAATGTTAGGCGGGGAGACGAGGTACACCGGGCCAGTTTGGGAAGCAGTCCCAGCCTCAACTAAATTCACCCAGTGTGCCGTCAGTGAAATGTAGCGTCCCTGTCCGCATGCACTTGTCCACGCGTCGGTGGTCAAGTGGACCTTTGTGCAAAGCGCGGAACTAAGGGCCCGCCTGATGTTGAGTGACACGTGCTGGTGCAAGGCGGGGACGGCACACCGGGAGAAGTAGTGACGGCTAGGGATGGCATAGCGAGGTGCCGCAGTTGCCATCAGGTCCAGGAAGGCGGGAGTTTCAACAAGCCGGAACGCCAACATCTCCTGGGCCAGCAGTTTAGCGATGTTGGCGTTCAAGGCTTGCGCGTGTGGGTGGTTAGCAGTGTATTTCTGCCGCCGCTCCAATGTCTGAGAGATGGTGGGTTGTTGTAAAGAAGCGCCTGATGGTGCCTTTGATGGTGCAGGAGAAGGAGATAAGACAGGAACAGGGGAGGATGAGGGAGAAGTCAACAAAGTGGCGGAGGCAGATGAAGTGGTGTCCTGGCTCGTCCTCTGGAGTGCATCGCCAGCACAGTCAGCAGTGGCAGTGGCAGAGGCAGAGGCAGTGGCAGAGGCAGTGGCAGTGGCGTGAACGGCAGGCGGCCTTTGTCCTGCCGTTGCTGCCTGCCACTGATTCCAGTGCTTGGATTCCAAATGACGGCGCATTGAAGTGGTGGACAGGTTGCTCTTCTCAGAGCCCCTAATCAATTTCGAGAGGCAAATTGTGCAGACAACACTATATCTGTCCTCGGCGCATTCCTTGAAAAAACTCCACACCTTCGAGAAACGTGCCCTCGAGGTGGGAGTTTTTCAGGGCTGGGTACGAAGTGGAACATCTTGGGAGATTCCGGGCGTGGCCTGGCTTCGCCTAAGCTGCTGACCTCTGCCTCTGCCTCTAGCTACCCTTTTTGGTGCTGCACCTGCCTCAACATCCACACTACTTTCCCCGCTTGACATCCCCCCTGTCCAGGTCGGGTCAGTGTCCTCATCATCCACCACTTCCTCTTCCAACTCCTGTCTCATCTCCTCCTCCCGCACAATGCGCCGGTCAACTGGATGCCCTGACGGCAACTGCGTCACATCATCGTCGATGAGGGTGGGTTGCTGGTCATCCACCACCAAATCGAACGGAGATGGAGGAGACTCTAGTGTTTGAGCATCTGGACACAGATGCTCCTCTGTTAGGTTCGTGGAATCGTGACGTGGAGAGGCAGGTTGAGGGACAATGAAAGGAGCGGAGAACAGCTCTGGGGAGCAGGGACAGTTGGGGTTATTGTTCTGTGAAGCTTGGGAATTTTGGGAGGAAGGAGGACAAGACTGTTGGGTAATAGGAGGAGAGGAGGCAGAGTCTGACTGGCTGCTGGACAATGTGCTGTAAGCGTTCTCTGACAGCCATTGCAAGACCTGTTCCTGGTTCTCGGGCCTACTAAGGTTTGTACCCTGCAGTTTAGTTAATGTGGCAAGCAACCCTGGCACTGTGGAGTGGCGCAATGCTTGCTGCCCCACAGGAGTAGGCACGGGACGCCCTGTGGCTTCACTGCTACCTTGCTCCCCAGAACCATTCCCCCGACCTCGCCCACGGCCTCGTCCACGTCCCTTTCCGGGAGCCTTGCGCATTTTGAATTCCCAGTTAGAAATTGGCACTATATACCAGTAGCAAAAATTGTGGGTGCACGTAACCCCAATATATTCTTTGAATTACCAGTCAGAAACTGGCACTATATGGCAGTAGCAAGAAATGAGGGTATTTGTAACCCCAATATATTCTTTGAATTCCCAGTCAGACAATGGCACTATATACCAGTAGCAAGAAATGAGGGTATTTATAACCCCAATATATTCTTTGAATTACCAGTCAGAAACTGGCACTATATGGCAGTAGCAAGAAATGAGGGTATTTATAACCCCAATATATTCTTTGAATTCCCAGTCAGACAATGGCACTATATACCAGTAGCAAAAATTGTGGGTGCACGTAACCCCAATATATTCTTTGAATTACCAGTCAGAAACTGGCACTATATGGCAGTAGCAAGAAATGAGGGTATTTGTAACCCCAATATATTCTTTGAATTCCCAGTCAGACAATGGCACTATATACCAGTAGCAAGAAATGAGGGTATTTGTAACCCCAATATATTCTTTGAATTCCCAGTCAGACAATGGCACTATATACCAGTAGCAAGAAATGAGGGTATTTGTAACCCCAATATATTCTTTGAATTCCCAGTCAGACAATGGCACTATATACCAGTAGCAAAAATTGTGGGTGCACGTAACCCCAATATATTCTTTGAATTACCAGTCAGAAACTAGCACTATATGGCAGTAGCAAGAAATGAGGGTATTTGTAACCCCAATATATTCTTTGAATTCCCAGTCAGACAATGGCACTATATACCAGTAGCAAGAAATGAGGGTATTTATAACACCAATATATTCTTTGAATTCCCAGTCAGACAATGGCACTATATACCAGTAGCAAGAAATGAGGGTATTTGTAACCCCAATATATTCTTTGAATTCCCAGTCAGACAATGGCACTATATACCAGTAGCAAAAATTGTGGGTGCACGTAACCCCAATATATTCTTTGAACTACCAGTCAGAAACTGGCACTATATGGCAGTAGCAAGAAATGAGGGTATTTGTAACCCCAATATATTCTTTGAATTCCCAGTCAGACAATGGCACTATATACCAGTAGCAAGAAATGAGGGTATTTATAACCCCAATATATTCTTTGAATTACCAGTCAGAAACTGGCACTATATGGCAGTAGCAAGAAATGAGGGTATTTGTAACCCCAATATATTCTTTGAATTACCAGTCAGAAACTGGCACTATATAGCAGTAGCAAAAATTGTGGGTGCACATAACCCCAATATAATCTTTGAATTCCCAGTGAGACAATGGCACTGTATAGCAGTAGCAAAAATTGTGGGTGCACGTAACCCCCATATATTCTTTGAATTCCCAGTCAGACAATGGCACTGTATACCAGTAGTAAAAATTGTGGGTGCACATAACCCCAATATATTCTTTGAATTCCCAGTCAGACAATGGCACTGTATAGCAGTAGCAAAAATTGTGGGTGCACGTAACCCCCATATATTCTTTGAATTCCCAGTCAGACAATGGCACTGTATACCAGTAGTAAAAATTGTGGGTGCACATAACCCCAATATATTCTTTGAATTCCCAGTGAGACAATGGCACTGTATAGCAGTAGCAAAAATTGTGGGTGCACGTAACCCCCATATATTCTTTGAATTCCCAGTCAGACAATGGCACTGTATACCAGTAGTAAAAATTGTGGGTGCACATAACCCCAATATATTCTTTGAATTCCCAGTGAGACAATGGCACTGTATAGCAGTAGCAAAAATTGTGGGTGCACGTAACCCCCATATATTCTTTGAATTCCCAGTCAGACAATGGCACTGTATACCAGTAGTAAAAATTGTGGGTGCACATAACCCCAATATATTCTTTGAATTCCCAGTGAGACAATGGCACTGTATAGCAGTAGCAAAAATTGTGGGTGCACGTAACCCCAATATATTCTTTGAATTACCAGTCAGAAACTGGCACTATATAGCAGTAGCAAAAATTGTGGGTGCACATAACCCCAATATAATCTTTGAATTCCCAGTGAGACAATAGCACTGTATAGCAGTAGCAAAAATTGTGGGTGTACGTAACCCCCATATATTCTTTGAATTCCCAGTCAGACAATGGCACTGTATACCAGAAGTAAAAATTGTGGGTGCACGTAACCCCCATATATTCTTTGAATTCCCAGTCAGACAATGGCACTGTATACCAGAAGTAAAAATTGTGGGTGCACGTAACCCCCATATATTCTTTGAATTCCCAGTCAGACAATGGCACTATATACCAGTAGTAAAAATTGTGGGTGCACATAACCCCAATATATTCTTTGAATTCCCAGTGAGACAATGGCACTGTATAGCAGTAGCAAAAATTGTGGGTGCACGTAACCCCCATATATTCTTTGAATTCCCAGTCAGACAATGGCACTGTATACCAGTAGTAAAAATTGTGGGTGCACATAACCCCAATATATTCTTTGAATTCCCAGTGAGACAATGGCACTGTATAGCAGTAGCAAAAATTGTGGGTGCACGTAACCCCAATATATTCTTTGAATTCCCAGTCAGACAATGGCACTATATACCAGTAGCAAAAATTGTGGGTGTATATAGCCCCAATTCTATTGCTAGGGGACTTGCAGGGTATTTCTGAGGTGAAGGTGGGGGGGCACACCGTTGGAACGGGGATTTGGGGTGTATATATGGGGTATACGGGAATACACTGTCAGTGTATTCCATTCAGGATCCTGGGAAAGCTGGGTTGCGGCGATTGAGCCCGTCAGTGCCACGTTACACTGACAAGCTTCTCCCTGGAATTGAAGTTATATGTAAGCCCAATATATTCTTTGAATTCCCAGTCAGACAATGGCACTATATGGCAGTAGCAAAAATAGTGGGTGTATATAGCCCCAATTCTATTGCTAGGGGACTTGCAGGGTATTTCTGGGGTGAAGGTGGGGGGGCACACCGGTGGAAAGGGTATCGGGGGTATATATCGGGTATACGGGAATACACTGACAGTGTATTCCATTCAGGATCCTGGGAAAGCTGGGTTGCGGCGATTGAGCCCGTCAGTGCCACGTTACACTGACAAGCTTCTCCCTGGAATTTAGCTCTTATAAGAGCTGTTGGTTGTCTTCTCCTTCCTATCCTAACCTGTCCCTGCCTACCCAGAATCTAAGCCCTAGCTAACTGGACGGAAACCTCCGTCCCCGGTGAATTGCAAGCTCAGAATGACGCGAAGCTGGGCGTCGCTGTTCTTTTAAATTAGAGGTCACATGTTTTCGGCAGCCAATGGGTTTTGCCTACTTTTTTCAACGTCACCGGTGTCGTAGTTCCTGTCCCACCTACCCTGCGCTGTTATTGGAGCAAAAAAGGCGCCAGGGAAGGTGGGAGGGGAATCGAGTAATGACGCACTTTACCACGCGGTGTTCGATTCGATTCGAACATGCCGAACAGCCTAATATCCGATTGAACATGAGTTCGATAGAACACTGTTCGCTCATCTCTAATCTCTAATACAGTTGTCCTTTATCTTATGGTAACACAGAATTTAAAGATTTGGCGTGCTGAAAATTTGCCTGTTATTTTTGTGGCACAGCCAGGTCAATGCCTAGTGAATGAGCAGATTGTTATGATAGTGTTTTGGTATATTGGGTCCATTGTGTTAATGCTTTGGATATTAATAAAAAACAAAAGAACCTGATAGTCTTCAGTAGTTGATACCTTTTTTTAATGGCTAACTCATAATGATGACAAATTACGACATTTCGGAACGCTTCAGCTCCTTTCTCAAGTAAATTTAAAACATTTCTGAAGTATGCATATTTATATACAAAGAGGGCACATAGGGAAAGAATTCCAGGAGGAGGTGTGTGTGTGTGTGGGTTGTTAGTAATTGGTAGAGACAATGTAAACACTTACAGGTCCTTATCAGTTCACAGGTTCCTGTAAAGTGACATAAAACCATGTGACAAATTTAACCCCCTCTCCAGTGTTTGAAGCAGGGTCATAAATTTACACTCATGAATGCGTCGTTCTCTCTTTGATCTGAAATTCCCTCCTAAAACCAAAACTTTCATGTGATCGGTGATATTATGATCCTCATTGCAGAAATGTTTTGATACGGGGAGGTCCATTCTTTGTTCTTTAATTGTATGGCGATGTGAGTTCATCCGCATTCTAAGTTGCTGTCCGGTCTCTCCAACATACAGATTATCGGTGGAACATTTGATGCATATTATTAAATACACTACATTGGGTGTGCTGCAGGTGATCGTTCCTGGGACTTTATATTCTCTGTTAGAGTTTGGTATCTCTATCCTGTCCGTCGTCAGTATGTGGAGACAGGTTTTGCAACGTTTCTGTCCGCATGGAAATGTTCCTGTGTTGGTTGGAGGTGACAGTGAGCTGCTGACAACCATATTCCTGAGGTTTGGTGGCTGTCTGTAGCACAGGAGAGGGGGATCTGGAAATATGGATTTTAGACAGTTGTCTTTTTGTAGTAGTGGATGTAGTTTGCGTGTGATACCTCTTAGCATCTCCAGGTGTGGGTTATATGTGACAACCAGGGGCACCCGATTGTTTTCCTTTTTGGTATTGTATTGTAATAAATCCGATCTTGGTATTCTCGTGGCCCTGGTGATTTGGTTATCAATTGTTCTTGGATGGTAACCCTGCCTCAAGAATGTGTTTTTGAGGCCTCTAAGGTGTTCGTCTCTATCTGCAGGGTTTGAACATATGCGATGGTATCTGATGGCCTGGCTGTATACAATGGAGTTCTTTATGTGTTTGGGATGAAAGCTATCCCATCTTAGGTAGGTTGGTCGGTCAATCGGCTTCCGATACAGTGATGTCTCAATTTTGTTGTCCTGTATATTGATGACTGCGTCCAGGAAGTTTATTTCCAAGAAGAAGTGATTGAGCGTCAGGTTGATGGTGGGATGGAACTGGTTGAATTGTTCATGGAAGGTTATCAGCTGTTGTTCAGACCCAGTCCAAATGATTAGGATATCGTCAATGAAACGGTAGTAGGCCAGAGGCCTAGTGGTGCAGGTGGATAGGAAGTCACTCTCAAGCTTGGCCATGAAGAGATTAGCGTACTGTGGCACCATTTTGCTCCCCATTGCAGTGCCAGTTTGCTGTAAATAGATGCAGTCACCAAAAGAAAAGTAGTTGTGAGTGAGGATGAATTTCGTGAGTTTCACCACTGATTCAGCGTTCATACCTCGCTTTTCCATGAAAAACTGGCAGGCGTTTACACCGTCCTGGTGTGGGATGTTAGAGTATAAAGATTCTACATCCATGGTGGCCAGGATGGTTCCATCTGGAAGGGGACCTATAGTGGATAGTTTATTTAATAGGTCTGTGGTGTCCTGAAGGTAGCTGGCTGTATCCTTCACTAAGGGTTTAAGAGTATCCTCCACCCATCCAGAGATCTGTTCAGTGAGAGTCCCAACACATGAAATGATCGGTCTCCCTGGGTTCCCAGGTTTGTGCAGCTTTGGAAGCATATAAAAGGTTCCCATTCTTGGACTTGCTGGTATGAGGCTGCTTAGGCCTTTGGCTCCATCAGATAGGCCAGAGATAACTTTTTTCAATTTTTTAGAGTACTCCACTGTGGGGTCTGAATCCAACTTGGAGTAGTAGTGTGTGTCAGTTGTCTGTGTGCTGCCTGTATGTAGTCTGATGTGTTCATCATGACTATAGCACCACCCTTGTCCGCTGGTTTAATGATGATGTCTTTGTTATTTCTCAGGGATTGTATGGCCCTTCTTTCCTGGGTTAGACGACAGTGTTTTATTTGTATCCAGTATAGTGTATATAGATTTGACCATGTGTCTGAAACAGTCTATATAGTTATCCAGAACAAAATTCCGTCCAGTTGGAGGTGTGCAATCAGATTTCTCATTTTTAGTTAAGATTTGAACCTCTGAAGGGGTAGGTTGGGTCTCCTCTGTGTCATCTGTGTCATGAAAATATTCTCTCAGGTGCAGCCTCCTGAAAAAAACCTCCATGTCACTGCACAGTTCAATTTTATCCATGGTTTTAGAAGGACAAAATGAGAGTCCCCTGGAGAGTACCCCAAATTCTGCTTTGGTGGGTTCATAGGTGTAGAGATTGTTATACTACTACTTATACTACTTGGATATTAATGAAATTAATTTATTTTTGTATCAATTTTCATAAATATTTCTTGGTTTATCTCAAAAACACCATAGCAAGATTCTTCAGCAGTTTTAGTATTTATATAGTAAAATGTTGGTCGCATAACATCCTGCTTAATGGAGATACTGTATAAAACTATAGAATAATAAACCAATCTTTTTATTTCTAGGCTGGTTCCATGTGGGTCAATTCTGTGGATGATGGAATTCCCAATTTAATTCACCTGTCTGGAGGTCAAGCTTGCGAGGAAGAATGTGTGCACCACGTAAATCATCACATAGATCAATCACTGTTCACGGCTCATATTTGTCTATACTGACTTATTAGCTTGTATTTTTATTCAACATGTTCATTTTCTGTGTATGTGGTTTCCTACCATACATCTGATAGAATGATTTATGTACTACATAAAAATAAATCTGTACAGGTAATTTAACCATAGGACACTAGAATTGCTGACTCTGCAGTAGACCCAGAATAGTAAAAGATCTATGCACGTTCTGTATCATTTAAGCATCAGTAAAAGGGTCAGCCAATGACATGGCAACAATATATCCAATGTAAATTGAACATTTGTTTAAGCATTTTTAATTGTGTTCATCTTAGATTGATGATGAGTACTAAATATCCTGTGCCCACTTATTCTAAGTGTAGTCACCATTAGCCTGACATTCACAATATAATTGGTAAATGCACATGGCATGATGACCCAGTTCTTACAATCCGAAGCATACAGAACAGGAGAACAGTACGGGATGACCATCTGTGCAGTTAATGTAATATTAAATGTTATCATCAAGAGATCAGTGATTAGAATAGAAATGATCATATACAGGAAATGCCTTTCTCCCTTCAATTCTTGTTTCTATGTATTTTACTGGGTGCATTTTTATAAGTCTAGGTTCACACTACCATTGTTAATGTCCATTGCTGTCTTTTGTCCTAGGATGACAGCAACAGACATTAAATTGTTGCAGAGAATGGACATAGACTGATTCTGTGTTCGTTCCTATTGACACTAATGTAAAAAACATGACAGACGCTAGCTTCCGTCATGTTTGTTTACATTTGTAACAGAAGATAAAGTTTTTAATGCCGGACTTTATCCTCCATTACATGTTGGTCACATTAGTGTCAATGGGAACGAACACAAAATCAGTCTGTGTCCATTCTCTGTAACAGCTTAATGTCTGTTGCTATCATCCTATGACGGAAGACAGCAACGGACATTAACAGCTGTAGTGTGAACCCAACTAAAACTATTCTGGTGTTTATATTTCCTGAATTAATAAAGGAGCCAAATATTAGTATCCCATGAATGAATAATGAATTACATGCAAGCATTTTTAAAGGACAATTCCAGTTTATTAGATTAAATGAGAGAATCAACTCTCAGTTGGAGTAGTGATAGTCCAGTCACCATAATCTGCATACATATGTGACCAGACTTAACTGTTCTCCAGATTAGTTCACTAATGTAATTTCTCATGAAACTAATTTATTGCAATATTATTACGTGCTAACAAACTTTGAAAAGCACACTTGACTGACCCCTCTACTGCTCACACGTAGACACACATAGAATAGCTAGCATATCCTTTTGTGTTAACCTATTAAACTCTGAAGATACCCCAAAGGTGGAAGCTCAGGGGAGGTAAAAAAAAAAAATCTTCCTTTACCTCTTTTGGTTTCTTTAGTTCCTTAGCTTTTTATGGGAAGAATATGCATGGCTTCCATGATGTAATTAGGAAGACAAAGTCTCAGTCAAGCACAACCTATAGAGGGCGCTCCCTTTAACATCATGCCGACCTTCTCAGAGGCCTTTGTTTGCGATGATGTTGGGATTTAACCAGATACAGTCTTCTCAGCCAAGAACAGCTGTTTCGATGTAGTTGCATCTCATCAGCTTGGCGCAAACTGGACTGATCTGGCAGAGGTGAGAGGCTTAGACAGGGTTGAGGGGATATCGTCACTCCATAGGGAGAGACCACCATATAGGTGTGTGGAGTCTTATTAAGCCATGAGCGCTCCACTGCAAAGGAACATGGGAAGAATATGCAAATCTGACTTCCATGATGTAATTAGGATGCCAGTGCCTCAAGTATGCACACCACAAAGTCTCAGTTAAGCACAACCTATAGAGGGAGCTCCCTTTAGCTTTTTTAGTAATGTTAGGCATTTTTCTCTGACATCATGATGCTTGGCATATACAGTCCTGAGCCCAGACTGATCATGTCACAGAAGATTGCCATTGTCATCGGAAGAATGCCAGATGCCACAAGGCAGCTCAAAAGAGGTAATTGAAGATGACTATGAATGTTTTTTTTTGTTTTTTTTTTTCACCTCCGCCGGGCCTCCACCTATTATACTCTGGAGTCTGAAGAGAATACACAGTAGAATGCCATGGTCGTCTCACGTCATCTAAGACAAATGTCCATTTGTTTTGTTTAAAAAAAATCATATCCATATCCATATCTTTCATCTTAGCTGGCCATGTCCAGCTATGTGTGCCACAAGATCACCTCCTCTCAAATCAACATAATTTGTTATATACTGTCATGAGATGTCTATAATATATGTGCTAATGTGTGGCCACGCAGTGGTTGAATTGTGATTTGCAGTTTGTCAAATTTTTGTTAGAATGCCACCCTATTGTATTGAATTGGTTTAATGAAAAATTGGAGAGCTTATCTAATTTCCCTGTAAGGTAATAGAGGATACATCTGTATAACTGTCATTATCCATGTAGGTGACAACAGTAGCTATTGACCTTTAGGGCCATATATAGCTATATATACTGCAGCTATAAACCTATAGGGCCAAATATATTTTACAAATTAATTAACAGAAATTATTTTTTTCTTCTTTTAAAAACAATTAGAAACTCAAAACTGTACCTGTGATTTACAGAAAAAGCAAAACTTAGCAATACAGCAATTTATTTCCCTGGTTAGCATTTTATATGAATCTATTCAATTATATGTATAGTAATTTTTTAGGATATCTTTAGCTTAAAAAATACACTTCTTATAAATGTCACAAGGCCCTGTCTGATATAGCGCCATCACCCATAAAAAAGAATAACTCTATTGATCAAAACAGGGGGTAAGATAATGATATCATCCAGATTTTAGCATTTCAACGACTGCATTATAATGATGCAATTTGCCTGCCATATCCGCTATCATTTATTTGCCGCTACAGTATAGCTTCAAAGATATTTATTGAAATATTGCAGTAACATAAAACATAGTAAAAAGCAAGGTAAACATAATATAGGTACATGCATAGAAAGGAATACAACCAGAGATACTGCTATACTTCCAAAATCGACAGAAGCTTACAATGGAGGAGGGTTGTAGCCCTGGTGTTCAAATCCCACCAAGGGCAGAAAACCATCTGCAAGGAGTTTGTATGTTCTCCCCGTGTTTGCATGGATTTCCATCCCATATTCCAAAGACATACTGATAGGGAAAAATGTACATTGTGAGCTCTATGTGGGGCTCACAATCTACATAAAAAAAAAAAAAAAAAAAAAAAAAAAAAAAAAAAAGGATATTAAAAACCTTAAACCAACCAGGATATGGAAAAATTGTGGATATGTTGCGCTATAGAGCATACGGGTAGTGAAAAGGAAAAATCAGGATATCACCTAAGAGGGGGTGTTAGGGGGAGGAACTCAATCCAGCTATACAATAAGAGCTGAAGAGAATATTGGAGACATGGGATGTTAGACTGGGGGACTCAAGGTGCCCAAACTTAATCAAAGATCAGTTGAGTATTAGAGATAGTGGCATTAATCTTTTCATGTAGCATGATGGTGTCAACACCTCGTATAACATCCGTCACTGTGAGATACGATTTTCTCCAGTAGAAGGCAATGTGAATCCAGGCAGCCATCAAAATGCATTGTGATTAGAGATGAGCAAGTACTGTTCGGATCAGCCGATCCGAACAGCACGCTCGCATAGAAATGAATGGACGTAGCCGGCACGCGAGGGGTTAAGCGGCCGGCTGCCGTCAAAGTGGAAGTACCAGGTGCATCCATTCATTTCTATAGAGTGTGCTATTCGGATCGGCTGATCCGAACAGTACTCGCTCATCTCTAATTGTGATAAAAAAAAAACAGCCCGGGCGCATGCGCAGTAGCACGCGGCTTCTACTATGGCTACTGCGCATGCGCCCGGGCTGTTTTTTTTTATCAGTGTCCGTGAGCAAGCGCCGGAGGAAGACGGGACCGGAGGACGTCAGATGAAGAAGAGGCGTGGATGAAGATGAAGACACACCCTGAATGCCCGCCCAGGGTGCAGGTTCCATAAGTAGAGAACATTCTTTTTTAAGTTATTATTTTAAAACGGGGGGGTAGTTTAATTTAACATTTACGGTGCCTGAATAGCCTTTTTAAAGGCCATGCACGCATATGTGGGGCTCTATCAGCATGATTTTGCTGATAGAGCCCCTTTAAGTATCGAGACGGCTGAAACTGATTGGCCATTTCAAGCTTCAGAAGCTTATGTTCTAAATATGATTGGACCTTAGTCCTTTTCCATTTTAATCAAGAGGCTTCCACTATAAGGGTGCCCCTAACCATGGCTTTATTGTCTGCTCAGTTGTTCAGCGTCTGAGATGGAGTTGTGAGTAAAGAAGATGAAAAAGGTTATGAGTAAAGAAGCTGGAAAAGGCATCTGCCATCTGCCTCTGAATACCAGGATCGGTAAAGAGGGACTCATGCAAACGCCAGCTAGAGCATGGGGTAGAGGTGGTCTAAAGGCGATGTCTATCATGAACAAATCATGATCCAACCAGGCACATGTGACATGACAGGCCTAAGTGAGGTTCGAGAGTAAAGAGGTAGAAAGATAGATACCATCAATCCTAGTATAGTGGTGATATGAAGGGGAGAAATATGTGTAGACATGTTACCAAAATAGATGGTGGAGTGGTATAGGGAGTGATATCAATAAGTGCAAGCGGGGGAGTTATGAAGGAGAGCTGAATCATGGACTGAACATAGTATGTGCGGAAGGCGCACATCAGATAGCAGGGCCATGCACTATAGGAGACATTAGTCTACCAGGATGGCAGTAAAGTACAGGGTGCTCAGTTCAGTAGGTTCTAGGTCAAGGGAGGTGCAGAAAATATAAAAGTAATAAATCCAAGATGGCCTCCAGTAGTAGGTAAGAGAGCAGATACAAGTCTTTTACAAATTAGCAAATATAGGGCAGGTATGGGGCGGCAATACAGCAGAAGGGCGGAGTCAAGGCACCAGGGTGAAGTACCTCCTACCTCAACAATAACAATTCAGGCAGCAGCTAGAAAATATTGGCAGAAGTCAGAAGTTCTGGACAGTATGCAGTGAAAATCAGAAAGAGCACTTGCCAGGCGGTTCTTGTGCCAGGAGGAGTAACAGGAGGACCCTAATCCTAAGTCCACTGGAGTTCAGTAAAGATTGTGACGTTGCCGCACAGAGGTGGTAAAAAGTGGGTGTCAATGGACTTTCAGGCTCTGTTGAGTGTATGTCGTGGGGCCGGCAATGTAGGAGCAGGAGAAGGCACAGGAAGAAGGCCATGGTCGAGAACAGGTGGAGAGTGGTACAGAGGAAGTATCACTGTGGCCAGCAGCTCAGGAAGCTGGTTGGGACCGTTGCTGAAGTGGAAACTGTACCAGTCCAGGGCCTCCTAGATAGTGGTTGCGGTATGTGGAGCAGTAGCTGGAATGTAGGCACCAGTGGGTGTAATGGCCACTGTAAAGATGGCCAATTGCTTCAGGAAGGGGTCCATGGGGTAACAGTGATAGGGGGACTGAGATAGGAATAATAGGAGCAGTAAGCACTAGAGCTCGTCTTTTGTACCTCCAGCTCACTTCAGTGCCAGGCTATGGTAATGAGCTCCATTTCTTCTTCTCAGGAAGTGACATCTCACATGTTAGTCACCTGACCATGCTGCAGATCAGTCCCATTGAAATTAATGGTACTGAGCTATAATAAGACACACAGCCACTATGCAATGTATGACACTGTGCTTGGTAAGTAGGGAGGAAGCCACAACAATCAGCATCATAGTCCCATCTCTCTCTCTCTCTCTCTCTCTCTCTCTCTCTCTCTCTCTCTCTCTCTCTCTCTCTCTCTCTCTCTCTCTCTCTCTCTCTCTCTCTCCACAAAATGTTGAAATAATTTTTTTTTTCTCTGCTAAATTCACTTCTTCATTTACTATTCTTTGAGCTTCAGACATCTGACCACGATGTGTTTTATTTGTGCACAGATTAATCCAATATTGAGTTGTTACTGCAATGAGATTAGTAGCAAATACTACATGCAGTCTGCATCATTTACTCTCTGTGCATTACTCCAGTTTTCAATATGGCACAGGCCTTACTGCTACTTTTGGAGAGAGTTGGGAGTAGTTAAAAAAATAACACGCTATCTAGATGGATAAATAGATATTCAGATAGATAAAAAGATATATACTGCACACAGATGGATGGATTGATGAATGAATGAATGAATGAATGAATGAAGAAAGGAAGAACTGAATAGATGATAGATAGATAGATAGATAAAAAATAGCCAGCACTGCAAAATAGTGAAAACGTATAAAGATGTGGGTTTATTCCAAGGCTTCTGAAGGCTCCTCAATTTCTAAGGATCGAAAGCTTGCTTTTGGAATAACTGCATCCTTTTTCACTATTTTGCAGTGTTGCCTATTTTGTACATGTTTGGTGTTAATGGGATCGCATGCCAGATCTCTGGGATTTGCACCCATCTTGGTAAAGATAGATAGATAGATAGATAGATAGATAGATAGATAGATAGATAGATAGATAGATGATACTGTAGAAGGATAGATAGATAGATAGATAGATAGATAGATAGATAGATAGATAGATAGATAGATAGATAGATAGATAGATAGATAGATAATAGAAGGCTAGATAGATGATAGAAGGCGATAGATAGATAGATAGATAGATAGATAGATAGATAGATAGATTATAGATATTCTATTGATTCTATTCATATCTATCTATCTATCTATCTATCATCTATCTATCTATCTATCTATCTATCTATCTATCTATCTATCTATCCTTCTACAGTATCATCTATCTATCTATCTATCTATCTATCTATCTATCTATCAATCAATCAATCATCTATCATGCATACATCTGTCTCTATCTGTCATGCCATTAACACAATAACATTATCTGTAAACAGATAGATGATCGATAGATATTCTATTGTACATACTGCATTTGTACGTCTTTGAATGTCTGCATATCTCTCAACAAACAGAATTACATTTGCAGCAGCAGCAGAAGGATAGAAGCATCCTCTTTTTGTCCCTGTTCTCCCTTTCCTCCTTTAAGTCAATAGATGTCAGGAGGGGGTGGGTAGTCATATGCAAAACATGGGCTCTAAAACCAAAGTAGCCTGCAAAATTAGGTGTCAGCATGCAAAGCTTATTGATGTATGAATGCAGAAAATGAAAGCCAGCAGTAGACAGACAGGGCTAAAGGTGACGCAGCCACAGTGAGAGCAGCTGTACATCTATGTCAAGGTGTTGCTATGTGAGGCGTTTTTTTATTTTTCTTTCTAAACGGGGGGCCCCATCTAACAAGCAATGCCTGCCCATAAAATGATAAAACAGTATAGTAAGCAAACACAGCCTGAATGTCAAATACATTGCCTTGTTCCTCTGACAGAAAACGCTTGTATATTAATAATAAATTCATATTCTGAATCTCCAATAAAAGAAGAAAATGAAGTGTAAACTGGAGTTACTTAGTTGACACCCAGCTCATTGCTTTTTATTGTTGCTTGCAGCTACGATTTCTCCACACTGCCCTAGTAGAATTTATTACTGTCTGTCTTTGTGGCAAGTTGGAGAAGCGCACCTTTTGAAGAAAATTGACCAGTACTTCATGAATATGAAGAAAAAAAGCCAATAACGCTACAAAGATGAAAATCTTAGCATATAGATGTGAATAGCAAATAAGAGGAATCAGCAAATCACAATAAGTGTTACATAAATATTGTGTCTATATTGTCCTATGGTATTATGTGTGTTAATGTCAATGATAATAACACAGATATTACCAGGAATACCATAGACACCTGTTTGTTTCCCAAATGTATTATGATAGGGATGACAATGAATACAGCCTAACTGATGGTGGGAAGAGGGATCTCCAATAGCGCTCTCTCACACTTGGGGTGAAGCAGTCGGTCACTGACAATACTGCCAATAACATGGGATGGGAGTTTTTCTCCAGCATGGAGTTCACCACGGACAGTATCCTTCTGCTACCCACCAGCTGTACCAGGTCCAGGGGGCTCCCCAGGACAGAGATGGCCCTTCTAACCAGCCTGTCAAGTCTATTTCTATCCCTGGCTGATATGCTACTCCTCCAGAGTGCCACTCCAAAGAATATGGCCGATGGTACCATGGAGTTGAAAAGACCCTAAGAAGTGCCCCCTGGACACCAAAGACCCTCAGCCTCTTGAGCAGGTAGAGCCTGCTGTGACCCTTTCTGTGCAGCACACCCAGGTGATCAGCCCAGGCCAGTTTATTATTGAGAAGCACACCAAGGTAATTATACGTCTTGACTATCTCAAGGCCTGTCCCCTAGATGTCCACCACATTCGGAGCACTTCTCCACTTACTAAAGTCCACCATCATCTCCTTGGTCTTCCCAGCATTAATCCTGAGGTGGTTCCACTGACATCATTCCACAAAATCTTGGTTTAAGTCTCTGTATTCCCTATCATCTCCGTCTGTGATGAGGCCTATTATTGCAGAGACATTGAAGTACTCTTGTAGGTGTGAGTCTCCATTTTTGGGATTTATCACAGAGGAATCCTTATTATACTCTGATACCAGAGTATAATGATCATAGGTCCAGGGGTGATGCAGAGAAATAAAAAAAAAAACCTGTCATATGCACCTTCCCTCACCTGGTATAGGTTCCTGGGCATTTTCCGGTGTTCTCAGAGAAGATTGAAGCCTGTGAGTCTCATTGGTCATAACTTTTTCATTTTTCCATTCCCAGAGCCATATGAGTGGATATGTTTATGGAACAAATAGTACTTCATAATGGTACTATTAAATTTTCTGTACAGTGTACAGGAAATCTGAAAAAAAAAAAAAAAAAACTCATAATGAGATGAAAATTCAGATAAACTGTGTTTGTGCGACTTTCTTATGGGCTTTGTTTTTATGCTATTCACTATGCAGAAAAAATAACTAGAGATGAGCGAACAGTAAAATGTTCGAGGTTCGATATTCGTTTCGAGTAGCCACTCAACATTCGACTACTCAAATCGAATATCGAACCCTATTATAGTCTATGAGGGGAAAATGCTCGTTTCAGGGGTAGGCAACATTCAATCAATTTATACTTACCAAGTCCATGAGTGAGGGTCGGGCTGGATCCTCCGAGAAGTCTTCTCCTTGCAGCGTCCCTGCGGCATCTTCCGGCTCTGAATTCACTCTGCCAGGCATCGGGCCTGGGCAGAGCCGACTGCGCATGAACGCACTACAAGCGGACATGCGCAGTTGGCTCTGCCCAGGCCCGATGCCTGGCAGAGTGAATTCAGAGCCGGAAGACACCGCGGGGAAGCTGCACGGAGAAGACTTCTAAAGGTAGGAGAAGAACCAGCGTTGATTGGCCGACTGTATAGCATTCGGCCAATCAATGCTGGTTCTGCATCGAACTTTTACATTCGAATAGCGAGTGGAACTCGATCAAGTACGAGTATTTCGAATACCGTAGTATTCAATCGAATACCTACTCGATCGAGTACTACTCACTCATCTCTAAAAATAACATGTCACCTGTATTCTATTCCTCGATATGATTCTTGTTTTCTTCTAAAGCTTAATCCTTCTGAAATATGGTGGCCATGATGCAGTGCATATGCAAAATTAATGATTACATTGGATACATATATAACATTTAAACCACTTACCTTATATAGTAGGAGCTCTTATGCCGGATGGCTTGCAACATAAAGACAATTCTGATATGATGAAGCACAGAAACAAGACTTAAAAGAGCAACTAGTGATATCTGACCATAGTATATTAGGAGCAGATCCTTCACATGGTCACTAACTTTTCATAAATAAATAGTGACAGGAAATAACAGGAAATCAATTCTGGAGTATAGCTTATCATACAATCTATATATGTTTATCCAATCTGAAATTTGTGTTTGCTAAATCTGTCTCTACCTATCTATAATGTCCTATATGCTCCTTCTGCCTCTCACCTCTGCCAGGTCAGTCCTCTCTGCGCCAAGCTTATGAGATGCAAGAACATTGAAACAGCTGTCCTTGGCTGAGAGACTGTACCTGGTAAAATCCCAACATCATTGCAAACAAAGGCCTCTGAGAAGGTTGGAATGATGTTAAAGGGAGCGCCCTCTATTGGTTTGCTGGACTGAGACTCTATCTTCCTAATTACATCATGGAAGTTAGACTTGCACATTCTGAGTGAGCTCCCTCTATTGGTGTGCATGACTGAGGCACTGGCTTCCTAATTACATCATGAAAGTCAGATTTGCATATTCTTCCCATGTTCCTTTGCATAGTGGAGCGCTCATGGCTTAATAAGACTCCGCACACCTAACTGGTGGTTCTCTCCCTATGGAGTGATGATATCCCCTCAACCCTGGGTAAAGAGAGAGAGTTAGGAAGCAAAATCTTTCCTTCATGTGCTGTCTAGGGGATACATCATAGCAGCTAGTAGCCACCTAGCCTTGAGTACAGCTGACAAGTAAGAGACAGAGTCTATACAGGATAAAAAATCTTAAAAAAACAAAACACAGAATACCATCTAGAAATTGTTCTCACTTACACGCACACACAAGTTATCCTAAGAAGTCATCCAAAAGTTTTAGTATACTGTAAGGCTTGTTAATTGTAGGTTGGGCTTTCATGGACCAGACTTATTTTCCAGTACAAACCACATATACTGTACACATAATAGAATAGGCAATATGGAAGCCAAGCCAACACTTTGGATTCTTTATCATGTGCCTAAAGCTGTCCTGTCAGTGTAGCATGGCATATTATACTGCTGAATAAAGATGCTGCCATTATGGAATGCTCTTACAGTACAATGTCAAAGTCATATCTAGGACCGAAGATTTTTTGTGATGCTTATTAACAGTATAGTGGGTGAGATGTCTCCAGATCTCATCCCCATGCTGTAGAGGTTCAGGTTAAGTTGACCAAGAAAAAGTTAAGCCTGTCTAAGCCTCTCACCTCTACCAGGTTATAGTCCTCTCTACATCGAGCTGAAGAGATCCAAGTAGATCGAAACAGCTGTCCTCAATTGAGAGACTATACCTGGTAATAATCCCAGCGTCATTGCAAAACAAAGGCCTCTTGGAAGGTCGGACATGATGCTAAAGGGAGCAGCCATTATTGGGTTATTTCACTGGAATCCTGTCATAAGACAGGCTTGCACATTCCAGTGAGCGCCCTCTATTGGTTTGCAATACTGAGGCAGCAACTGTCTTCCTAATTACATCATGGAAGGAAGATTTGCATATTCTTCCCATAGTTCCTTGCAAAGTGGAGTGCTAAAGGCTTAACAAGTCTCCACACACCTATATGGTGGTCTCTCCCTAAGGAGTGACAATACCCCCTTAACCCTGTCTAAGCCTCTCACCTCTACCAGGTTATAGTCCTCTCTACATTGAGCTGAAGAGATCCAAGTAGATCGAAACAGCTGTCCTCGATTGAGAGACTATACCTGGTAATTATCCCAGCGTCATTGCAAAACAAAGGCCTCTTGGAAGGTCGAGCATGATGCTAAAGGGAGCAGCCATTATTGGGTTATTTCACTGGAGTCCTGTCATAAGACAGGCTTGCACATTCCAGTGAGCGCCCTCTATTGATTTGCAATACTGAGGCAGCAACTGTCTTCCTAATTATATCATGGAAGGCAAATTTGCATATTCTTCCCATAGTTCCAAGAAAAAGTTGGTGAAATCTGCTTAGAATCATGTCTGTGTTAGTCATACACATGCTACTAAAATAAGCTGAAATTGTCAAAGACCTGTAGTTGAGTATTTCATGTATATGGCAAGCTTAAGTCACTGCAAGGTACATTATCAGCATAGTGAACAGAGAAAAACCTGCTACAAAAAACGTCCCCGCACTGTGAGATTTCCAGATTGGTGATTAAGACTACAGGTTTTAGTGCAGTTTTCAACCTCTGAAATACAAAGGTTTACAGAACCCACAGTGATGCTTAAAGGGGGTTTCCATGAAAATAACCATATTTACATTTGGAAATAATTAGAAGTTAAATATTTTTTACAGCTTCTCTCTAACTCTAACTATTTTATCCAATAACACTATCACCACACCACCATCTGTACAGTCTCCCCCTCTCCTTCTGTCTCTACCCCCTTCCCTCATAGATTGTAAGCCCTCGCGGGCAGGGCCCTCTACCCCACTGTGCCAGTTGGTCACTGTTAGTATTATATCTACCTGTATATTCTGTGTATTGTATGTAAACCCCCAAATGTAAAGCACCATGGAATTAATGGTGCTATATAAATAAATAATAATAAATATTAATAAATAAATAAAATGACAGTCTTTTATCTGGATAGGTTGCCCATGGGTACAACCATTAATACAGGTCTGGTACTTGGCAGAAACCGAGCCATGAATTCCTTATTGTGGACAAGTTATCAGGCAGAGAACTTCATTCATGAGAAGATAACCTGGACAAGTGCCAAACCATAGAGCGTTCCTATCTTATTTTTATAGGACTTCCTACATTTTGGGTGGTTTTCAAGAGTGCATTTTTTTTTTTTTTACTGTAAGTTGTGAGCCCCATATAGGGCTCACAATGTACATTTTTCCCTATCAGTTTGTGGAAAATGGTAGGAAATTAACGCAAACACAGGGAGAACATACCCTTGCAGATGTTGTCCTTGGCAAGATTCAAACCCAAGACTCGAGCGCTGCAAGACGGCAGTGCTAGCCACTGAGCCATCGTGTTAACCCTGTTCTTAAGAGAGCATTTAAAGAAACCAGCTGTTTATTTTTTTCTGATAGAAAATCGGTGGCAGAGATTTCCTGTGTGACCTCAACCTGAGGGTATGACCACACAGCTCTAGTACGCCATGGCTGAGACACAACCATAATGTGGCCATAGTACACATGAAGATTGGGTGGCCATGCCAGCTGTCTTGGTATTCCGTTAAAATGAGTTTCCAACCAATTGTTTATTGAGTGCTTCTCGTTTACTATTAGTGTGGTTTTCTAGATTGCCACACAGTCATTACCTGATAAAACCCAAGGTCTTATACTCCAGTTACATCTAGAGCTGCAGTCACTATTCCACTGTTACATCAGGTCTTATACTCCAGTTACATCTAGAGCTGCAGTCACTATTCCACTGTTACATAATGTCATATACTCCAGTCACATCCAGAGCTGCAGTCACTATTCTGCTGTACATGATGTCTTATACTCCTGTCACCTCCAGAGCTGCAGTCACTATTCTGTTGTACATCATGTCTTATACTCCTGTCACCTCCAGAGCTGCACTCACTATTCTGCTGTTACATCAGATCTTATACTCCAGTTACATCTAGAGCTGCAGTCACTATTCCACTGTTACATCATGTCATATACTCCAGTCACATCCAGAGCTGCAGCCACTATTCTGCTGTACATCAGAACACAGTCAGCTCTGCTGCATCTGAGAGTGTAGCAGAGCACAGCGTGCGCTCAACGCTGCTACATCTCATATGTAGCAGGGTTCAGCACACACTCAGCTTTACTGCATCTGAGGGTGTAGCAGAGCACAGCGTGCGCTCAACGCTGCTACATCTCAGGTGTAGCAGAGCTGTGCGCTCAACACTGTTACATCTGAGATCGGACCAGAATGGAGACTGTTGTGAACCAATCTTAGACTCTGCCTCCTCACAGACAAGCCTCCGGAAGAACCAGCGTTGATTGGCCAAATGCTGTACTCTGTATGGCATTCGGCCAATGAACGCTGGTCAATGCATTCCTATTGGAAAAAGTCAGCTCCCGCATATCGCAAGCTGACAGGGATCCTGATTTCTGCGCTGATGAATTCCAAAGAGACAGAAACGGTGCCGTCCGTAGCTGAGAAATTGATTTGGTTATAACCTCACATGATGCAGCAAAGGCTTCTGGGAAGTCGGGCATGATGTTCAGGGTGCTTGCTATAGAGGGCAGCATAACAGAGGCACTGTCTCCCTGTTTACATCTTGGGAGACAGATTTGCATATTCTTCCCAGGGATCCTGACGTCATACAATGACTTGGGCATGTTAGGTGCCCCCAGACATGATTCCCCTGCTGTCCCAGTTGCATTCCAGGGTGTTGGCATCATTTCCTGGGGTGTCATAGTGGACTTGGCGACCCTCCTGAGTCGAATAGTGGTTTCCCCCTTAAGAAGTATTTATTCCGCATAGACTATAATGGAGTTCGATATTCGATCGAACAGTCGAGCATTGAGCGGCTACTCGATTCGAATTTAGAACTTCGAACATTTCACTGTTTGCTCATCTCTAGTATTTACATAGTGTACCTTCAATTGTGTATTGCAAATAGGTAGGTAGATTTAGTTATTTATATTTGGTTAATTATCTAATAAAATGCTCTTATACAAATAAACATTTCTGTGCATACGGAACGAACAATCCTTTCATTAAAATAATCAAAATCTGGATAAAGGTAATTTTTCTTTGATTCCCCATAAAGTGCAAACAGCATGAAATATATTCTAAACATTCCTAATAATTATTGTAATATAAATATTATATTATCCTTATTTACTCCTCCAAACACAAACTATTGTGCGCACTTTCTGTATATTGTGTGTCTTTATTTTGGATTAATTTCTCTACTTGTAAGAATTATATCCTAATACATTGGCATCTTTATGACTTTCCTTTAAATTCAGTGTTTTCGTATCACAACAAATACGGTTCTTAGTCTCATACATTATTCGCTTCAGTTAAATCCGTAAATTATTTTAACTTAGAATAATGCAGAAAAGCTTATTCTTAAGAAGTACAGCACAGAATGAGGTCAAAAAGTATCTACCGATCCAACCCGCAAGAGCAAAAAAAAAATGCTTGCATTGTTGTTTTCATTATCTTGCTTCTGTCATTTCTTGAGCTTTGTATCTTGCTGAGAAAGAAAGGAAGAAGAAAAACTGTGAAATTAATCTTTTGTGCATGGCCTGATAAAGAAGAGACATGCTCAGACAAAAGATAGACTGAGAGAAAGTACAGTGATTGATGACTAAAGTAAAGGTGTCGGAGGAGTATTATGTAAATTACTGTAGGTGCAGGCCATTACAGAGAGAATGAGAGGAATAGCCGGCCACTGAGAAACTGCAAGCTGGAGAGAGGAAAAGCATGTGGCACTAATGTCACCGGAGTCCCTAAGCACCAATTCCTTTCTGTCTACGATCTGCTCAGACAGGCTCACATCATTTTTTTGTCCATTTTTATGTAGTAGAGATAATAGAGCATACATTTGCATGATGAAAATAAAAAAGGTATTTTGTTTGACATAACCATGCTGTATGAAATGCAAAGAAGATGAAATTTAGATAGCAGCTTATTCTGGTATTTTATTTACAATGCAGTAGTCTACTGCAGATCTCTATTTGTGTATATATATACATATATATATATATATATATATATATATATATGTGTGTGTGTGTGTGTGTGTGTGTGTGTGTGTGTGTGTGTGTGTGTGTGTGTGTGTGTGTGTGTGTGTGTGTGTGTGTGTGTGTGTGTGTGTGTATATATATATATATATTTATTTATTCAATAAATAACACTTCATCCAATATATCGTATAAACCAAATAATTTACAAGATAATTATATTATTAGTTCAAATGAATTATTATTAGAGATGAGCGAACAGTAAAATATTTGATATTCGATATTCATTTTGAATATTCCCTCAATATTCGACTATTCGAACAAATATCAAACCCCATTATAGTCTATGGGGAAAAAATGCTCGTTTCAGAGGATCCTACTCTTCGACTCAGGAGAGTCACCAAGTCCACTATTGCACCCCAGGAAATGATGCCAACACCCTGGAATGCAACTGGGACAGCAGGGGAAGTATGCATCTAACATGCCCAAGTCACTGTATTACGTCGGGATCCCTGTCAGCTTGTGATATGCGCAAGCTGACTTTTTCCCATTAACCCGTGTTCATTGGCCAAATGCCATACAAAGTACAGCATTCGGCCAATCAACGCTGGTTCTTCTGGAGGCTCATCTGTGAGGAGGCGGAGTCTATTATCGGTTCACAGCAGTCTCCATTCTAATCCAATCTCAGATGTAACAGTGTTGAGCGCACAGCTCTGCTACACCTGAGATGTAGCAACATTGAGCGCAGGCTGAGCTCTGCTACACCCTCAGATCCAGAAGAGCTGACTGTGTGCTGAACCCAGCTACATCTCTGGGCCACCACTGCTACGCCGGAGATGAAGCAGAGCTGGCCGTGCGCTTCCTAACAAATCCTTGACCTTGAGCCCCTGAGGAGCCACAATTAGTGGCGAAATGCGTAGGGCTACATGGGGTCATTATGGCACAGCTGCGGTCATTCTGGCACCGATACAGGCAGTGGACAGATGTCACTAGATGGTGTCCGTCTGCTGTCTGCTTTTCTTTTCCCTAACAAATCCTTGACCTTGAGCCCCTGAGGAGCCACAATTAGTGGCAAAACACGTAGGCATACATGGGGTACTATAGGGATAGATAATATACAGAGAATGGCAGGACTTTGTGCATCAGTGGGAAACATAGGATCAGTCAGTGGGTGAATCTATCTAGACGCTGACTGCATGACCTACTATACAATGACAGTGGAGTAATGATATAGCCTCAACTTGGATGGAGTGGTGATATCTTGTTTCCTCATCTAAGTATATAGGGGGCATTAATCTCCAGGTCATTTATGCTGGTCCAGTCAAAAAACATAGGGTGTACCAGCTAACCCTTGCATATACATTGTAGCAGGGTTATCCCATTATATGAGCGCAGTATAGGAGGATTAGTTGGGTGTGAATAGACACTGAATGGGTCCACCCAGAGACGATACTAATTCCTTGGGGCAGCTGAGTGGTAAAAACAAGCAATGTGGGTTTAAATGGTGATGTGCTGTCTGGATACACCTAAGCTGTAAAAATACTCCAGAGCATTACAATAAACCCAATAACATTGGCCACTAAGCCTGTACCCCATAGTATTTTTGATAATAGCAAGCGCTGTCTTAGCGTAATATTTTAATCCTTTTAAATCACATAGGTTACGTACCTTTAATAAAATAAACAAGCACATTTTGTTGTTTCCATTTTTTGTTGACATAGAAAGTTTGAAAGAACTTGGGAGAGATTATCACATTATACCCCTCTTTCCTTTGTTTTTGAAAAATATCTGTGCAAAGAGAGATATTAGCATTCCGCCATCTTGTCTGCGTATATTCCATATTACTTTTACTAACGGCTTGTCTCTGTCACGCTGCTACTGTGAGAGACTTGCAATTGTACTTTCTTATCATATTTAGAAAAAAGGTTGGAATGTTTCCGAGTTTCTCATAACTATTACTTAGTTTCTCATGTTCCATAACAAGACACAGAATGTCCATTAGATATGAGAATAGTCTAAACTAGTTCTAAGGATCAAGGACAGACCGTCCATCTTAGAGCACTGTGTTAGCATGATTAGAACTAAAATGGATGACACGGACAAACATGTGTTAACTCATGTATTGCTTATGCACGTATTTATCATTTGTATACGCTCATTCTGTACTCTGACCAATGATAATTCATATTTTTATGTGATGTATTTTGTCATGCCTAAATTAGCATACAGCCATTATTCCTCTATAAAAGCTAAGTAACATGTAATAAATTTCAGAACATTTAGATATACATCTGAGTATGTGTGGCTTTGTGTTCTCCCCATACGGGCAACCATTTTGTTTTAATTTGGAACCAACAGCATGTGCTCCCAGGGGTGTTTCCCCCAACAGTTAACTTGGCGCTCCAAAGTGGGGCTTGAGGAAAGACATCGCTTGTAGCCAATAGAAGGGCCAACCAGGATCAATTGATTGGGAGACCCAGCTACTTTAGAGCTAAGGCCCAGTTACTTGCACTGTGCCTAGTAGTGGGCTGTGCACCCCTTTATCTATAGGTGGGAAAAACCTTCTATTTAACACCTAGTTCAAAAACCTTCCAACCTCCTGACATTCAAGGATGCTGGAACATGTACTAATTTTCTTTCTACATAAGGGACAATGATACATCCTTTAGGAATATATCATTTAACCTGCTCCACCTTATGATTCCCCCTTTGAGTGAACTGGTAATTTTTTTCTCTAGATTGAGAAGCTTCTAGTATAGGGCTGTGGCTTCATTTCTATAAGACACTGCCTCATCTCAGATTATCAGCTATTTAGTTAGTCCATTGGTGTTACCAGGTTCATCTAGTTACCGAGTTGACCTTAGATACCCTGCTATCATATCCTCTACAGTAAGACTCACGGAGATGATCATTGATCCTTTGTGAAGTAATTTGTCGCAGATGAAGTGACCTTGTACATTTGGTCTGAATTAGTATCATTACTGATAGGCAGACCTCATAAGATTTGTCTCATAAATTTCTCAGGTTTGCCTGCAAGTTTTGTTTCACTCTGAGACAAAAACGCAATTTTTATATTCTAGGGCAGGGGTGCCCAATACGTCGATTGCGATTTACCGGTCGGTCGCAATGGACGTATGGGTCGATCACGGGATGCAGCCAGGCATCCCCGCTGTCTGCTTCTTCACAGCGCAGGCTGAGAGTTATCTCTGGACACTGGCAGGCTGGGACTGCTTCGGCCCTGTCTGCCAGTGTCCGTAGATGACTCTCAGCCTGCGCTGTGAACAAACACTTGCAGGCCGCTCTTAGGGATGGAGGGGGCTGTGGTGCTGCTTCTTCACAGCGCACGCTGAGAGTCATCTACGGACACTGGCAGGCGGGGCTGCCGCAGCCCCAGCCTGCCAGTTTCCAGAGATAACTCTCAGCCTGCGCTGTGAAGAAGCAGACAGCGGGGATGCCTGGCTGCATCCCGTGATCGACCCATACGTCCATTGCGACCGACCGGTAGATCAGGCCTGGGCGGCCACCTCTCACGATCCGCCTGACCACGCCCACATGCCCAGCCACACCCACAGACATGCCCTACCCACCCACAGGCCCACCTAGGCCATGCCCCACAGGCCCACCCCGGCCATGCCCACAAGAAGTGGGCAGTCGATCTTTGGGCTTGTTCATGTAAAGAAGTAGCTCACATGCTGACAGAGTGTGAGCACCCCTGTTCTAGGGTCTCTTCAGAGTATAACAATATTCAGAAGGAGTGGGGTACAGAAAAATATTAAATACTCATAGTCACTCTTGTGGATTTCAGTATTCTAGGGCATTTCTGCCTCTTCTGGCCTCCTGTGTGATGTCAGAGGCCTCCTGCAGAGTGACATTGGGCCTCAACGGTCATGGTATTATGTTCTGGGGGTGTGAAGAAAAACCAGAATATAATAGTGGTTCATGAATGGCAAACCCCAAAAATTCATTAAGAACTCAGCTGTTACAACCCAGTTTGTTCATGCCTAATTGCCATTTTATTGCTAGGGATATAAAGATGTAGCTGCCATTGCTGAGCAACATGGGCAACATCTGATGGGTGTGTCAGAATCCAGACCCTTGCTGGAACATCTGCCAATCCGTTTCTTCTTCATTATGAAATGTGATTCTATAACTGTAACTGACAAGATGGGTGAGGTGCTGCTTTCAGAAGAAAACATGCTTACTAATCATGGACAACCCCACTAAAGGCTAGTCATCATCTGTATATAGCAATGCATTGTGCATCATTCCTTCTCAACTTTCACAATTTCCAGGAAAATATTGTGATGTCATGTCCATAGCATACTGTAAGCCATCAGAGTGGAATGCTGATCAGCAGAGCCAAGGGGTTACCATTTGTAAGTGACTGGGGATTGTCTATAAGTTCTAGTGCAGGGGTAGGCAACCTTCACCACTCCAGCTGTTGTAAAACTACAACACCAAGCATGCATACTTGCTCTGCTGTTCGTGGAACTGAATGGAGGATTTTTTGGGAGTTGTAGTTTCACAGCAGCTGAAATGCCAAAGGTTGCTGACCCCTATGCTCTTATGTTGATGTGCCATCTGTGGTGTATCTGTAGGGATTGAAATGGTCACAGTTGAGCCCAGGCCCTCCTCACCACACACTACGGTATAAAACCATCTGAATAAGAACCACAATATCAGCTGTCCAACCCAACCACTTGCAGATTATTGATGTAATAGTATGTTACAGCTGAGCATTAGTAAACCCACAGTGATGGTCAGAACTTAGAAAGCTGCTTAAGTTGTGACACACACATTTGGACATGTCCAACCAAAAGGACACATTTGTCGTATTAGGCTAAATTCATGTCTCATTCTTTTCAATCCATTGTCAAAAAAAACCAAAAAAACAGAAATTATAATGTAATAATGGCTGCAGATGGAGCACATTCCATTTGTCATCATTCAATGTAATATAAAAAACAAGATAGAAGTTTTCTTCTGTCTTTGTTTACTTTTCAAATGGAAGATAAAGTCATGTGCACACTAGGAGTGTAGTACAACATGATCGCATGATACTGGATATATGCAGAATGATTATCCTAAAAAGACTGAGCCTCTTGTGCCCATTGGCTGTGCAGCGAACTGTGTCTTTTCACATCACTATAGGCACAGTCTTCACTTCTCAGTCACACTGGTGTGGGAATGTCTCCATCTAAAGAGAAGTTTCAGTGTCTTAAGTCCGGAGGTCCATTCAGACTGTTGTGTCCTGAAAGTGAGGAGTGTTTATGTCAGTTTGGGATTGGAGTTGGGCTTTACTGGAAAAGTAGGTACTATATACACATCTGAGGGTCTGGGGGTTAAAAGAAAAATAACCCTTGTTCATGACAATCCTTCTGTCAATTCCAACTATCTTTTGCAGGACTGATATTTCACCTCATCCTTCACCATTGCCCCTAGTTTCTTAAAGGGGTTTTCCCAACTCACATGTTCACCAACTTGCAGGCTGTATGCTCTGTTCACTTCCTGGTTTTCTCAGTAAATTGGTGGGTGGGGTTTCACTTGCTGTCTCCCAGACAAAGCCAGGAAGACAGTTGCTGCCTCAGTATTGAAGTATAGGTGGTCTCTCCCTAATACCCTGTCTAACCCTCTCACCTCTACCAGGTTATAGTCCTCTCTACATCGGGCTGAAGAGATCCAACAAGATCGAAACAGCTGTCCTCGATTGAGAGACTATACCTGGTAATAATCCCAGTGTCATTGCAAAACAAAGGCCTCTTGAAAGGTCGGGCATGAGGCTAAAGGGAGAAGCCATTATTGGGTTATTTCACTGGAATCCTGTCTTAAGACAGGCTTGCACATTCCAGTGAGTGCCCTCTATTGGTTTGCAATACTGAGGCAGCAACTGTCTTCCTAATTACATCATGGAAGGCAGATTTGCATATTCTTCCCATAGTTCCTTGCAAAGTGGAGTGCTAAAGGCTTAACAAGTCTCCACACACCTATATGGTGTTCTCTCCCTGTATTTCTGAGATAAAGAGCTCAGAAATACAAGCTCCCTCCAAGTGCTCTGCTCCCCTCCCTCCTGAGAGCAGGGAGCTACATCACTTGTCCTGTATGAAGTGATCAGATCATCCTCAGGTCCGTAGTTATGGAAATGGGGTGTAAACAATGAAGTGAATAATCTCAGATAGCAGCCAAACAAAGCAGTTTTGCTGAAGCAATTTATTTGTGAAAAATCTTAAATCTACATAAGCTAGCAGTATAGATAGAATCCTTCAGATGGGAAAACCCCTTTAAGGACTCTATAAAGCCCAAATGTTGCTCATTTTCAGATTTTATATTGATTTATTTAATGTAACCCCATATTTATCTAAGTGTTTGTTGTAGCATAAAAATGGTGAAAAATTGTAAAAGACAAATGCTTAGAAGCTGAACGTTCATTGTTGTTACGGAAACTTTGGAACATTTATAAACGAAATTCCATATGTTACTGTATGGCTTTGAAATACTGTCTCCCTCTAAGAGTATGGTTTATTTTCCTTGAAGGAAAGAATCGTGAGAATGAAACGTCTCAAATCTGCCTCCAATTTTTTGCACTTTGAGTCAGTGACTAATGCTTAACTGTAAAAAAAGGAAAACAATTAAAATAAAATAGAAAAATCTTTTATATCTTTACAGTCCCTGAGAATCATACCATGACGAATCCTTTTGATGTTTTATCTACAAATGACATGGGCTTATATACAGTTATTCCCTTATTGATCCTTGATTATGTAGTCATTGGTTAATAGGGAAAAAAAGATTTTCGTTTACCAATGCATTGCAGATTTTGCTGCATTTTTTCGAGCCAAAGTCAAATGTATTCAGTAGAAAGGAGAAATACTACCTATATTTTACAGTTTTGTCTTCAGCTCCAAAAATCAGCAATAAAATTTGCAACAAATAATACAGCTTTAATGCAATGTATGGATTAGACAGTTTTACAAATCTTCCTCATTGAAAGAGATTTTCTACAGTAAATTCTGTCTTAATTTGTGCCAAAAAAAACTACTTGATGACTTTTTCACATTTTCCATCTTCGCTTTTCAAAATTCATAATTTTTACATTTTTTGTTGACATATGGGAGCTTCTTCTTTTCTGTTTTGGGGGTGTTTGTGTTAAAAAAAATTTGTTTTGAGCCATTACATTTAGTCATACCATATTTACATTGGTTTTAATAGTTGTACTGCTTTACATAGTTACATATAGTTACATAGTAGATGAGGTTGGATGAAGACATCAGTCCATCAAGTCCAATCTATAAGCCTACAGTCCCTTACAGTGTTGATCCAGGAGAAGGCAAAAAACCCTATGAGGCTCATGCCAATTGCCCCATTATAGGGAAAAAAAATTCCTTCCCAACGCTAATCTGGCAGTCAGTATAAAACCCAGGATCAATGTTTCCTTAAAATCTAGAATCGATAACCCGTAATATTGTTCTCTTCAAGAAAGGCATCCAGGCCCTCTTTGAACTTGTTTAATGAATCCACCATCACCACTTCCCGGGGCAGAGAGTTCCATAGCCTCGCTGTTCTTACTGTGAAGAATCCCCTTCTATGTTTCTGGTGAAACCTTCTCTCCTCCAGACGTAGATGATGTCCCCTTGTCACTGTCACTGGCCTGGGAGTAAAAAGATCATCAGAAAATTCCTTGTATTGTCCCTTCATGTATTTGTACATTGTTATTAAATCTCTCTGTAGACATCTTTTCTCTAAACAGAATAACCCCAATGCTGTTACTCTTCATTGTACTCCAATCCACCCATTGCCCGAATAATTTTGGTTGCCCTTTTTCAAATTCTATTATGTCTTTCTTGTATATTGGGGCCCAAAATTGCGCACAATATTCTAAGTGTGGCCGTACCAGTGATTTGTATAGCAGCATAACTATGTCCTTGTCATGAGAATCTAGACCTCTTTTAATGTGTCCCATAATTTTATTTGCCTTAGCAGCAGCAGCCTGGCACTGGTCACTAAAGGTAAGCTTGCTGTCCACCAAAATCCCCAAGTCATTTTCATTGGCAGTCTTACCCAGTTCCAGCTTCCTTAGATCCCCTTGTAATATTTTACTATCATCCTCATTATTGATTACCTTACAAAGATTAGTATCATCTGCAAATATGGACACCCTGCTTTGTAAACCCTCTACCAGGTCATTAATAAAGATATTAAACAAGAGAGGACCTAATACTGACCTCTGTGGCACCCCACTGGTGACTGTGACCCAGTCTGAATATTTACCATTAACAAGTACCCTCTGTTTCCTATCAGTGAGCCAGTTGCTAACCAAATGCAGGTGATTTCCCTCAGTCTCATCATTCTTATTTTGTACCAACCTTTTATGTGGTACAGAATCAAAAGCCTTTGAAAAGTCCCGGTACTGAAAGGGGTAAAGAAAACATTTAAAAAAAAAAAAAAAACAATTTGACTAGGGTTAACCATATTCTGAAGTCTATAGTTTTTTACTGTTTTGTTGACATTGGACATTGAGGAGCAAGTTGCATCTTTTTGTAGGGCAGGTTGTAGTTTTTATTGGTATAAATTTGTAATCACTTTTTATTGCAATTTTTGGAGAAAAAAAGATGACCAAAACACATTTGTGCATTGGGGGGTGGGGGGGGGTGTTTGTATGATTTGCACCATACAGGATAAATTATGTAATGTCTGGATAGTGCGGTCTTATATAACATATGGATCCTTCGTATGTTTTTTACTTTATTTGTTTACATTATGTATTTTTTAAATTATAAGGAGTAGAGATGAGCGAACACTAAAATGTTCGAGGTTCGAAATTCGATTCGAACAGCCGCTCACTGTTCGAGTGTTCGAATGGGTTTCGAACCCCATTATAGTCTATGGGGAACATAAACTCGTTAAGGGGGAAACCCAAATTCGTGTCTGGAGGGTCACCAAGTCCACTATGACACCCCAGGAAATGATACCAACACCCTGGAATGACACTGGGACAGCAGGGGAAGCATGTCTGGGGGCATAAAAGTCACTTTATTTCATGGAAATCCCTGTCAGTTTGCGATTTTCGCAAGCTAACTTTTCCCCATAGAAATGCATTGGCCAGTGCTGATTGGCCAGAGTACGGAACTCGACCAATCAGCGCTGGCTCTGCTGGAGGAGGCGGAGTCTAAGATAGCTCCACACCAGTCTCCATTCAGGTCCGACCTTAGACTCCGCCTCCTCCGGCAGAGCCAGCGCTGATTGGCCGAAGGCTGGCCAATGCATTCCTATGCGAATGCAGACTTAGCAGTGCTGAGTCAGTTTTGCTCAACTACACATCTGATGCACACTCGGCACTGCTACATCAGATGTAGCAATCTGATGTAGCAGAGCCGAGGGTGCACTAGAACCCCTGTGCAAACTCAGTTCACGCTAATAGAATGCATTGGCCAGCGCTGATTGGCCAATGCATTCTATTAGCCCGATGAAGTAGAGCTGAATGTGTGTGCTAAGCACACACATTCAGCACTGCTTCATCAAGCCAATACAATGCATTAGCCAGTGCTGATTGGCCAGAGTACGGAATTCGGCCAATCAGCGCTGGCTCTGCTGGAGGAGGCGGAGTCTAAGATCGCTCCACACCAGTCTCCATTCAGGTCCGACCTTAGACTCCGCCTCCTCCGGCAGAGCCAGCGCTGATTGGCCGAAGGCTGGCCAATGCATTCCTATGCGAATGCAGACTTAGCAGTGCTGAGTCAGTTTTGCTCAACTACACATCTGATGCACACTCGGCACTGCTACATCAGATGTAGCAATCTGATGTAGCAGAGCCGAGGGTGCACTAGAACCCCTGTGCAAACTCAGTTCACGCTAATAGAATGCATTGGCCAGCGCTGATTGGCCAATGCATTCTATTAGCCCGATGAAGTAGAGCTGAATGTGTGTGCTAAGCACACACATTCAGCACTGCTTCATCAAGCCAATACAATGCATTAGCCAGTGCTGATTGGCCAGAGTACGGAATTCGGCCAATCAGCGCTGGCCAATGCATTCTATTAGCCCGATGAAGTAGAGCTGAATGTGTGTGCTAAGCACACACATTCAGCACTGCTTCATCAAGCCAATACAATGCATTAGCCAGTGCTGATTGGCCAGAGTACGGAATTCGGCCAATCAGTGCTGGCTCTGCTGGAGGAGGCGGAGTCTAAGGTCGGACCTGAATGGAGACTGGTGTGGAGCGATCTTAGACTCCGCCTCCTCCAGCAGAGCCAGCGCTGATTGGCCGAATTCCGTACTCTGGCCAATCAGCACTGGCTAATGCATTGTATTGGCGTGATGAAGCAGTGCTGAATGTGTGTGCTTAGCACACACATTCAGCTCTACTTCATCGGGCTAATAGAATGCATTGGCCAATCAGCGCTGGCCAATGCATTCTATTAGCGTGAACTGAGTTTGCACAGGGGTTCTAGTGCACCCTCGGCTCTGCTACATCAGATTGCTACATCTGATGTAGCAGTGCCGAGTGTGCATCAGATGTGTAGTTGAGCAAAACTGACTCAGCACTGCTAAGTCTCTGCATTCGCATAGGAATGCATTGGCCAGCCTTCGGCCAATCAGCGCTGGCTCTGCCGGAGGAGGCGGAGTCTAAGGTCGGACCTGAATGGAGACTGGTGTGGAGCGATCTTAGACTCCGCCTCCTCCAGCAGAGCCAGCGCTGATTGGTCGAGTTCCGTACTCTGGCCAATCAGCGCTGGCCAATGCATTCTATTAGCCCGATGAAGTAGAGCTGAATGTGTGTGCTTAGCACACACATTCAGCTCTACTTCATCAGGCTAATAGAATACATTGGCCAATCAGCGCTGGCCAATGCATTCTATTAGCTTGATGAAGCAGAGTGTGCACAAGGGTTCAAGCGCACCCTCGGCTCTGATGTAGCAGAGCTGAGGGTGCACAAGGGTTCAAGTGCACCCTCGGCTCTCCTACATCAGAGCCGAGGGTGCGCTTGAACCCTTGTGCAGCCTCGGCTCTGCTACATCAGAGCCGAGGGTGCGCTTGAACCCTTGTGCACACTCTGCTTCATCAAGCTAATAGAATGCATTGGCCAGCACTGATTGGCCAGAGTACGGAATTCGGCCAATCAGCGCTGGCCAATGCATCCCTATGGGAAAAAGTTTATCTCACAAAAATCACAATTACACACCCGATAGAGCCCCAAAAAGTTATTTTTAATAACATTCCCCCCTAAATAAAGGTTATCCCTAGCTATCCCTGCCTGTACAGCTATCCCTGTCTCATAGTCACAAAGTTCACATTCTCATATGACCCGGATTTGAAATCCACTATTCGTCTAAAATGGAGGTCACCTGATTTCGGCAGCCAATGACTTTTTCCAATTTTTTTCAATGCCCCCAGTGTCGTAGTTCCTGTCCCACCTCCCCTGCGCTGTTATTGGTGCAAAAAAGGCGCCAGGGAAGGTGGGAGGGGAATCGAATTTTGGCGCACTTTACCACGTGGTGTTCGATTCGATTCGAACATGGCGAACACCCTGATATCCGATCGAACATGTGTTCGATAGAACACTGTTCGCTCATCTCTAATAAGGAGTTTTTTTCTACTTTTTATTTTTTTTTTTTACTCATTCTTTTAAACATTTTAAATTTAATTTAATATATGTTTACCTGTCTTACAACAGATTGGAACCTGGGTTCCACTTCTGGATTGCAGTACATTGCCCACAGGCTCCATATGTGCAATTGGGAATTGGCAACCATTCAGACTCCTCATGCAAGTGACAACCCCTTGGTTTTCTCCCTAACATGTAGATGCCATCATTGCTAAAAATCATGGCATCTTGGAGATTAAGCCAAAGGAATTAGAGCATTTTCCAACTGTGGCAGCTGGTCTTGGCTATGTAATACATCTGAGACCAGGAAGCCATGCCACAGGCACAGCTCTTGTACCTGTAGCATGGCAGTGCTGTACTACCAGTTATTGTACTGACCATGCACAACCCTTAGTGTGTTGTAAAATTACAGTACAGAGCAGGCAAGGGTTACATGGAATTACCTATTATTTAAATGGATATTGAGGACCAATACAATAAATTTACCAAATCCATGAAGAAGCGGAATGTTGAAAAAAATCCATGTATACCAGGATGTCGGCAGAAGAATTCTTTATTATTACCAGGATTTCACAATGCATTTCAGAGCGATAAATTGCTTCTTTTTCAAGTGCATAAATTAGTGCATACAAACCATGGCTAGAAATGCCAAGTTTAAATAGCAAAGATACAAATAGACACTCCCAGTGGAAGTGTTCTAAACATACAAGCAACAACAAGCAAATGTGTAGTAAAACCAGAATTTGTTCAGGTTCAATGGGTAAATTAAAATGACACCAATACAGTTTAAAAACATCCCAAAAAAAAAAAAAATGCGTGGTTGTATGAGAATAAAAGGAAAATTTCAATAAGCATACCGTGTAGGGCGTCCATGTGTTATAAATTGCACATGCCTGGTTACAAAAAGCTAAAAGAAGTGTATTAAAAGCTGGGAAAATGAGTACATCTCATATTAAGCTTCCGCATGCGCAGTAGCACAGTGCGTCTTTCCACTAGTACCCATAGTATCAAATAAAAATTTGCATAAGCCCAGTTGCACAAGATGCAACTTTCAATGAAACGAGACTCGTGCATGCGCAGTTGCGCACTGTGCGATCCTTATTCTATAGAGGTTACAATAAGATGTATTTAATCCACGTTTAATTAATAAACTGAGTCTACTAATACTACTGAGCCTGACACTTGTTAATTCTATAGGGGTTTTATTTGCAGCGATCAACTCATTTAGCTTTCAAAAAGGATTACACCAGTGATCTATCATTGCAAACACTACTAACAATAGATGATGTCAAAGCTTAACTACTGCCTGTCCTTACCCAGAGAAGATCAAGATAGCTCTCCCATAGACCTCAATGAGACCATCAGTGTATTGTTGCCTATGGCATGAGATTGCTGTAAAGCCTTTCATTAAATGTTGTTAACAGAGCAGAGGAAAAGCTCAGACAAGATGGCAGCATTTATAGTCATGTACAAAAATAGAATAAAAAAATTCTAATGAAAAAATAAAAATAAATTTAAAAAAGTGGTGGATTTAATAAATCTTAAAAAGTGGCAAAACATTCCTTTTAAAATGAAATAGCTTTTTTTAGTCTTCAAACACATTTTGTAAATAATTTACAGAGACTACGATTTTACAAATTGTTAACTAATAAAGAGTTAATGAAAAGTCACATATTCCCCACACAAAAAGTATTGTAAGAAAGTAAAAAGTAGTGTCCAGTGTTATGTTTCCATTATGTGAAAAATTCCGTTGAAAATCATAGTTTTCAGGTTCTTGGTAAAGCAATAAATAGCACTGAATGTCTATTGTTGTTCAGAGCTGAATAAATATGTAAGAGAGTGCATGAATCCTCCTCTAGTGGGTACAACACATTGTAAATTCTGTTTGTCAATTTATATTGTATAAATCCCAATAAAAATGAAAATGCCTTTGGATGACGGAATATCATAAAACTATGGCTAGGAATGTGCCTACAATATTTGACTTGCATGAAACATTTGTAGCTTCTTTGAAATGTTATAATAATTTAAGAATTCTAAGAAGTGTGTGTGTGTCTGTGTATGTGTATGTATGTGTATGTGTGTGTATGTGTGTGTGTGTGTGTATGTGTGTGTGTGTGTATGTGTGTGTGTGTATGTGTGTGTGTGTGTATGTGTGTATGTGTGTGTATGTGTATGTGTATGTGTGTATGTGTTATGTATGTATACTGTTAAGTCCAGAAATATTTTTACATTGATAGAAATTTTGGCATTTTAGTTGTTTACCAAAACATATTCAAAATACAGTTATATAATTAATATTGGCTTAAGGCGCAGACTCATTTTAATTTGAGGGCACTCACATCCTATTTGGAGGAAGGGTTTAGGAATTAACGATTTCTTTTTCAAGAGATCAAAATTAAAGTAATTTTATCTCATTTATCTCAAAAACTGCATGATCTATTCCCTCATTAATCAATCATCAATTAAGTAGGTAAAAGATCTGGACTTTTATTCCAGGCAGTTGCATTTGGAAGCTGTTTCTGTGAACCCACAACATGTGGTTAAAGGAGCTCTAAATGGAAGTCAGACATCATCATAAGGCTGAAAAAAAAAAAAAAAAAATCCATCATTGAGATAGCAGAAATATTAGGGAGCGTTCACACTACCGTCGGTATCTGACAGCTAGTGTCCGCTGCTAACGTCCGTTCAAAATCTTGTGCGGACATTAGCAGCGGACACTAGCTGTGTCCGTGACATTTTGTATTGATTTAAATGGACATCGGGTGCGTTCTTTTACTGCCCGTGGGTGTCCTTAAGTGTCCGTTCCCAAAGATGTCCGACTTTTCAAGCGGACAGCAAAACCCGACATGTAGGTTTTTTCTGTCCGCTTGAAAAGTCGGACATCTTTGGGAATGAACACTTAAGGACACCCACGGACAGTAAAAGAACACACCCGATGTCCATTTAAATCAATACAAAATGTCACAGACACAGCTAGTGTCCGCTGCTAATGTCCGCACAAGATTTTGAACGGACGTTAGCAGCGGACACTAGCTGTCGGACACCGATGGTAGTGTGAACGCTCCCTTAGGAGTACCATATCAACAGTTTGGTACCTTTTGGTTAGACACTGGTAATCTCATGATCTTAAAAAGGCCTGGAAGTCCTCGTAAAAAAAAAAAAAAAATGTAGATGATCACAGAATCCTTTACATTTCATTTTGAAGAAAAATCCCTTCACAACATCTACCCAAGTATAGTGGAATAGCATTCTTTGGACAGATGAAAGTAAGTTCAACCTAAACCAGAATGATGGAAGAAAAGAGTATAAATAAGGCTTGGAACGCCTTATGACCCAAAGTACACCATATCCTCTGTAAAAAATGGTGAAGGCAGTGTAAAGGCATGGTCATGCATGGCTTCCAGCTTGCACTGGTTCAGTAGTGGAAGACAGAAACAAGGTTGATTGGACGGCACTTCACAGTACAGATAGACAATGATTCAAAAGAACCTTCAAAAGCAAACTAAAGAAGACAAAGAAGTGGAATATTCTGCCAATCACCAGATCTAAACCTGATTTAGTATGCCTTGCACCTGCTTAAGACAAGTGCATGGCAAAGTATCACAAAGGAGGTAACCAGTCTTTGGTGATGTCCATGGGTTCCAGACTTCAGGCAACAATTAAAAATGATACTTACATTGCATGTATATACAGAAATATATACAGTAGATATGCGTAATGTTGTACTTTGCTTTAACGTCAACTACAAATTAACCAGATCAGTTATTGGCTTGGTAACCAGGCCTGAAAAAGCCCTTTTAACGGTTTAACATTCTGAAAATTTCCAGAGCTTTTTTGCTATTTTTTATGTGTGTGATGAAATTGCATGTACTGTTATTGTTATTATTGTATATTCACATAGCAGCATTAATTCCATGTTGCTCTACATTTGAGGGTTTACACAAAATATACAAAACAAATTTAATACTAACAGTGACCAACTGGCACAGTGGGATAAAGGGCCCTGCCCGCCAGGGCTTACAATCAATGAGGGAAGAGGGATAGAGACAGAAGGTGAGGGGAGAGACTGTTCAGATGGTGATATGGTGACAGTAGTGTTATTGGAGGTTGTAGGCCTTCCTGAATAGGTGAGTCTTCAGGGCCTTCTTGAAGCCTTTGATTGTGGGGGGTCAGTCTTATGTGTCTTGTTAAGGAGTTCCAGAGTATGGGGGATGCACAGGAGAAATCTTGGAGAAAGTTGTGTGAACAGCAGATAAGAACAGAGTGGAGTAGGAGGTCTTTGGAGGATCGCAGGTTATGTGTGGGCAGATAATGAAGAATATAACAATTCAGTCTCCCTGATTGTATATGTTTGGTCTGTTAGATTTTTTAGCAGGTAGATATGGTACTGTCATTAGCTGCTAATGTGGTAATATGTTTAGGTATTATGGGTTTGAAAGCCAAGCCAAAGATTAATCTAAAATTCAAGATGGTGTCTGATGAAAGTGAAATAGAGACTGAAGTGCAAATACAGAGTGTAAAACACAATCAAGGGAAGTACAATGTAGGGATGAGCAATTGGGATTGGGAAAGATCGGATCCCGATCAGCATTCAAGCAAATTTCATGATTGGATTGGGATCGGCTGGAAAATGATTGAAAATTGGAAATTTAAAAATTTAAAAATGATCCTGAAATCTCAAAATCGGCTCAACCCTAGTCAAAGCTTCTCTATGAGAAAAGTCACTTTTAAGGTTGAGTGATCGGGATCAGGAAAGATCAGATACCGATTGGCGATTGAGCAAATTTCACAATCACTATTGGTATCGGCTGGAAAATGATGGAAACGATCCTGAAATCTCAAGATCGGCTCAACCCTAGTACAATGTGAAAAAAGTGTTTGTTTTTTTTCTGGACTGTTTCTCTGAGGTTCTAGTCATAACAAAGGACGTAAAATAGAAGAATTTTTTTTTATAAAAATGGAATACTTAAAAAAGAAACTTCTATATAGCATTGTTGTATTATATAACATATGAATATATTGTACATATTCATACCTATGTACTACTATTATAAATAATACAAATAAAAAATAAAAAAAATACTAACAGGATATTTTTTGGTTTATTGTCTTTAGAACCTTATAGCTACAAGTTAAATTTAATCCATGATACCAGGAACAACTTTATGCTGAGCAAATTCATCTTACCCATGGGTTCTTTAGATCCATTGAAATAGGCTTTATTACACAGATTTCTAGAATAAAGATCAGACGTCAAGGTGAAAAAACATTTATCAACACCGCTAACTTCTATCAAACTTCTGTGGAATTTTTCAAAATAGCAGCTCATAAAGACAAATTGGTGATTAGACCACTTTCAAACAGCACTTCAAACAGCACTAATACCGCGCAAATTAAATAATTTTGTTAATCCCATCAAAGACTCCTTAATTAATAACCAAACAGATTCAGTATTGTTATCTAGCTAACCCAAGAAAAGGGCAGTAAGTAAATTAAAATGAATAACATTTATAAAACAAAGCATTACCATAGAATAGAATAGCGATGGTAAAGTAATTCCATGATGGATTAATTACATAATAATACTTGTGGTCACTGCAATAATTGCTCACTATTTTAGAATTTATCACTGTCATAGAAGATAAGAAATACAGTTCCTCCAGTCTCTGCTGAGACCAGTGATTAAATCAGAGGGAATGGGAAGGGGACAAGAATGGAGCACATTCATGGTCTTATTTGCAGTAATTATTTCTCCTGAAAAAAAAATGAGATTCTATTTTTACCTATAGAGACGGAATATACTCTTCTGTTTTACTTTGGCTATCCTACTGATTTTATACAAAACACAGTTGCGAGCAACACAAAGGCCTTCAGAGAAGCTGAGAGAGAGAGCAAGAAAAGGCTCGATGGAAAGTTGTATACGATAATAGTTGTTAGTTGTTTTTGTAATTTTCGTAATAAATTGTGTTATCCAGTAGAGATGAGCGAGTAGTATTCAAAACGGCAGTTTCAAATAGCATGCACCCATAGGAATGAATGGACGCAGCTGGCTCCATTCATTCCTATTGGCGTGCTATCCGAAACTGACGTTTCGAATACTACTCGCACATCTCTATTATCCAGCTCTTTGTTATTGATGACCTCGGCATAGGTCATCAATAAGCGATTAGTTGGGGTCTGACACCTAGGACCCTCTTGAGAGCGTGTGACCACTTCAGTGTATACATTGCACATTTTGTTAACCGCTTTTGGACTGCCCATTGACATTATACTCTAGGGAAGTTCACTCTTAACACAGCAAGGAAGTATATATACCTCCTTGCAGTGTTAGGCAGCTGCAGAAGCGGAGAGCTGGCTATTCCTATTACCGTCCTTGCCTTCCCACTTTCTTTCTTTCTTTCTTTCTTTCTTTCTTTCTTTCTTTCTTTCTTTTTTTTTTTTTTTTTTTTTTTTTTGTAGATTATGAGTCCCATATAGGGATCACAATGTTCATTTTTTTTCCTATCAGTATATCTTTGTAGAATGGGAGGAAATCCACACAAACACGTGGAGAACAGGGGCCACATGGTGGTTCAGTGGTTAGCACTGCAGCCCTGCAGCGCTGGAGTCCTGGTGTTCAAATCCCACCAAGGGTAAAAAAACATCTGCAAGGAGTTTGTATGTTCTCCCCGTGTTTGCATGGATTTCCATCCCATATTCCAAAAAAGACATACTGATAGGGAAAAATGTGCATTGTGAGCTCTATGTGGGACTCACAATCTACATAAAAAAAAAAAAGTGGAGAACATACAAACTCCTTGCACATGTTGTTCCTTGTGGGGTTTGAACCCAGGACCCCAGTGCTGCCTTGCTAACCACTGAGCCACTGTGTTGCCCCGCATGCCTTCCCACTTTCTGTGTAGGCAGTGCTCAATGAGGTCTGCGTACACAGCTATGGGAGCTGCCATGATTCAGCTCCACTTCCAGCCCTGTGGTCAGCTGAGAAAAAAAAAAGCAAAGTTAAGATATCACAACCCAAAAGTCTATTATGATATTATTGAGGGCAAAGTGTGTTAAAAAAAAAAAAAAAAAAAAGTGGGGATAAAAAAATGCCTCTGCATCTCCCACATCAGAGGTTCTAGCCCAACCCCGGTGAGACAACATAAAAATTACCACAAAAGAAATAGAAAACTATTTAAAATAATAAAAAAAAGGGAAAACAAACATGGTTTCCGTTTTCTCAGAAATTAGAATTAAAAAAAAAAAAATTTAAAATAAAAATAAAGTCATAATTATCACCGCAAAGGACACAAAATTATTTTATTAAGCCAAATTAAAATAAAAGTTATAGCTCTCAAAATTGTACAAACCCCCCCCCCCAAAAAAAAAAAAAAATGTGTCATGAACCGGAAAAAGGCACAGTCCTGTGATGGTTAATAGTGGTCATGTTTGTTCAATAGTTTGTACAATGTAATTTATATCAAGTGAGGAAAATCAGCAGCACAATGGGGACAGCCATCCTGGTTATCTGAGCCATAGTACAGTTAATGGGTGTGATTACTGCACTATATATGCATACACATACTATACTACATTATACTATATATGCATACACATACTATACTATACTACACTATACTATACATGCACTGAACACACAAATAATTAGAACTGATATAGCTGTGACAAGGAAACATAACACCTATTACATAAGGGACATAAAACAGTTTACAGCAGTTTAGCCCTAAAAATGTATCCACCCTACAATTGGAAAAGAATTACTTTTTAATTTTATACAATAGAGATAAAATTAACCCCTTAGTGATTTTTGGGGGGTCCTTACAATTTTTATTTTTTGATAAATCAATAATGCATGAGAAGGAAACAAACCTCACAATATACTTAAAGAAAACACACTGAAGACAAGTACCTGTGTATAACTCCTAACTTTATTTTTGATCTAAATAATTTCATTTTTATTTTTAGACAAAGCAGATCAGTTTCCAGGGGAAGGATAAGAAGGAGATAAACAGAGATAAGAGGTTGCCTACAGCATTAAATAAGTCATTCCTGTCAGGAGAGGACTGAATAGAAATGTCTGACAACCCAACTGTAAGGTGAAGGAAAACTGTCCCTTTACAGTGCAGATATCTTTACACTTTGAGGAACTTGGTTGTCGTTTCCCCCTTCCCCTCTTCATTGACATCTATTGTAAAGATTTGATTTGTAACACTATTTATATGACAATCTTTTCCTTGCAAATGTAGCATGAGAATAACTAGATACATTTGAAAAAAAAAAAAAAAAAAAACATTATCCCTTTCCTTTTTCCTATATTTTTGCTTAATTCTCACCAGAAAGGTGAGATTTACTAGAAAGGTAATGTGTCTATTATTTCTTATCACATTTTGCTCCCTTGGATAGACTTTGTTGACTCTTGAACAGGGGGTTGCAGAATTGCTCTTCAAACATCTATTCTTTTCTCCTACTTTCCCCTATCTTACACATTCCATGTTACTCAATGTAAATATTTCACAGTAACATTGTTGATCTTAGATTATTCATTAGACCCATACATCAAGAAATAAACCCATTATAAGGGAATTGCTAGTTGAGCAATTTGAAGTGGCTACTGCTGCTGAAACCTGGCAGAAAGGGAAATTCAGTGAGTCCTAAACTCGACCCAGTCCTGTACATGCCTACTTGCCACAACTGTCCTAATGACAGGGACAACTTGGCAACAGTCCCTTCTCTGAATAAGTCAAAACACTGAATGCGGACAAGACAACACAACACAGAAGAGGAGTCAGCAAGCCAAGGGTCAAAGCCAGAGAGACAAAGCAGTACCAAATCGCAATCCAAAAGAGTAGTCACAAGAAAAGCCAAAGGTCAGAAGTCAGTACATACAATTCAGCGAGAGTAAGTAGAAAGCTTAGCAAGGACAAAGTCACAATAGCCAGCAAACCTGTGTGGGCTGATGACCTGTTTATAGGAAATCCAGAATCCGCTTTAGACTTGATTGGTAGATAGGTTGTCAATCACACAGGCAAGACTAAGATTAACTATTAAAGGATAAGAGGGAAACTAAAGAGAAGGAGATGGGTTTGGTGAAAAATCAGTTACAGAGATGAGACATAGGGCTGTGTTCAGAAAGAGTGACAAGAACCAAAAGCAAGGGTTTATAACTGAACATGACTCCAGCATGCCGAGACATTATACCCATGATACTGACCTCATCGTATCTCATAGTCAGCTTACATGTGTAGAGCTTTCTCCTCTTCAGCACTTTAGAGAGTCTCAACTATATAACTGGAATCCAAGTCTACATTTTTATCCTGCATGTCTATATATTTCATTTCATTACAGTCGAAGTTTATATGTATAGAATTACATTAGAAATTGGAAGTCAAGAAATGTTGAGAAAGACGAATATACAATATATGAATGTATACAATCTGTCTGATCGCATGATTAGTTTCCTCATATGCTTCATGTACGTATATGTGCATTTTGTAGGCTTTTTTTCTTAGCTGATGGAGTGTTGTATTCTAATTGTTTGCTGTGCTTTACGTAGAGTCTAGTAGTCATTTGGGTGCATATTAACGCTAGCTTGGTAATGAGCAGCAGGATATATTCTGTAGTTGGTTAGTGGTCTGCCAAATGAAAGTTCATTCTTTCTCCAGTTTAAGGCTGCTTTGTATTTCCCTAATCAACCACTTGCTTCGGATTGTCTAGCTTGCCTTTGATTAACCTTTAACATTAACACATAATTTAACACAATGCCAAAATAACTCAAGCATGTCTATACTTCACCGCCACTGATTTGAATGTCTAATATAACTGTCCCTACAAACACGGATTGATTTATAGTCTCTCTCAGGCTTAAGCCAATTTTCCAAACAGGCTACATATTCCTTACGGTTACCAAAGTGTACTGATTTACTCCTATTTATTTCCGCCATCATCATCTCAGTACAAAAGGCATACTATAGCACATGCCTACACTGACTAAAAAGACACACAGCTCTATTATTCATGAATTATTCGGTTTTATTAATATTTTACCATATAACAATACAATTTTACAATTTCTTTAATTTCTGAAGTCAGCTTTAACAGATATGTCATTCCTGCTTTCTGATTTATGCATTATGCTGACCTCCCCTTCATTCTCTTTGCAGGAGAACCCAACCTCTATCTCGATAAGATCAAAGTAACTCATGACCATAAATTACCAATTAAATGCCCTTGTTCATTCTTGTACTTCAACAGGTCACAGCCTATTTGACTGGTTCAGAAATCTAACCTACCTAAAAATTCAAAGACAGAATTAGGAATTACAGAAATACGTTCTTCTATCCATTTCTTCTATGACTGAATGGTTAAATGTTTAAGTGCTGTAATTCACTTCATTTACAGAATCTTTAAACTATATAGGAAGAGATAGATAGATAGATAGATAGATAGATAGATAGATAGATAGATAGATAGATAGGCCGATGGGCTGATGGATAGATCAATAGATAAAGAGATAGATAGGTAGGAGGATGGGCTGATGGATAGATAGATAGATAGATAGATAGATAGATAGATAGATAGATTAATAGATAGATAGATAGATAGATAGATAGATAGATAGATAGATAGATAGATAGATAGATAGATAGATAGATAGATAGGCCAATGGGCTGATGGATAGATCAATAGATAGAGAGATAGATAGGTAGGAGGATGGGCTGATGGATAGATAGATAGATAGATAGGCTGATGGATAGATCAATAGATAGATAGATAGATAGATAGATAGATAGATAGATAGATAGATAGGCCGATGGGCTGATGGATAGATCGATAGATCTGCCCAAGGCTATTTTAAGTAGCGAATAGAGATGAGCGAACACTGTTCGGATCAGCCGATCCGAACAGCACGCACCCATAGTTGAGCAATTCCAAGTGGCTACTGCTGCTGAAACCTGGGAGGAAGGGAATAACTCGAGTACTAAACTCGACCCAGTCCTGTCCCTGCCTACTTGCCACAACTGTCCTAATGACAGGGACAACTTGGCAACAGTCCCTTCTCTGAATAAGTCGAAACACTGAATGCGGACAAGACAAGACAACACAGAAGAGGAGCCAGCAAGCCAAGGGTCAAAGCCAGAGAGACAAAGCAGTACCAAATCGCAATCCAAAAGAGCAGTCACAAGAAAAGCCAAAGGTCAGAAGTCAGTAAATACAATACAGTGAGAGTAAGTAGAAAGCTTAGCAAGGAGAAAGTCACAATAGCCAGCAAACCTGCGTGGGCTGATGACCTGTTTATAGGAAATCCAGAATCCACTTTTGACTGGATTGTCAGATAGGTTGTCAATCACACAGGCAAGGCTAAGATTAACTATTAAAGGATCAGAGGGAAAATGAATGGAAGCACCTGTGACGCTGACTTTACCGGCGGCCGGCCGGCGTCACAGGTGTTTCCATTCATTTCTATGGGTGCGTGCTGTTCGGATCAGCTGATCCGAACAGTGTTCGCTCATCTCTAGTAGCGAATGCTCTGGATCCTACTTGCCCTGTGTTCACACTGTAGACTAATTTTTGGGTCCAAGAGAGGTATTAGTGTATGGTTCCACCTTAATGAGATTACCTTGTAGGGTCAGGTGGGCTTCCTAATGTTTGATCTAATATGTGCAACGAAGAACCTCAAGTTTATATATTTAGTCTGTAGACCATATTAGTTTTTATATGTGCCAATAATAACTGTAATGCAGGTTTTATCTATGTTCTTTATATGCCTTTATGCCGTATCAGAGGGCTGCTGCATTTTTTTGTATTCTGTGGCATTTACCACACTAGCTTGCACCTGTTCACATTGGGATGTGCTGTCTGAATTTTTTTGTATGCGTTTTTTTGCATAGATAGATAGATAGATAGATAGATAGATAGGAGGATGGGTTGATGGACAAATGGATGGATGGATGGATTGATGGATGGGTTGATGGACAGATAGATAGATAGATAGATAGAATAGCAAAGTGTGATATTGTATTGCAATGGTTTAAAAAATATATATTATATGACCAATTTGGAGATTAATTAAAGGGGTTGTCCACGTTCAGACGAATATTGAGAGACAAATGTTATTGTTTGTATAATAAAAATTGTAAAATTTTCTAATATACTTTTTGTATCAATTCCTCACAGTTGTATAGATCTGGGGCGACATGGTGGCTCAGTGGTTAGCACTGCAGCCTTGCAGCGCTGGAGTCCTGGGGTCGAATGCCGTCAGAAACAACATCTGCAAGGAGTTTGTATGTTATACCCGTGTTTGCGTGGATTTCCTCCCATTCTACAAGGACATACTTAAAGGAGAAAAAAAAAGTACATTGTGATCCCCATATGGGGCTCACAATCTACATTTAAAAAAAAAAAAAAAGTTTTCTAGATCTCTGCATGCTGTCATTCATTCTGCTAACCTCTAGTGGATAAAATTCTGACCATGGTCATGTGATTTACCGTGCATAGTCAAGTGATATACTTCCACTGTCATGGTCATGTGATATACTTCCATCTATGGTCATGTGATGATCAAACAGGTGCACTACTTATTATAGGTTCAGCACAGTAATCAGACATCTGCCTGGTGCAGATCTGAGCTGTGCACCTGTACATCTACACATGAGCACGGACTGTATATCACATGACCATAGTCAGAATTTTATCCACTAGTGGTAAACAGAATGAATGACAGTAAGGAGATATCTAGAAAACCGTGAGAAATTGACACAGAATGTATATTGGGAAATTTTATAACTTTTTATTCATTTGTTTCTCAATATTGGTCTGAAAGTGGACAACCCCTTAAAGTGTGGACACATCCTTATAGTATACATAAGCCTAATAAAAAAATCAATACTCACACAAGATATTAGATAAAACTTTCATATGCTATAAATAGTCAATACAGTGTCCAGATAAATGGCGTACTAGAGTGAGAAAAAGAGAGTGTAAATCAGTGACGTAACTATACCATACAGTATAAATAGGGCATACAGTGTCCAGATATAGCGTGTCATATAGTGTCCCTAATCCCCACATAGATCTTTGACAGTAAAGGGTCCACTAAACCACAAAAACAAGAAATTTTGCAGCAGTGTTTTTGGCCATTGGGGTTAGTTGAGCCTCTAACCAGCAGAGTTTGGTGAAATCAGGGTGGATTCAGCCTCTAACCAGCAGAGTTTGGGGAAATCAGGGTGGATTCAGCCTCTAACCAGCAGAGTTTGGGGAAATAAAGGGTGTATTGAGTCTAGAAGGATCAGAATTGTGCAACGCAGATGGTGGAGGAATATGAGGAGGAATTGTAGAGGTTGAGCACAGACATGACAATTCATGTTGGGGTGCTTGACACTGGTGGGCACGAAAATGATGGGTCTATCCAGTGGCTGTTCATTTTGATGAAAGTCAGCTGGTCGGCACTCTCAGCTGACAGCCGGCTGCACTTATCCGTGATGATACCACCGGCTGCACTGAAAACCCTTTCAGATAGCACGCTGGTGGCAGGACAGGACAGCACCTCCAAGGCTGCCCTGATGGCAACTGTGTCTCGTCATCGTCACTGAGGGTGGGTTGCTGGTCAACCATCACAAAATCAACAGGAGATGGAGGAGACTCCAGTGCTTGGGCATCTGGACACAGAAAGTCGTCTGGTAGCTCTGTGGAATTGGGAAATGGAGGGACAAGGAGAGGGACAGCTAAAGGACCAGAGAACAGCTCCTGGGAGCAGGGAAAGTTGGGATTACTCTGCTGGGAAGATTGGGCATTTTGGGAGGAAGGCTGACCAGAATGTTGTGTAGGAGGAGGAGTTGAGGTAGAGGCTAACTGGCTGGTGGATAATGTGGTGGAAGCATTATCCGCCAGCCATTGTAATACATGTTCCTGGTGCTTGGGACTACTTAGGTTTGTGCCCTGCACCCTACTTAATGTGGCCAGCAAGCCGTGGACTGTGGAGAAGCGCAATGCTTGCTGCCCCTGAGGATTAGGCACGGAATGCGCTGTAGCTTCACCGCGACCTTGCTCCCCAGCAGCATTCCAATGCCTCCGGCCTCACCCACGGCCTTGTCCATGTCCCTTACCAGTAGCTTTGCGCATTTTTAGATGGTTTTGATGGTTTTGTGGGTACACACCGTGACAACCTGGATGAAGCGTATATAGCCTGATAATTAGAATGTATATCCCACTGATTTTTTGTGGGTACACACTATGACAACCTGGATGAAGCGTATATAGCCTGAGAATTAGAATGTATATCCCAATTTTTTTCTTGTGGGTACACACTATGACAACCTGGATGAAGCGTATATAGCCTGATAATTAGAATGTATATCCCATTGATTTTTTGTGGGTGCACACCGTGACAACCTGGATGAAGTGTATATAGCCTGAGAATTAGAATGAATATCCCATGGCTTTTTGGGGGTACACATCGTGACAACCTGGATGAAGCGTATATAGTGTATATGGGCTAAGAATTTCAGTGTATACCCCTTAGTTTCAGAGGGGGGAACACACTGTTGAACCCGGGATTAAGCGTATATAGGGTATATGGGCATACAATTTCAGTGTATCCCACTTAGCTTAATCCCCATCGCGGAAAGCTGGGTTGCACAGATACAGCCTGGCTTAATTGCTGTGAATCCCACTTTAGCGTTTGTGGGTAGACACTGTGCCAAGCTTGTTTCAGCTTCTCCCTTTAGTGTAGCTCTTAAAAGAGCTGTTGTGGTTCTTCTTCTTTGCTATTCCTGCCTAGCAGAATCTAAAACCTAACTAGCCCTCAGCAGATGTCTGTCTCTGACTAAGTGCGAGCAAAGAATGAATCAGAGCTGATGCCGCCTGTTCGTTTGAATCTGAGGTCACATGTCCTAGGCAGCCAATGGCTTTTTCCTAGTTTTTTCAATGCCTCCGTTGTCATAGTTCCTGTCCCACCTCCCCTGCTCTGTTATTGGTGCAGAAAAAGCACCAGGGAAGGTGGGAGGGGAATCGAACTGTAAGTGCATTTTCAACGCGGTGTACGTATGGAATCGAACAGTGTTGTTCGCTCATCTCTACACAGCACACAGAAACATCCACTAAGTTTTCCTCAACCCAAGTAATGTAAACGTGTTTAAAATGTATAATTCTGAGCAGTATAAAGTACTGTGCTTTGACTTTTATGATATCATCTTGGTCTAATCTGGTTGAAGCTAATATGTACAATATACCAGCTTTTTGCATACAATCTTTTCCTTAGAACCATCTATTGCACCAGTTACTGTCTGCGGTTTCATTACCCTTTTTGTTTTATGCTTTTACTATATACCGCATTGTTATTTTCCTGTTCTATATTATATACACACAATAACGATGAACCTACTTGTTTACTTTGCCATGAGCTATCACTGCAGGCTGCTTGGAATTATCACGCCGCTTGATTTACCTCTAAATTGAAGACCTTTTTAAAAAATTTTGAAGCGGTCATATAATTTTAAATCAGTCTGCACTGTACGCTTTGCAATTTAAAATTATAGAAGTACTTCAAATTTTTATAAGCCCTTGAATTTGAAAGTGATCAAGTTTCTGGGCATACTCAGTGTAGAGCAATTTAAAATTATAAGAGCTGTCAAACTTTTATACAAGCACATCATCCTAGAAAAGATTTGGGGTAGGCACAATGGATTGGTTTATAAATTATTTTTTTTAAAAATCACTTTTTATAGACGTTATTGTTTGGGTTTGCCAAGTATTATGTGGATAAATAAAAAAGAATGAAAGAAAAACAGAAATACAGCTAGCTAGAAAGAAATCTAAATGTGCGCTAAGAACTTTATTTCAGAACTGTATATATGTAGTAGACATAGAAGGAATATTCTTATCACGTCATCAGAGTGCTGTTGTTTTTTGTATTTTCGTGTGTATTGCACCCTATGCAGCATGGACTTACACATATTCTCGTTGGCAGTGCTGACCAATGGCAAATTCATTTTTGGATGTGCATGCCACTGATCTGCCCAAGGCTGTTCTAAATTAGAGTTAAATATGGCTGAACTAAATTCATTTGGAGGCCTAGGTCCAGGTCTAGATAGAGGCGAGTATTTGTAGTGTAGGGTGCCATCTAAAGAGGTTGCCTTGTTACTGGCAAATGGGCTCTCACAGTTTTATCAAAGTGTGCACCTCGTTTTCACAATTTGGGAGTGTTCTTATAATTTTTTGTGTTCGGGTAGATAGGTAGATAGATCTACAGTTTACCTTAATGTCCAAATCAATAAAATTTTAATGAAATATGTTACATAACTTATTTTTACTTGTGTTTGGTACTGTATGTAGATGCTTGTATGAAATGTAAGCATCTATGAAGGCAGTAACCCATTGTAAAGATCCAGAGTTATAGGTGTGATAAGAGTTTTAAATGGTGGCCAGTAGATTCAACCAACTTCCCAGCCCATCTCCTGGGCTGGTACAGACCTGAGGGGGCCTTCAGGGTATCTGATGGTGATTGTAGTGTTCCACTGTAGCCTTTAGTAAAGGTCTTCAGACTTTCTCACCCAGGTGTTATTTGGAAGGACACTTGAGGGTAGTTGAAGGTAATGACTTAGGAGACACAGGGTTGCAGGGGAAACAGTGTCACTGTAGAAAAGTGTAGATGGTAACCAACAGCTTTCACTCAAAATGGAAGTAAAAGTATTACTTGATAGCTCCACTGTGGACTTGGGGTTGAGCCTGGTGATGGTATTTCCAGCAGCCAATGCTTAGCCATATATATTCCCATGGCACAACAGGTTCTAAACTCCAAGACCTGAAATGAAAAGGTCCTCAAATTTTACACAAATAGCACAAAACTTCTCTCAACATTTATATGCAGTTTACTTCTCCGCTATGCATGAGTAAAAGGAGACAGGCTGGAAATGCCCTCGGAGACTTTTTGCGTTTGTATGCAACATTATTTTATAGTATACATTTTTTAAGCAAAAGTTACATTTTATATATATCATTTCCTCTAGTGCTGGATTTTTTTAATTTTTACTTTGATGATACATTATATATACATTGTTGTATTCATATATTCATTTCATGCTATGCATGAGAAAGAAGCAACAATCTCGAAAAGTGTAAGCAACTTTTTATCTGTTTGTATGTGACATTATTTTATGGTATCCATTTTTTGAAGTAAAAGTTACATTTTATATACAGTACATCATTTCCTCTAACACTGGATTTTTTATTTTATTTTTACTTACTTGTTTGATGATACGTTCCACTTCCAAGGGATAACCATTAATGGGAAGAATATACGCTGAATAGAGATCGAGTAGATATCACTGGTAGAGATGAGCGAACAGTGTTCTATCGAACACATGTTCGATCGGATATCAGGGTGTTCGCCATGTTCGAATCGAATCGAACACCACGTGGTAAAGTGCGCCAAAATTCGATTCCCCTCCCACCTTCCCTGGCGCCTTTTTTGCACCAATAACAGCGCAGGGGAGGTGGGACAGGAACTACGACACTGGGGGCATTGAAAAAAATTGGAAAAAGTCATTGGCTGCCGAAATCAGGTGACCTCCATTTTAGACGAATAGTGGATTTCAAATCCGGGTCATATGAGAATGTGAACTTTGTGACTATGAGACAGGGATAGCTGTACAGGCAGGGATAGCTAGGGATAACCTTTATTTAGGGGGGAATGTTATTAAAAATAACTTTTTGGGGCTCTATCGGGTGTGTAATTGTGATTTTTGTGAGATAAACTTTTTCCCATAGGGATGCATTGGCCAGCGCTGATTGGCCGAATTCCGTACTCTGGCCAATCAGTGCTGGCCAATGCATTCTATTAGCTTGATGAAGCAGAGTGTGCACAAGGGTTCAAGCGCACCCTCGGCTCTGATGTAGCAGAGCCGAGGCTGCACAAGGGTTCAAGCGCACCCTCGGCTCTGATGTAGGAGAGCCGAGGGTGCACTTGAACCCTTGTGCACCCTCAGCTCTGCTACATCAGAGCCGAGGGTGCGCTTGAACCCTTGTGCACACTCTGCTTCATCAAGCTAATAGAATGCATTGGCCAGCGCTGATTGGCCAATGTATTCTATTAGCCTGATGAAGTAGAGCTGAATGTGTGTGCTAAGCACACACATTCAGCTCTACTTCATCGGGCTAATAGAATGCATTGGCCAGCGCTGATTGGCCAGAGTACGGAACTCGACCAATCAGCGCTGGCTCTGCTGGAGGAGGCGGAGTCTAAGATCGCTCCACACCAGTCTCCATTCAGGTCCGACCTTAGACTCCGCCTCCTCCGGCAGAGCCAGCGCTGATTGGCCGAAGGCTGGCCAATGCATTCCTATGCGAATGCAGAGACTTAGCAGTGCTGAGTCAGTTTTGCTCAACTACACATCTGATGCACACTCGGCACTGCTACATCAGATGTAGCAATCTGATGTAGCAGAGCCGAGGGTGCACTAGAACCCCTGTGCAAACTCAGTTCACGCTAATAGAATGCATTGGCCAGCGCTGATTGGCCAATGCATTCTATTAGCCCGATGAAGTAGAGCTGAATGTGTGTGCTAAGCACACACATTCAGCACTGCTTCATCAAGCCAATACAATGCATTAGCCAGTGCTGATTGGCCAGAGTACGGAATTCGGCCAATCAGCGCTGGCTCTGCTGGAGGAGGCGGAGTCTAAGGTCGCTCCACACCAGTCTCCATTCAGGTCCGACCTTAGACTCCGCCTCCTCCGGCAGAGCCAGCGCTGATTGGCCGAAGGCTGGCCAATGCATTCCTATGCGAATGCATACTTAGCAGTGCTGAGTCAGTTTTGCTCAACTACACATCTGATGCACACTCGGCACTGCTACATCAGATGTAGCAATCTGATGTAGCAGAGCCGAGGGTGCACTAGAACCCCTGTGCAAACTCAGTTCACGCTAATAGAATGCATTGGCCAGCGCTGATTGGCCAATGCATTCTATTAGCCCGATGAAGTAGAGCTGAATGTGTGTGCTAAGCACACACATTCAGCACTGCTTCATCAAGCCAATACAATGCATTAGCCAGTGCTGATTGGCCAGAGTACGGAATTCGGCCAATCAGCGCTGGCTCTGCTGGAGGAGGCGGAGTCTAAGGTCGGACCTGAATGGAGACTGGTGTGGAGCGATCTTAGACTCCGCCTCCTCCAGCAGAGCCAGCGCTGATTGGTCGAGTTCCGTACTCTGGCCAATCAGCGCTGGCCAATGCATTCTATTAGCCCGATGAAGTAGAGCTGAATGTGTGTGCTTAGCACACACATTCAGCTCTACTTCATCAGGCTAATAGAATACATTGGCCAATCAGCGCTGGCCAATGCATTCTATTAGCTTGATGAAGCAGAGTGTGCACAAGGGTTCAAGCGCACCCTCGGCTCTGATGTAGCAGAGCTGAGGGTGCACAAGGGTTCAAGTGCACCCTCGGCTCTCCTACATCAGAGCCGAGGGTGCGCTTGAACCCTTGTGCACACTCTGCTTCATCAAGCTAATAGAATGCATTGGCCAGCACTGATTGGCCAGAGTACGGAATTCGGCCAATCAGCGCTGGCCAATGCATTCTATTAGCCCGATGAAGTAGAGCTGAATGTGTGTGCTAAGCACACACATTCAGCACTGCTTCATCACGCCAATACAATGCATTAGCCAGTGCTGATTGGCCAGAGTACGGAATTCGGCCAATCAGCGCTGGCTCTGCTGGAGGAGGCGGAGTCTAAGATCGCTCCACACCAGTCTCCATTCAGGTCCGACCTTAGACTCCGCCTCCTCCAGCAGAGCCAGCGCTGATTGGTCGAGTTCCGTACTCTGGCCAATCAGCGCTGGCCAATGCATTCTATTAGCCCGATGAAGTAGAGCTGAATGTGTGTGCTTAGCACACACATTCAGCTCTACTTCATCGGGCTAATAGAATGCATTGGCCAGCGCTGATTGGCCGAATTCCGTACTCTGGCCAATCAGCACTGGCTAATGCATTGTATTGGCTTGATGAAGCAGTGCTGAATGTGTGTGCTTAGCACACACATTCAGCTCTACTTCATCGGGCTAATAGAATGCATTGGCCAATCAGCGCTGGCCAATGCATTCTATTAGCGTGAACTGAGTTTGCACAGGGGTTCTAGTGCACCCTCGGCTCTGCTACATCAGATTGCTACATCTGATGTAGCAGTGCCGAGTGTGCATCAGATGTGTAGTTGAGCAAAACTGACTCAGCACTGCTAAGTCTGCATTCGCATAGGAATGCATTGGCCAGCCTTCGGCCAATCAGCGCTGGCTCTGCCGGAGGAGGCGGAGTCTAAGGTCGGACCTGAATGGAGACTGGTGTGGAGCTATCTTAGACTCCGCCTCCTCCAGCAGAGCCAGCGCTGATTGGTCGAGTTCCGTACTCTGGCCAATCAGCACTGGCCAATGCATTTCTATGGGGAAAAGTTAGCTTGCGAAAATCGCAAACTGACAGGGATTTCCATGAAATAAAGTGACTTTTATGCCCCCAGACATGCTTCCCCTGCTGTCCCAGTGTCATTCCAGGGTGTTGGTATCATTTCCTGGGGTGTCATAGTGGACTTGGTGACCCTCCAGACACGAATTTGGGTTTCCCCCTTAACGAGTTTATGTTCCCCATAGACTATAATGGGGTTCGAAACCCATTCGAACACTCGAACAGTGAGCGGCTGTTCGAATCGAATTTCGAACCTCGAACATTTTAGTGTTCGCTCATCTCTAATCACTGGTCAACAGCCAAAATGTTTCGGGCATCAAACCAGTTGTTCTTAACTAATTTTGGGGTGCTGAGATTGAAATTGATGCTAAAATTTTAAAATTGGCTTTACTTTTCATGATATAGACGTGCATTTTATATTTCTATTTATATTTGGTTAAGAAAGCCTACCACCTGTATTTTGGCTGCAAAATAGGCAACCAGGAAACGAGTTGGGCTCCACACATATGCTGTAATACATGTTCTTCAAATCTCAGACAGTGGTTGAACCGAAAGAGACAGTCTATGCCGTTTGCAGTGCCAATGGTCTGGAGAGAGCCATCTGACCATAGTGACAATTGCTACTTCTGCAAGGTGCCTCCAATTGGGAAAGGAATTTCAAAAAGAAAGAAGTGGACTTTACAGTATCCGAATATTCCATCTGCGATACGCCCAGTAGCTCATTCTGAAGAATTGCCAGTTCCAAATGCTCCAGAAACCTTCTCGCTCGATTCCACTGACGAGGAAGAAGAAGGAGTTTGTCATGAACCATCTACCTCTTCAGATCCAGACTTTCCTGCATCACTCTCCACTGAACCGCACCTTATATCGCAAAGTGAACTTAACGATCTTGTTAGAGATCTAGACCTGCCCAAGAGTAAGGCCGAGCTCTTAGGTTCCAGACTTCAACAGTGGAATCTGTTGGCAGATGATGTTCGAATTTCTTTCTTTAGGAACCGTCAACAGTCTCTTGTCCAATTCTTCTTCATGAAGGGTGATCTTGTTGTATGCAGTAACGTTTGTAGTTTAATGGATGCTCTCAAAATCAGCTATAACCCCGATGAGTGGAGGCTATTTATCGATTCATCAAAGCTAAGTCTTAAAGCTGTCTTACTTCACAATGGCAATGCACTACCATCAGTTCCAATTGGTTATGCTGTTCACATGAAGGAAACCTATAACAACATGAAAGAGCTCTTGAGATGCATAAACTATGATCAACATCTGTGGTGCTCTGTGGTGACTTGAAGGTGGTAGCGCTAGTGCTTGGTCTACAGGGAGGATACACCAAGTACTGCTGCTTCCTATGTGAGTGGGACAGTCGTGCAAGATCAGAACGCTACAAGAAAAGAGACTGGCCACTCAGAAAGTCACTGCAGCCAGGGACTAAAAATGTTATGCATCCAGCACTTGTTCAAGCAGTAAAGATTCTGTTACCTCCTTTACATATCAAGCTTGGTCTTATGAAGAATTTTGTAAAGGCAAAGGATAGAAATGAAGAGGCATTCAAATATCTCCTCTGTAAGTTTCCAAGGTTGAGTGAAGCAAAGATAAAAGCAGGAGTCTTTATTGGTCCTCAGATTCGTATGCTTCTTCAAGATGACGAGTTTTACCATTTGCTGCGTGGCAAAGAAAAGACTGCATGGGAAGCATTCAAGTTAGTCGTGACTAATTTCTTGGGAAACACCAAAGCAAATAATTATGAAGAGTTGGTTGAACATCTCCTGAAGGCATATAAAAACCTGGGATGTAAAATGTCTTTAAAGAGGACCTTTCACCACTTTTGGGCACATGCAGTGTTATATACTGCCCGAAAGCCGACATTGCTTGACTTCAGTAAGGCATTTGATAAAGTATCACATAACCTTCTTATTGAAAAAATGATTAAGTATGGCTTTGACAAAAAATCAGTTAGGTGGATTCACAACTGGCTTAATGATCGGGCACAACGAGTAATACTAAATGGCTACACATCGAACTGGAAGAAAGTCAAAAGCGGGGTGCTGCAGGGCTCTGTTCTGGGCCCAGTACTTTTTAATATCTTTATAAATGATCTGGATGATGGAATTATTGGGGAACTCATAAAATTTGCAGATGATACGAAGATAGGAGGAATAGCCAACACTAGAGAGGAGAGAGAGTGTATTCAAAAGGACTTAGACACACTGGAACAATGGGCTAAGGCGAACAAAATGGTATTTAACAGGGACAAATGCAAAGTTCTACATCTGGGTAACAGAAATGTAAAAAACATATATAGTATGGGAGGAATAGAACTAAGTGATAGCATAGGGGAAAAGGACTTGGGCATAATAGTAGATCACAAATTCAACATGAGCCAACAGTGCGGTGCTGCTGCAAAAAAGGCTAATAAAATTCTGGGATGTATTAAGACAAGCATTGAATCTAGATCAAGAGAGGTCATTATTCCGCTGTACTCTTCCCTGGTCAGACCACACCTGGAATACTGTGTACAGTTCTGGGCGCCTCAATTCAAGAAAGACATCGATATATTGGAGCAAGTCCAGAGAAGAGCAACCAAAATGGTGGAAGGTCTGCAAACCATGTCCTATGAGGAGCGGCTAAAAGAACTGGGATTGTTTAGTTTGCAGAAGAGAAGGCTGAGGGGAGATTTAATAGCAGTCTACAAATATCTGAAAGGTAGTCACAGTGCAGAGGGATCTACCCTATTCTCATTAGCACAAGGAAGTACAAGAAGCAATGGGATGAAACTAAAGGGAAAGAGATACAGATTAGACATTAGGAAAAACTTTCTGACAGTGAGAGTAGTGAGAGAGTGGAATAGGCTGCCACGGGAGGTGGTGGGCGCTCCATCAATGGAAATCTTCAAGCGGAATCTGGATAAACATATAGCTGGGATGATTTAGGAAAACCTGCACTCGCAGGGGGTTGGACCCGATGGCCCTTGAGGTCCCTTACAACTCTACCAAAAGTAAAAGTAAAGTGCGCTGAGTTCAGCGCACTGTCGGCTTTCCCCATCTGTGCCCGGTGTAAAGAGCTTACGGCGCCGGTGCCGTAGTGCTCTATGGTCAGACGGGCGTTTCCTCGCGGCGCCAATCGCGCTGTGCTGTGGAGCGGGGAGGAACTCCCCCCTCCCGCTCCTGATAATGCTCGTCTATGGACGAGCTGTGTGAGCAGAGGGTGGGGGCGTTCCTCCCCGCTCACACAGTACAGCGCGATTGGCGCCGCGAGGCAGAAGGACGTCTCTGGCTAATGGTCAGAAACGCCCTGCTGACCATAGAGCACTACGGTACCGGCACCGTAAGCTCTTTACACCAGGCACAGATCGGGAAAGCCGACAGTGCGCTGAACTCAGCGCACTGTCGGCTTTCTGGCAGTATATAACACTGCATGTGCCCAAAAGTGGTGAAAGGTCCTCTTTAAAGATTAATTTCTTACACTCTCATCTAGACTTCTTTGCACCAAACTATGGAGCAGTGAGCGATGAACATGGTGAACGATTTTATCAGGAAATTGCGACTATGGAAAAGAGATATCAGGGTAAATGGAACCCATCAATGCTTGCAGACTACTGCTGGACAATTATCAGAGACAATCCCATGTCTGAATACAAGAGACGTGTGTAAAGGAGCCGAATAGCAATTCAATAAGGATCTACGTTCCAAAGTTCAATAAACATACTTCATTTGTAAAAAATTCTTAGATATGACTATAAATTATAGTTGATTTTAGATAGAACTAAGTTTCCTAAGAATATATTTCCAAAATTTTAAAAACAGTAAACTTGCACCTCTATTATTGCAGAAGTAATAAATATGTATCATATTCTATACAATTCACAAAACAGTAAAATGAGAACTCTTCGATATCATAGAAACTAGAGCCAATTGACAGTTTTCCTTGTGATATTTGAATTCAGCACATAAAAATCATTAGGGAATGACTCATTTCATTTCAGAAACAAACAACTTTTGAAAATTTGTTGACCAGTGTATTCGATCGAATACTACGGTATTCGAAATACTCATACTCGATCGAGTACCACTAGCTGTTCGAAGTTAAGATTCGATGCAGAACCAGCGTTGATTGGCAGAATGCTATACAATACCAATCAACGATGGTTCTTCTCCTACCTTTAGAAGTCTTCTCCCTGCGCAGCGTTCCCGCGTCCTCTTCTGGTTCTGAATTCACTCTGCCAGGTATCGGGCCTGGGCAGAGCCGACTGAGCATGTCCGCTTGTAGTGCGGGCATGCGCAGTTGGCTCTGCCCAGGCCTGATGCCTAGCAGAGTGAATTCAAGGCCGGAAGAGGACGTGGGGATGCTGCGCAGGGAGAAGAATCCAGCCTCACCCTCACTCATGGACTTGGTAAGTAGAATTTGATTGAATGTTGCGTACCCCTGAAACGAGCATTTCCCCCATAGACTATAATGGGGTTCGAAACCCGTTCGAACAGTCGAACAGTGTGCGGCTGTTCGAATCGGATTTCGAACCCTGAACATTTTAGTGTTCGCTCATCTCTAACGCTGAACACCAGTAACATTTTCTATCAAGTGAGTGTTTTTTTTGTTTATAAGTATATGAATGTACAAATGTGTTTAATACTTAACAGAAAGTTTTCTAATTTATGTATTGCAAGACTGCATGGTTCACAGTATTATGAAGTAATACATGAGGAATATATGATTAAGGTCCTTTGGAAATATTACGTGTCCAAGTACAACCTCTAACGAGTTCCATTAACAGTAAATCACATAAATTACAAAGCATTCATCTTTAAAATTAAAAAATTAACAGCAAACGTAAGATGTGGCCGCATTGTTACATTTGATATATAAAAGAGTCTGGCTCAAATCTGAATAAAAAGTAATTTTAATGGCCCATCTTTCTTCTTTAAATTGAATAGTGTAGTACAAATAGAAGCAAAGCCAATTACAGATTTATTTTTGTAAGTAATTATAGCTATGATTTTTTAATTAAACTTGGCCTTCTCCTGGTGAGTATCTAGAGGAATCTGTATTATTATCATTAAAAACTACAATATTCCAAAACAGACACATAAAAGACTACAACCGAAACTTTTGTGTGAATGAAACCTATTTTAGATAACAGAAATCATGGACCGTTTGTCTGCCTATAATATTCATCTTGTATAACAATGTAATTGAATGCATGAGGGATCATGCAAAAGTACGGTAACTCACCATGATGTTGCGTACAGGAGGAGCAGGGCTGAATTTTCATTTGGTACCTGGTGTAGAATAGTAAAACATTGAGGTTTAAATTGTTTATTTGGCATATTATTATTTTCTCATGATTATATAACGCTCAGGATCTGTTCACATTTCCATTTTGCCTTCCATATTTGATGGATCTTTTTACTGAAACTTTATTGAAACTGATCAGTTGCACAAAATACAAATGGATCAAGCAACAAGTGCAGATTCATTCTGGCAGATTTGTTTGCAAATGTATCGGACGACTTAAAATTGATACAAACTGATCCGTCAAAATAAAAAGGAAACAATCTGCATCAATTTTTTTTAAAAAAATCAGGATCGCCTTCTCTCTCTCTCTCTCTCTCTCTCTCTCTCTCTCTCTCTCTCTCTGTATATATATATATATATATATATATATATATATATATATATATATATGGTGTCCGGAAACTAAGTACATAAAATGAAAGGGTGGACTTTAGCCTGTATATGAAGCGTTTTTTATTTATGAACATGTGACCGGAAATGCACCATGGCAGCGCTGCAGGTATACCGGCACAATGAATGTAAGCATATTCTCTTTTAGGCATTTTGTTAACATAAATCATGCATCGATTCACTTGGGTGGAGCGAGCAGACATGCATCTGGAAATGTTAACACGGCAAGGAGGATTTATGCAGAGAGGTTCCTTAACCATTGTCTGCCGAATCAACATACATTCATCACCACTGACCGCCAGCTTCACGAGCGTGGTAACGTTTCAAGCACCTGATCGCATGGGCTGTCCTCTCTGTGTGCAGACCCCGGAGTTTGAGGAGGACGTCCTCTAGAGGTCTGGAGAGAACCCAAGCACCAGCACGCGTGCTGTCTGTGAACGGGTGTGTCAATCCATCTCCCGGCATTGCACTGCTTGCATTGAGGCAGGTGGCCAGCACTTTGAGCAATTCTTGTAATAAGTAACAGTGATTAAACTGATTTCCCATTCGGTCTACCTGCAGTGCAACAATGGTGAATTTCGGGTCACTTGTTCATTAATAAAAAAAACACTTCATATACCGGCTAAAGTCCACCCTTTCATTTTGTGTGGGCATCCTGTATATATATGATGAAACTTTAGGGCAACTTGATAACTTTAAAGTGACCAGTGAAGGGGTATTTCAATAAATCTATCCCTTTTCATTTTATCAAAAATGGATCCCAAAAATGGAAATGCAAACAGAGCTTGACATATTACAGAGCATATTACATATTAGAATGTCACTATATATTGTCTACAATACGGCAAATCCCAGTGTGTTATTGAAATGTGGGATGAAACCAGCACAAACACAGGTTGAACATATAAACTGCATGGAGATATGGCATATGGTTTGGTTCACATCTATGTTCAGGGATTCCACTCCCCTCTCTGCATGAAAACTGCAGAGAGAAAAGCGCTGCAAGCATCACTTTTCTCTCTGCATTTTTTGTGCGGAAACCGAGAGGAAACCGCACTGAATCCATTATAGTCTATGGGGTCCGCTGGTTTCCTAAGGTAATCACTTTTTAATGCAGATTAAGTTTCCGTTGGGGATCTCCAAGCAGACCCCCCAAATGGAAACCCAAACGCAGATATGAACCGGGCCCATAATCATATTTGTAATACACTGTAGATTATTTGTCTTTAAATGTTTGTGTTTTAAGGGTGTCTTCTTTATGATTTCTTTGTAGCAGAACTGTTCAGCAGGTGCAAACAGGTAGCCGTCAAGGTACACAGAGTCAATGTAAATTAACCCCTTCCCGACATCCGACGTAATAGTACGGCGCTCCCGGGAAGGACTTCCCGCAAACCTCCGTACTAGTACGGCAGCTGCATGGTGCTCACACAGAACCTGTACCATAACCGTACCGACCCGCAGAATAAAGGTAACATGTTATTTATGCTGTACGCTGCACGGGAAAAAAATAAATGCAAAAAAGCAATGCCAGAACTGATGTTTCCTTTTACATCCCACCCAGAAAGAGTTAATAAAATGTAGTCAATAAGTTACAGGCCCCAAAATGGTGGCATTGAAAAGCACATCTAATACCGCAAACACCAAGCCCTCATATGGCCACATTTCCAGAAAATAAAAATAAAAATCTAGCTTGTACAATGTGAAGACAAAAACCCCAAAAGTCGCCAAATCATTAGGACGCAAGTGGCTGTGACTAGAAGGAAATGTATAAGCTGTGCGAGCGTTTTCAGGGGACACCCCATATTTAGAGCTTATGAGAGAGAAGACACCAGCGCTGATCCCCCAGAATGCCCCTCTTCCCCGTCCGTGTCATAGGAGCTAGTAGGAAAATAGAATGGGATTTGGTATACCCAATTTACTCCGCACAGCTTACATATTCACTTCTGGGTTACTAATGCTCACTAAATCACTTGATAAATTCTTTGAGGGGTGCGGTTTTCAAAATGGGGTCACTTTCTAGAGGTTTCCACTGTTTTGACACCTCAAGGGCTTTGTAAATGCGACATGGTGCCTGAAACTGATCACAGCCAGATCTGCCATTTAAAAGCTCCTTGGCGCGCCTTCCCTTCTGCGTCTCGCTGTGCGTCCATATATTAGTTTACACCCACATGTGGGGTACTATGGTAGTCAGGAGAGTTTGCATAACAAATTGTGGGGTGCGTTTTCTCCTTTAACCCCTTGTGAATGTGCAAATTCTAGGGCTAAACAAAAATATTAGTAAAATAAAATCAAATTTGAAAATTTCACCTCCATTTTGTATTAATTCCTGTTAAGCACTTATAGGGTTGAAATACTAGGTATATGTTGTTTTGGCTTATTTAAGGGGTGCAGTTTTGAAAATAGGGTGATTTATGGGGGTTTCTAATACAGGGGGCTTTCAAAACCCCTTCATAACTGGATTAGTCCCTTAAAAAATGGGTTTTGGAAATTTCTTGAAAATTTTGAATATTGTTGTTTCACTTGTAAACCTTCCAATGTCCGTAAAAAATAAAAGGGCGCCTAAAGTTCGATGCCGACATAAAGCAGAGATCTGGGACATGAGATTTCTGATATAATTTTGGCGGTCTGACTATCTGTATGTAATGTACATCATTTCAAACTTTATAAAATGCATATTTTTCAAAATTTCCACCAAATTTCCTATTTTTTCATAACTAAACACAAAACATATCAACCAAAATTTACCACTAACATGAAGTACAATGTGTTACGAAAGCATTCCAAAGTTATTGCCACATAAATTGACACATGTCAGTTTTGAAAAATCGAGCTTGGTCAGGAAGTCAAAAAGTGCCATCGGCGGGAAGGGGTTAAGGGTGTCTTCTTTATGATTTCTTTGTAGCAGACCTGTTCAGCAGGTGCAAACAGGTAGCCGTCAAGGTACACAGAGTCAATGTAAATTAAAAAAAATATATATCCATTTTTGTACAGTTTTTGCAGCCTAAAGAGGTGCCAGAGAGTAATAGTGATTCATGGGTTGCAAACAATTAAAAAAACTTGGATTTAGTCAAGTTGAAGATCTTTGAAAAATTCATTGTGAGCTTGGCTCACTCCAAACTGATTTCTGAACATCGGTGACAACTATGATGCAATATTAGAAAAGAGCTTAGGAAGATTTACAAACTGATTGTTATTAGCTGATTTTGCCTGTAAAACTGTTGCTTACCTGCAAAATCATGTGATTATTAAAGGTTTTTCTAGACTCAGATCTTGAATAGGCCTCAGCCCCAGGTGTGGGTCCCGGGCTAGTTACTGAGCTATAAAAGGCTGCAGAACTCCATTTTTGTGTATTGAAATTAGGAACATCACAAAAGAAGGAGTACGTCTCACGGAGAAGAAACCAGAGGAGGACGTCAACGATGGATGACGTGGAGGAGTACACGAAATGCCCACTGTGCATGGTAAGTATACATTTTTTAGATTAAACTTTAAAATGGGGGGTCTTTTATTAAATGAATAGCCTTTAAAAAGGCTATTCAGCAATATGTCTATCGCATATTGTTGAAATTAAGTGATAGAGCCCCTTTAAGGGACCGTTCACACGGAGTAAATGCGCGTGTATTTTGGCAAAATACATGTGTAAAAAATACACGTGTAAAAATAAGATTCCCATTAAATTCAATGACATTTTACACGTGTATTTTGCCGTGTATTTTCATGTGTATTTTGAAATTTTTTTACACGTGTAAAAAAATGTAATTGAAGTCAATGGGAGTCTTATTTTTACACATGTATTCTTTACATGTGTATTTTGCCAAAACACATGCGCGTTTACTCCGTGTGAACAGGCCCTTAGGCTGTATTTCACTTTGCTTATCTTGTGCCTGACGTAAAGGTTTATTTATTTTACAGTTTTTTAATTAAGCCGTTTTTTGCTGTAAGATTTGTGTCCCTGTCTCTGACTGGTTGGGTCCGCACCCCTGCTTCTGCTACCTTCCCCACAATAAACATATATGCATATTGCAAATAAACATATTAAATATGTTTTTTTAGTTCTTCTGATTACAGGGGCTACGCATTGATATAGGGTTTTTTTTTTAACAAAAAATTAGATATCATCTGCTTTTATATTCAGCATGGCTTATTTTATAGACTCCTAATCTATAAATTAGCGAGTACATTTGTGTAGTACAGGAATGTAAACGATTTTCTTTATCACTAGCTAGGCTCCCTGCTGACAGAGGAGACCTCGGGAAAGAAGGTGAAGGGAGGAGCTGGCAGAAGGTACAGCCTCTGTTAGTAAAATGTGAATCAGAAGGCTCTTTCACTTCACTGAGATCAACATAAACAGGTAAAGTTTGGCTTTCCTTATCAATCTGCAACTTCTGGACATTAACTTCAGCATGGAGAAGCAGATCCTATCACTCCTACAGTAGCAGGTGTAAATCACCGCTGTGAATTTCATTACCGTGACTACAATATGGAGTATCAGCTACAGCTACGAAAACAGCCAGATTGGTGACGTTTAGGGGTTAAGGTGATCACAGTAGATTTTCTAAATTGTTTCCCTACTATTATATGAAACTTATATGAAATCTGACAGAAAAGAAAAAAAATTTTGAACTTAGAGTATCGGAATTGAAATCTAAATCAGTCAGGTTTCAACTTTAACTTGATGAAATTTTGAGAACTTCAAATATTTGTCCCAGTCAGAGAAAAGTCATTTAGAGGTACTAGAGGGTCAATTGAAGGAACAGTTTGACATCATTAAGAAATTTCAGGGAGAGCCTGAATTTGCATCTAAAGAAATACAACTTCAGAATACACTTGAGAAGTTTCTTTGCCATCTTAAGGAATGTAATCACAAACAGTTTTCTTGTGACTTTCAAGACTTTAGAGAAAACAAGGCATATAGCATATAGCAATAGGTCAGTATTTAGAGGTGGTGAAACCGAAGTCTCTTCAACAGATACAGAACATTCTGATTCAGAGACCCGGAACAAAACAAGTTGGGGTAGACCTAAAGGGAGAGGTAGAGGATGGGAAAGAGGGGATAAAACCTAAACAGGTTTTTTAGAACAGTCTTACCTCCTAAGGAATCGAAACCTACCTCAAACCCCACAGAGCTCCAGTAGAGGTCTATCTTTTGTTCCCAGCTCGCACTTCAACCTTTTTAATTGCGTGAAGGATTTACACCTCTTCACCCAAAAACTAAAATGGAAAAAATACTTTCATAAACAAGATGAAAGGTTGAGCTCGAAGCTGAGAATTCAGGTTGATCCCCTCCCTGATGTGAGACCGTTGGTTAATTTAGAGGAAGAGGGGAGTGAAATCACCAGTTGTGGTTCATTCACTGAACTCCATGTGAAAAATACTAAACTTCCTCCTATGGGTGAGTTATCTTGTATAGATGTCTTCAGGAATAGAGTGACATCGGGTCTTGAAAAGATCAAGTTCACACATTCCCCCTTTAATTTGAACAAGGTGGAAATTGAAGCCTTAAGAAATCTAGAAACCAACAAAGAACTGGTGATGTAGTACTTATGGACATCTCACAATATATTGAGATGTGTGAATCACTTCTCCTCCAAAGGGATAACTATGCTATTCTTTGCAGCAATCCTACAGTGGACTTCAGTAATATCTTGCACTCTTTATTACTGAAGGCGAAATCCTCCAAATTGATTTCAGACAGGGAATTTGAATTTTTGATGCCTTTCAACCCTGTGGAGGCTACATTTTACTGCCTGCTTAAAGTCCACAAAGGCCTACCCCCCTTAAAGGGATGACCTATAGTCTCTGATGTAAACAGCTTGTGCCAAAATGTAGGAATTTATTTAGATAGGATCGTGCAGCTGCTGAAACTGGGAGCCAGCTGTAAGTTCAGCTGGAGCTCCCAGAGAAAAGGCAGAGAAGGTTTATTACCTTCCCTGCCTTCTCGATTGCTGTGTATACTGAGCGGAATGAGCACTGAATATGCAGCCATGATGCGGCCGCCCACTGACCGGACGGTCAAGTGATTTGCCGGTGACAGAAATTGGCCCAGTACTGAAGTGGTTAAAGGGTATCTATCATTGGGAAAACTCCATTTGACCTAAACACATGTCTTAATAGCCTTTAAAAAGGTTATTCTACTACTGCCTTTACATTTTCAATTGATCCCGTTGTTTCTTTATAAATAGTTATAATAGCTTATGCAAATGAACCCCACAGTGCACCCTGGGTGTTCCCAAGGGCCTCCAAGCCCCCCATGTCATACCTTTCATTCTGCCACTCCACTGCTTGTGCTCCATCTGCCCTTCTCCTCCCCAGATATTCTGCCACCCAGATCATGCTTTTACAGTTCAAATCTCATGCATGCGCAGTTCCTCTCCATTCATAGTGGTACTGTGCATGACTGAGTGCCATCATGGTGTAGTCAACTACACGAACATACTGCACATGTGCAGTATGCTCAGGTAGTTCTCTGGAGAACTGAGCTACTGCTCAGTGGCTCAGTTCTCCAGAGAACTACAGTGAAGAGGTGGTCGGTAGAAGAAGACAGAGGCGTGGCTGCAGAGTTTTTGGATAGCACAGAGGACGCCCCCTTTGCTGTTTGAGCAAAGGGCAAAACCCCTTGTGCTGTCTGAAAGCTCATTTACATATGGAAGAAATAAGAAATTTCTCAGGAACGGTGGCGCGGATCAGAAAAAAAAAGCTAAGAGAAGAATAGCCTTTCTTAAAGCTATTCCAACATGTACATAGTTAAAAAAGGGTTTCTAATGATAGAATCCATTTAAGGGATCGTATCACACCATGATCTACACCAATATTTATTGTCCATTGTGAAGTAAGAATAAAAACTACATGTATAAATTTATATTTTCTGAAATTTTTATATAAAAATTTAGATTGAGAAACGTTTTACTTGCACTTGGTTTTAGAACACAAACGAATTGTAAATAAAAAAAACTATAATCATTGACCTTTCTGCACCATAAAGTAGGACTAAGAGGAAACTAATAATGCCAAACTGCAAGGAGGTTACTACACAGGATTGTCATTTCAAGTTTTCTTCTTGATAGATATTCACACACACAACAATCAAAAGTAACAGTAAAAATATTGTTATGTTTTATACATGAGTGTCATTAAAAACTTTAATAAAACGACAATTTTCACACTTTTCGTTTTGGCTTTAATCACTTCTGGACCGCCCATAGACTATATATGTCCGGATAGTGGTTGTCTAGTTCTGCCAGGACGTACCTGTACGTCCAAGTCAGAACACAGCAGCTGCACAAGATCGTGCAGCTGCTTTGACTAGGAGCCGGCTGTAACTTCAGCCGGAGCTCCCAGAGAGATAGCAGGGCAGATTTATTACCTGCTCTGCTATCTCGATCGCGGTGTATACAGCGCTCAATGAGCGCTGTATACACGGCTATGGACGTTGCCATAACTCAGCTGCCCTCTGACCCGGCAGACACGTGATCTGCCGGGAGCAGTGTCCTGCCAGAGCTGCTGCGTCCTACAGGACTCAGATCAGCTCTGCATATCGTGTATACAGTGTGCAGGAATCTGTATTTCTCCTGTAACTGAGGTTAAATGTACCAGCCTCAGTTATAAGAGAAATCAGCCTCAAGTACAATTAAAAAAAGTGATCAGATGTCCCCAAAGATCTCTTATCACCTTATGGGGATGCAATCTGGGAAAAAAATAAAATAAAAATATAATAAAAAAGTTATAAAAAAATGTAAATAAAATAATAATAAAAAATAAATAAATACACTAATAAAACACCGTTATTAAAGGTTATAGCCCCACCCCCGACGACACCATACAAAATAAAAATTACCGTAACGGAGAGGAAAAACTATATTATAAAGTTTTTCAGTGACACTTTGTGTTATTAAATAAAAAAATATATATAAATTGAAAACCAGACACAATTTCCCTCCTATTTTGTTTATATTTTCCTGGATATAAAAAAATTAAAACACATTTGAAAATAAAAATAACATAAAAATAAAGCCCCATGTGTCCCCGAAAAAAGACGCAAAAATTAGTTGACTAAGACATATGAGAAAAATTTTACAGACCTCAAAACCGCACATACATAATAAACCTAAAATGTGTCTGGTCCTGGACCACAAATTGGCCCGGTACTGAAGTGGTTAAAGGACCTGAACATTACCAATAACATCAAAATATAATAAGTAAGAAAATGCTACAAGTAGGGTTGAGCTATCGTGTTCGGAAAAGATCGGATTCCGATCGGCGATCGAGAAAATTTCACGATCACCATCGGAATTCCGAACACAATCTTTTTATGTGGGATTGAGATTGGTGATTTTTCCCACAATGCATTGCTTAGCCTTCACACTGAGTATACGATGTATATTCAGTGTGAAGGCTCCGCTGTAGTTGCATAGGAATGAATGGAAGCAGCCGACACACAGCCTTAACCCCCTGCGCGCCGGCTGCCTCGGTTCATTCGAATGGAAGGCTAAACTAAATCTCTAGCAGCTACTTACCTCTAGAGATGACTGCTCCAGTGCCCTCCTTTTTCTTGCCTCACTGCCCCGCCTCCCAGGTTAGTGTTTAAAGCGCTAAGTAGGCGGGGCTTGTGGCTTAAAGTGTGGGCGGGTACAGGGCGGGGAGATGTGACGTCTCCCCTCCCAGTATCCGCCCACACTCTCCACCCACACTCTCCTAACCCACACTCTCCTAACCCACACTCTCCTAACCTGGCAGGGAGGGGGCAGCAAAGGAAGAAAAGTAGCGTGGAGCAGCAGCGAGGCGAAGAATGAAGGCACGGGGCACAGGACCAGCCATCTCTGGAGGTAAGTGGACACCAGGGGGTAGGATTGCTTTTAAAATCCGATCTCCGATTAATAAAAAAATCCCATTGACTTGCATTGGGATCGGAATTGGGATCGAGATCGGGTTCGAATGAAAAATGATTGGAAATCGGATTTTAAAATCGATCCTGAAAAGTCAAGATCGGCTCAACCCCAGCTACAAGAATTATTTCATTATTTTCTAAGCTTGCCACTGCAAGAAAATAATCATGAAAATAATAAAGAATTAAAATCGTGATAATATTGGTGATCGTAATGATGATTATAATGATATTGAAAATATCCTTTTCTATATATATATGATGCAATAACTAAAAAAAGAGTCAAACATCATGTGTTAAACCAAACCGCCTCCCTATTATTCTCGTAAACGATTTTGTACAACTGGGCAGCACATGACACCGTTAAACTTTAATTTAATTATAATCATTTATACAAAATGCAGATGTCTGAAAACAATAGTGATTTTTGCTTGAACAAGGACAGGAAGATAAATTTCTGCATTGCCATCTTACCCTAAAAGCATGTTAACATGAAATACTAAATAAAATGCTACTCATCTACAATAAATCTTATTATAGATTTTAGCAATTTTACTACTAACATAGCCAAGGTTTCAAGCAAGCTTTGAAAATAGAAATCTTAAATTGAATCATTCTTGCATGAATATATGCAAAATATTCATTTCTAGCACTGTGAGGGTTGAGTGCTTTTAAATTGAAGAAATCACTCATGACTTCACCTTTTCATGCAAGATAAAGTTGTGTGTGGTAACATCATTACAATGTCATGAAATGAGCGGAAATCACACAACACTTCTGCCAAAAGCCAATACTCAAAAAAGTGCTGGCGATATTTTTAATATAGTTCAATACTTAAAGTTGCAATTCAGGAGTGGATGAGGAGTTTATCAGTTGAGTTTGTATCTTTTTTTGTACATTGGGTTGTTTTGAAGGGGCGTGAGGAATTTCAATCGGTATCTTATTAATCAGATCATTTTAGAAAATATTTATATTTTTTTATTTTATTTTGCTAATTAAAATAGAAAAGTTTAAAAATAATAGTTATTTTCTTGTAAAGTAATCCAATTGTTTTGAGACTATTACATAATAATATTAATACAATTATATTGTTGCTCTTCTGAGGGTGTATTTACTTTATTTCAGGTACCAGAATTCTAGAGTCTAGAATTTTATGTCTTCATGGTACATACATTTTCTTTTTTAATATAGATTGTGAGCCATATATAGGTTCACAATCTACATTTTTACCTATCAGGATATATTTGGAATATGGGAGGAATTCCATGCAAATACGGGAAGAATGTACAAACTCTTTAGAGATGTTGCCCTTGGCAAGATTTGAACCCAGGACTCCAGCGTGACAAGGCTGCAGTGCTAACCACTGAGCCACTGTGTTAACCCCTACATACAAAATATTACCAACTTGTTAGGTTCTTAAACACTAGTGTTTTTTGTTGTATGTCTTTTAATGGCAATAAACTAACCCAAATTAATGCATGTTGGTCAACATGACAGTATAATAACAGAAAATAAAGACACCACCTTAAACATAACAGAAAAATAAAGACATCACCGTCTTAAAAAGCCACATTTAAAAACCATATACCCTATTCACAGGATTGGGGATAATTGTCTGACTGCTGGGACACCAAACATTCATGAGAATGATTGCCATGGAGTTTTCTCTTTAAAGGAAACGGTAGCGTATATATATGATCCTGATCCTTTCACTTATATTTGGAAGAGTGAGAGACTATAGCCCAGGATCAGACGATAATAATACTCATTAGGGGGCTGCCCCTAGAGGACAGCAAAAAGAGGCACTGTTCTCCTAATTACATCCTGGGAATAGATTTGTATGTTTTACCCATAATCCCCAGCGGAGCAAAAATGGCTTGTAAGTCTCCGTACGCCTGTGTAGGTGCACACTCTCCCTAATGAGTAGGATTATCCCCTGATCCTGGGCTATAGTCTCTCACTCTGCCAAACTAGTATCCCTATGCTATGCTGAGGAGATCCAACAGCTTGAAATAGCACTGTCCATAGCTGGGAATCTGTTCCTTTTGGAATAGAAATACTAGTTTGGCAATAATCCCCGCATAATGTTATTAGGCTCATTAAACGAGTCATGCATGATGTTAATGGGGCTGCCCCTAGAGGGCAGCAAACAGAGGCACTGTTCTCCTAATTACATCCTGGAGAATAGATTTGCATATTTTACCCATAATCCCCAGCAGAGCAGAAATGGCTTGTAAGTCTCCGTACGCCTGTGTAGGTGCACACGCTCCCTAATGAGTATGATTATCCACTTATATCTGACTTATGTGAATGGAACAATGGTCATGCATGCAGACAACTCTTCAATGCATTTGGGAAACTCAGGGACCCTCATTGACTTGATCACTTATTATTCCAGAAAATGAACCCCCAGTGATCAGACATTTTTGGGGATGTGTTGTTAGTGGGAAAAGCTGACTCAAATTGTTCAACATCCATTGTATTGGTTGGAACATCCACATTTACCAAAAAGAGGAGAGGAAGAGGAGAGAAGGGGATTGATGTTGCAGTTACTCTGTCTCAGCATCAGTGTCAGACTACTATAAGAGGGCTCAGATAATTAGTCAGAAGTAGAGACGAGCGAACCTCATGAGCTTTGGTTAGCAAATATTCACAAGGTTCGCTCAACAATTCTGTCCAACTTGTTTGATTTGAACCTAAACTGCTGTTATTATACTCTGGGGACTCTTCAGAAGTAGGGTTGAGCGATCGTGTTCAGAAAAGATCGGATTCCGATCTGCGATTGAGAAAGTTTCACGATCGCCATTGGAATTCCGAACACGATCTTTTTATGTGGGATCGAGATCAGTGATTTTTCCCACAATGCTTTGCTTAGACTTCACACTGAGTATACGCTGTATATTCAGTGTGAAGGCTACGCTGCAGTTCCATAGGAATGAATGGAACCAGCCAACACACAGCCTTAACCCCCTGCGTGCCGGCTGCCTCCATTCATTCGAATGGAAGGCTAAACTAAACATCTCTAGCAGCTACTTACCTCTAGAGATGGCTGCTCCGATGCCCTCCTTCTTCTCGCCTCGCTGCTCCGCCTCCCAGGTTAGTCTTTAAAGTGCTAGGTAGGCGGGGCTTGTGGCTTAGGAGAGTGTGGGCGGGTACAGGGCGGGGAGATGTGACGTCTCCCCTCCAAGTACCCGCCCACACTCTCCAAACCCACCCACACTCTCCTAACCTGGCAGGGAGGGGGCAGCGAAGGAAGAAGACTGTAGCATAGAGAAGCAGCGAGGACAAGAAGAAGGATGGTACGGGGCACAGGACCAGCCATCTCTGGAGGTAAGTGGACACCAGGGGGGACTAAGTGGCCAGAGGATTTTTAAAAAATCCTCTGGCTACTTTAGTGATTCACTACACAGCGTGGATTCTAACAATTGTTAGATTCCATGCTGTATAGTGAATAGGATTGCTTTTAAAATCCGATCTCCGATTAATAAAAAACATCCCATTGACTTGCATTGGGATCAGAATTGGGATCGAGATCGGGTTCGAATGAAAAATGATCGGAAATCGGATTTTAAAATCGATCCTGAAAAGTCAAGATCGGCTCAACCCTATTCAGAAGACACCACATTAATAAGCAGTGGCCCAGAGGAGATGCATAAATATGAGCAATCATGCTCCCTTCCCTCACCTCTCCTGAACTAGCTTGTTGCCTCTGGTGTTCATTCAGGCATCCTCCAATTCTTCTGGGGGATATTAATGGCCCCAGAAAACTGCTGGATGGAGCATTGTCAGTGGTCGCGTGGAGTTTGTCAACATCATTATGCTTTGTTGTTTTCCACGCCTCTCCTGGGTTCCCTGGATTTACATTTACTGTACCCTGGGGGTCTTAAAGAACCCCTGAGTATAATAATGATTCATGGTTGATGACCCCATGTTTGGAAAAATCATAATGAACTTGGCTTGTTACAAACCAGTTTGCTCATCCCTATTCAGAACACATGGCACACCTCCACACCAAAAATAGCCTACCCAGTAAGCCAAAAAGAGCCAAAGATATACAATACAATATACAATACATAGAGTGGGAAATACCAAACTTTGGACTTCCGCTGATATATATCAACTGCTGCCATACTAGTGATTCAGATTTTTTTTTTTTACAGGTACTCTGTAAATCATTAAAAACTTTCTTCTCTATCGATTCTCTAAAACAAGAATCATTCATTGAGACTCTCAAAACTGGTGAATCAATTCTACTTTCTGTAATACTTAGCATTAATTTTGCCGGAAATATATTTTATCAAGGGAGCATTGCAGCCCGGGATCAATATTTCAGGCTGATCCGAGAGAAGCTCCTTCTAACTGCACATTATGACTTGAAAGATGTATCCAAAGAAATCAGCTTCCAATTTAAATGTTATATCAGAAGTATAGTCATTTATTAAAATAAAAATGTAAAATACAGTGATTATTATATATTTATGTAAAGGTATTCGAGAAAGTGGCATTCTATCCTGTCACATGGAAACCATGTTTTGCTTTTATTGGATGTTGCTAAGATACCACAAAATGGAATGCACCATTGGCAATGATGAATTAAGTGATGAAGCCGGATGACAGTAATCTTTGTCATTGGATGCAGTAGCTGTCTGAGTCCTGTCATTTTCTGCATCTCATGTTAAACAGATGTATCGAGATGGTAAAACAATAAGGGAAAAGCAAGACAAATGAGCTCAAGTTGACAATCACAGAAGAAAATAGTTGCTCTTCATATACACTGCAAAGAAATATAATCTAATTATAGAATTATATTAACCCTTTTTGGAAATTCTTCAGAAATGCAAGAACAGCGGAATTCCTAAAACTGCTTTGCAGCATCAAATGTAACCAGAGCTAATAGAACGGCAAATGGTATCATGGAAAACACCCACTTGAAGAATCATGTTTCTGCTTCCTTCCTTGTAATTGAAGAAGTCATCTTTAATATGCTTTCTTAGGGTCCTATAATACTACATTGTATCTAATAGACAGTCAATGTGCACACATTCTTTTAAATTGAGTTTTCTTCACTTACCAACATTGCCCCAAGCCAGCACAGTAGGAGTAATTTATCAATGCAAGGAGATAACGCTTCTGTTGAAATGATACAATTTCCCCCATACATGGACGGCGTCAATCTATGCAAATAGGATATTTAATATAGGAAAAAAATAGTCCTACTAATCTGGATAGATTTATAAAGAATATAATGCTATAATGTCTTCAAAATGATCTAGCATAAGTGGGAGTAATTATAGAGTCTACCATTACATAGGCATAGCTCTGTATATGTATTGTATTATAGAAGAAGTAGATTAAAAAGATAAGAAGTGCTGCTATAGAGGTGCTCATACCTTGGAAAGATAAGATACACTGCAATGAAGTAATAACATATTGGAGTTGTAGCAACTTGTTCATGAGCTAAACTGACAAGCAAATAAACAAAATAATACTGCAACTAAAAAATAATACTGCACCTGAAAAATAATACTGCAACTGTAAAATAACACCATAGCTAAAAAATACTGCAACTGAAAAATAATACCGTAAATGAAAAATAATATTGCAACTGAAAAATAATACTGCAGCTGAAAAATAATACCATAACTGAAAAATAATACTGCAACTGTAAAATAACACCATAGCTAAAAAATACTGCAACTGAAAAATAATACCGTAAATGAAAAATAATATTGCAACTGAAAAATAATACTGCACCTGAAAAATAATACCATAACTGAAAAATAATACTGCAACTGAATAATAATACTGCAACTGAAAAATAATACCGTAACCGAAAAATAATACTGCAATTGAAAAAATAATACCATAGCTGAAAAATACTGCAACTGAAAAATAATACCGTAAATGAAAACTAATACTGCGACTGACAAAATAATACCACAGCTGAAAAATACTGAAACTGAAAAATAATACCGTAAATGAAAAATAATAATGCAACTGAAAAATAATACCGTAACCGAAAAATAATACTGCAATTGAAAATTAATACCATAACTGAAAAATAATACTGAAACTGAAAAAGTAATACCGTAACTGAAAAATAATACTCGAACTGAAAAATAATACCGTAAATGAAAAATAATAATGCAATTGAAAAATTATACTGAAATTGAAAAATAATACCGTACCTGAAGAATAATACTGCAACTGAAAAATAACTGAAAAAAGTCTATACAGAATGCAATGTCATGCACATGCATTTGCACAATTACAGTCCTATGAAAAAGTTTGGGCACCCCTATTAATCTTAATCATTTTTAGTTCTAAATATTTTGGTATTTGCAACAGCCATTTCAGTTTGATATATCTGATAACTGATGGACACAGTAATATTTCAGGATTGAAATGAGGTTTATTGTACTAACAGAAAATGTGCAATATGCATTAAACCAAAATTTGACCGGTGCAAAAGTATGGGCACCTCAACAGAAAAGTGACATTAATATTTAGTACATCCTCCTTTTGCAAAGATAACAGCCTCTAGTCGCTTCCTGTAGCTTTTAATCAGTTCCTGGATCCTGGATAAAGGTATTTTGGACAAACAATTCAAGTTCAGTTAAGTTAGATGGTCGCCGAGCATGGACAGCCCGCTTCAAATCATCCCACAGATGTTCAATGATATTCAGGTCTGGGGACTGGGATGGCCATTCCAGAACATTGTAATTGTTCCTCTGCATGAATGCCTGAGTTGATTTGGAGCGGTGTTTTGGATCATTGTCTTGCTGAAATATCCATCCCCGGTGTAACTTCAACTTCGTCACTGATTCTTGAACATTATTCTCAAGAATCTGCTGATACTGAGTGGAATCCATGCGACCCTCAACTTTAACAAGATTCCCGATGCCGGCATTGGCCACACAGCCCCAAAGCATGATGGAACCTCCACCAAATTTTACAGTGGGTAGCATGTGTTTTTCTTGGAATGCTGTTTCTTTTTGGACGCCATGCATAACGCCTTTTTTTTATAACCAAACAACTCAATTTTTGTTTCCAAAATGAAGCTGCCTTGTCCAAATGTGCTTTTTCATACCTCAGGCAACTCTATTTGTGGCATACGTGCAGAAACGGCTTCTTTCTCATCACTCTCCCATACAGCTTCTATTTGTGCAAAGTGCGCTGTATAGTTGACCGATGCACAGTGACACCATCTGCAGCAAGATGATGCTGCAGCTCTTTGGAGGTGGTCTGTGGATTGTCCTTGACTGTTCTCACCATTCTTCTTCTCTGCCTTTCTGATATTTTTCTTGGCCTGCCACTTCTGGGCTTAACAAGAACTGTCCCTGTGGTCTTCCATTTCCTTACTATGTTCCTCACAGTGGAAACTGACAGGTTAAATCTCTGAGACAGCTTTTTGTATCCTTCCGCTGAACAACTATGTTGAACAATCTTTGTTTTCAGATCATTTGAGAGTTGTTTTGAGTAGCCCATGATGCCACTCTTCACAGGAGATTCAAATAGTAGAACAACTTGCAATTGGCCACCTTAAATACCTTTTCTTATGATTGGATACACCTGGCTATGAAGTTCAAAGCTCACTGAGGTTACAAAACCAATTTTGTGCTTCAGTAAGTCAGTAAAAAGTAGTTAGGAGTATTCAAATCAATAAAATGATAAGGGTGCCCATACTTTTGCACCGGTCAAATTTTGGTTTAATGCATATTGCGCATTTTCTGTTAGTACAATAAACCTCATTTCAATCCTGAAATATTACTGTGTCCATCAGTTATTAGATATATCAAACTGAAATAGCTGCTGCAAACACCAAAATATTTAGAACTAAAAATGATTAAGATTAATAGGGGTGCCCAAACTTTTTCATAGGACTGTATAATGTATACTGTATGTGTGTATATGCACCCTTACTGTTCCGTTGCTACTAATTTTGTGACTTTTGTGACTTTGGCGTGCAGCAACATTGTGTATATGGCTATATCCATATGTGACTGATATCCAATTTAGTTAAACTACCACTGAAGTGGTTTTTAAATTATTTTTTAGCCCTACAGTACAAGTATACTGCACTGAGAATGTACTCAACCAGATGTTTTTTTCTGTAATACAGTCACCTTACAGGGTGTCTGGCAAGTCATGTGATTTCCAGACTCCAACATCAATTCATGAACCAGCCTGAAGTTACTATTTCTATGTAAGACTGAAGACTTTTTATTGCAGATTTTGATGCACCTTTTTGGGCCAAAGCCAAGAGTGGGAAATATAAAGGAAGTTCTTCTATTTCTACCATCTGCTAAATTCACTCTTGGCTTTGGCTCCAAAAACCGCAGCAAAATCTGCAACAAAAAAAAAAAAAATGCAGCTTTTGCACAATGTGGGGCCTTAGCCAAAGTATATGACTGTCTAGAATGGAAGACATGGACTTCTGGATATTATGTGACTCGGTAAGGCAAACTGTCATTTGCATGATTCATTCGCCAGTTATATTCCAGAGTATATTTCCACACCTACCGTATTTTCCGCTGTATAACATGACTTTTTAACCCCTAAAAATCTTCTGGAAAAGTTGCATGCAAAGCTGAAGTCTGTACTCTATGTACCTGCTGGGGGCAGTGCAATTTTCCTTCTCTCTATTTTCTCTTAAAAATCTGAGAGACCATAAGTATATAGTTAGGGAATCTGATCTATGAGCCAGTTCATTATAGCTGTGTGACAAGAATTGTATGTTCCTCAGTAGTTAGTGACAGAAGTCCGTGTCGTCCTCAATAAAGAGCCTGTGTGCTACAGTCCTTCATACAGGAAGTCAGGGACTTGTTCATAATTCCATGTAGATGTTATTAGTAGAGATGAGCGAGTAGTATTTGATCGAGTAGGTATTCGATCGAATACTACGGTATTCGAAATACTCGTACTCGATCGAGTACCACTCGCTATTCGAATGGAAACGTTCGATGCAGAACCAGCATTGATTGGCTGAATGCTATACAGTCGGACAATCAACGCTGTTTCTTCTCCTACCTTTAGAAGTCTTCTCCGTACAGCGTCCCTGCGGCGTCTTCCATCTCTGAATTCACTCTGCCAGGCATCGGGCCTGGGCAGAGCCGACTGCGCATGTCCGCTTGTAGTGTGGGCATGCGCAGTCGGCTCTGCCCAGGCCCGATGCCTGGCAGACTGAATTCAGAGCCGGAAGATGCCGCGGGGATGCTGCACGGAGAAGACTTCTCGGAGGATCCAGCCCAACCCTCACTTGTGGACTTGGTAAGTATAATTTGATCGAACGTTGCCTACCCCTGAAACGAGCATTTCCCCCCATAGACTATAATAGGGTTTGATATTCGATTTGAGTAGTCAAATATTGAGGGGCTACTCAAAACGAATATTGAACCTCGAACATTTTACTGTTCGCTCATCTCTAGTTATTAGGTCAGACCAGTCACATGACCTTTCTGAAGAGAAGGATTTAGGTTTAGGATTTTATTAAGAACAAAGGGTTATGCAGGAAGTTAAATATTTTATTTATTTTCCATATACCTGGGGATATTATTTTAATAGTATTTAATAAAAGTTAAATTTTACGCCTTTTTTTTTTTTTTGGAGTACAGTTTATTTAGACAGTGGATTCAAGTGGAAGTTTTATTTATATTGAGGAAATGGGTACATAATAAATTAAAATAAAATCACTGGAGTGCTTATTGAAGCCTTTAACCCCATGATGAAAATGACAACATATTTTTATAGTTGACACTATATACAGTGGATAGGGCTAAATATTGATAGGCATCTATTGTACCTCTGTATGACATGCAGAAATAGATATCTGTCACAGGACAATCCCCAAGACTTCTTAGAGCAGAAAGAACAGAGATTTAAATGAATTCTACTAAGTCTTCTTTTTCCCCCATAAAACTATATATCCATCTGCTCAGCTCCTCCAACTCTGTATCAGCTCTATCTTCACAGATGGAAAAATGAAGTATATCTTGAAAAGAACACTTTCCCTACTGTGAAACATTGAGGAGGCTCTGTTATGTTCTGGGGCTGCTTTGCTTCATCTGGCACAGGGTGTCTTGAATCTGCGCAGGGTACAATGAAATCTGCAGACTGCAGACTGGATTGCATTTGGAATATCACAGATCCAGTTTAATGACTAAGAGGACTAAATCTTTAGGACCTAGAGTGGACTTTTTGAACAGATATAGATCAATCAAACCAAGTTAACCAATTTAACCAAATTTAATCAGACAGGGCATGAAAGACAAGATGTGGGAAATGCATTAGAGAGAATCTCCCTTACCTTGATGGTACTATAAGATACAGCATTTTTTTCTGCTGCAGGGAAAATGCTGGGTTTCTACCTTGTGAAGCCTTAGCCTTAAAGTTAACCAGGTAATCATCAAACTTATCTCTTAGCAGATCTACATCTTCACTATGGCTCCAGAATCTGACCACAGAATCCAATCCTATCCCTTTCACCCCCAAATAGGTGAACATGTGTCCTCAACAAATTACATGTTGGGTACATGTTGAACGGTCATACGTATGGACCCTCACAATTCCATTGCAGTAATGGAAGTGATACCAATCATAATCTAATTTAGTATCCATGGTTTAAGCCTGGATTCTGTTCACTGATTGTCAGATTCTTCTGATGATTCTTCTCTTAGAACTTCAGAATATAAATCTAAATCTCTACTGCCTATATGACTTTTATAAACATCGTACAGTTGGATTGTTCCTTAGATTTATTCCTGACAATCCAGATTATCTCCTGCAGTCCTTTTTGAAAATTCTTAAGATTTGTAAGAAGTCAGCATAAAAACATCTATGTAAGAAGGAAGAAGCATTTTTGTAATGTAATTAGTAGTTAATTGACTTGAATTATAATCTATCCATTAATAGACCTACTGCATCTAGGTGGATAGTTCTTGATTTATAGTCACAGTGTTTAAAATAATGCTGAATAGGAAATATTTTAGAGTTGATTAGAGTATGAAGCAATTTAGGAAGTCAGCATAAATTATTACTATTAATGAATAGGAGAATGCTATACATAATAGCTGTTTAGTAATACTTTACACTACTTAATGAAAGGCTCAATATGTTTCCACTCTTTCATTTCACAGAACTGGTACACTGAAGAGTCCATTGTATTTAATGAGGAGAATAATAAGAAAAAATTCAATTGTAGCACTTTTACTTTTAATGAAAAATACAACCCACCGTATTAATATCTTGGCTATATATTTTTTAAATGTGTATAGTTATCTTTAATCTATTTTCACGGGGTGCATATAGAATTAACCCTCATGTGTGGCATAAATGATTTACTTATCATATACTGATCTGATATTATAGTTTGTTTTATAACACAAAACTTCGGAGCTGAAATTTCATGCATTGTTTTCTGGCACAAGGTTCCCTCAAGGTTTAATCCTTGTACCCCTTTTTTCTACCCATAGACCTATAGAATATATTGCTTGGATTAGCAGATTAATATTTTTATAATTTATGTCCTTATGGCACCCGTTTATGTATCTCTGCTTTTGTCGTTAGTCTTAAACATTAGTTAAGAAATTTAATAAACTAAGTACTCCAAAAATTGGTGTGAAAAAGTTGCTTGTTCTACTAACTTTTTTTTTTTTTTTTAATGTAGGGCACAGGTGGGGCTTAATGGGTGGGACGTGGCCTCGCGTGAAACAGCAGATTTACTAAAATTTACACCTTGGGCTGGAGTTAGTTATAACTCAAATTTATGACAGCCAATAGATAGTATAGATTTGTGTTTTTTGAAACATGGGTATCAGCATTGCGCCTAATTTATTAAGAGGAACATGTTGTCTGGAAATTGACCTGAAAAAAGTCTTATTTTTCAGAAACTAAGCCAAATAATAAGTGGTATAAAGTTAGACTACACATTATAAAAGAGAGGTCATTGCAAGGAAAATGAATAGCCAAACTATTGCCAGGGTCCAAATTTATCACTTTTGGCTTTAGGAAGAATTGGGCAACACCATGGGTGACTCCATTGCCCTCCAATAACTGGAAGAAATGTGTTGACTGAACTTCACGGCTCCAGCGGACACAAAGGAAGAGGAAAGGAGGAACCATCCGACGGTGGGAGAATACCTAGACTGTACTGTTTTGATTGTTAACTCTCCCTTTTACACCCAATAAACTATACAGTAGTTTATTGGGTTTCATTTAATGCAACAAAATAGTTGTCATTGTGTGACAATCTCTTTAAAAAAGAAGGAGTCCCCATTGGGTGAACATCCAAGGAGAAAAGTTAATATCTAGCCTATGGGAAAAGATTATATTTTGAAGAGTACAGATGTGTCCACTCATACTTTAACAAAAATTTCGTTAAGGAAACCAGTTCAATACAATAATAAGACAAGTTAACAAAACTTTTAAAAGGTTGCAATTTACAATACAGCGACTGGCTGGCCACATAAAGAGACATATATCATATGTTAGGATTGGGTCCCGCAGGGTTCTCTCTCAGCGCACATCGCCACCTGCAGGTCAATCTAACTCTGGCCCTCGGCCTTGGGTAGTGAGGTGTCTGGAGTGTAAGTACAGCTTGTGGCCTACTGAGCATGCTCAGACTTTTTGGAGCCGCTCACAAGCTAAGTGCCATTTCTTCCCTATTGAGCATGAGCGGTGAGGTCATGGCTACCGCCCCTATTGGGCGGGGACTTCCCTTTAAATAGTGTGAGCCGACGCCCACCCAGCGCTCACACTTTGACTAAAAATTGACTGAAGTTTGCTAACGACAGTAGTTCAGGGCTAGGCTCCAGTATCCAGGCAGGTGTTCAGACTAGGCTTCTGTGTGGGGTTTCTTTAGCCTCTATCTGCTCTGTAGTTAGTACCTATTAGAGATGAGCGAACACTAAAATGTTCAAGGTTCGAAATTCGATTCGAACAGCCGCTCAATGTTCGTGTGTTCGAACGGGTTTCGAACCCCATTATAGTCTATGGGGAACAGATACTCGTTAAGGGGGAAACCCAAATCCGTGTCTGGAGGGTCACCAAGTCCACTATGACACCCCAAGAAATGATGCCAACACCTCTGGAATGACACTGGGACAGCAGGGGAAGCATGTCTGGGGGCATCTAAAACACCAAAGACCCTCTATTACCCCAACATCACTGCCTAACAACTACACACTTTCCACATTCAAAAAAACCTCTATCAAAGTGGGAAAATACCTGGAAACCTTCTTTACTCCCCAAATGGATGGACACAAACCCCAATTTAAGCTCAACAAACAGTAACAACCACCCCTTTAAATCACGTTCCCCATGACAACCACAAATGGAATAGGCAATGGGAATTCCAAAAGCCCTCACCCTTAACTGTCATTTTGAGTGTGTGTGTGTGAGTGTGTGTGTGATGTGGTAAGACCTTCCAAAATTCACTTTTCTAGCCCTTAACATGAGCCCTTCCAAACAAAGTTACAGGACCTTAAGCTGAGCTACCAGCAGAGATTGAGGCCCTTGGCATGAGTAGAGCCTTGCACCAGCAGGTTTTTTGGCACTTAGGGTGAGTTGAGCCTTGTACCAGCGTGTGTCCCTTAACATCAGGCGGGCCCTAAGTTCTGCGCTTTGCACAAAAGTTCCACATTAACTAGGCTGAATGGTACAAAGATTAGTAGGCCCGAGAACCAGGAACAGGTCTTGCAATGGCTGTCGGATAACGCTTAAAGCACATTGTCCACCAGCCAGTCAGCCTCTACCTCCTCTTACCCAACAGTCTTGTCCTCCTTCCACCCAAAATTCCCAATCTTCCCAGAACAATAACCCCAACTGTCCCTGCTCCCCAGAGCTGTTCTCCCTTCCTTTGACTGTACCGCAACCTGCCCCTCCATTTCGCGATTCCACGGACCTAACAGACGAGTATCTGTGTCCAGATGCTCAAACACTAGAGTCTCCTCCATTCCATCTCCGGTCGATTTGGTGGCGGATGACCAGCAACCCACCCTCATCGACGACGATGAGACGCAGTTGCTGTCAAGGCAGCCAGTTGACATGCGCATTGTGCAGGAGGAGGAGGCGAGACAGGAGTTGGAAGAGGAGGTGGTGGACGACGAGGACACCGACCCCACCTGGACAAGGCAGATGTCAAGCTGGGAAAGTAGTGTGGATGTTGAGGCAGGTGCAGCACCAAAAAGGGTAGCTAGAGGCAGAGACATGTCCAGAGGCAGAGGTCAGCTGCTTTGCCGAAGCCAGGCCAGACCCGGAATGTCCGAAGATGTTCCCTTTTGTACCCAGCCCAGAAAAACTCCCCCATCGAGGGCACGTTTCTTGAAGGTGTAGAGTTTTTTCAAGGAATGCGCCGAGGACAGATATAGTGTCGTCTACACAATTTGCCTCTCGAAATCGAGTAGGGGCCCTGAGAAGAGCAACCTGTCCACCACTTCAATGCACCGTCATTTGGAATCCAAGCAATGGAATCAGTGGCAGGCAGCAACGGCAGGACAAACGTCGCCCGCCGTTCATGCCACTGCCTCTGCTCACAGTGCTGGCGATGCACTCCAGAGGACGAGCCAGGACATCACTTCATCTGCCTCCGCCACTTTGTTGACTTCTCCCTCATCCTCCCCTGTTTCTGTCTTATCTCCTTCTCCTGCACCATCAAAGGCACCATCAGGCGCTTCTTTACAACAACCCACCATCTCTCAGACATTGGAGCGCCGGCAGAAATACACCGCTAACCACCCACCCACGCAAGCCTAGAACGCCAACATCGCTAAACTGCTGGCCCAGGAGAGGTTGGCGTTCCGGCTTGTTGAAACTCCCGCCTTCCCGGACCTGATGGCAACTGTGGCACCTCACTATGCCGTCCCTAGCCGTCTCAACTTCTCCCGGTGTGGCGTCCCCGCCTTGCACCAGCACGTGTCACTCAACATCAGGTGGGCCCTTAGTTCCGCGCTTTGCTGCAAGGTCCACTTGACCACCGACACTTGGACAAGCGCCTGTGGTCAGGGATGCTGCAGTGCTTATCTTTAATGACAGGCAGGGTGAATGTGGTGGAGTCTGTTCCCCGGGTGCAAACTGGGGTGGCCTATCTCCTCTCCCAGGCCAAAATTCATGGCAGGAGTAGACTGAAACCCTACGACGCTGCAACCTCCACCACAGCTACTAGCGGCAAACGCTAAAACACTGGTGTGGGGAGACGTCAGCAGGCGGTGCTGAAGCTCATCAGCTTGGGGGACAGACAGCACAGTGCCTCCGAGGTCAGGGATGCCATCCTGGCTGAGATGACATTTTTTTTTCCCTGCTACACCTGGGGCCTGGCATTTTTACGCCTGTGATAATGGCTGGAACCTGGTAGCGGCTCTGGAGCTTGCCAGCCTCCAACACGTTCCATGTTTGGCCCACGTCTAACCTAGTGGTGCAAAGTTTTTTAAAAACATACCCAAATGTACCAAAGCTACTGTTGAAAATGTGGCGCTTGTGTGCCCACTTTTGCAAGTGCACAGGAGTCGCTGCTAGCCTAAAAACACTCTAGCACGGCCTACATCTGTCCAAACACAGGCTGTTGTCCGTCATTCACACACGCTGAAACCCTACAATACCATATCTTGAGCAGGGTGTGTGAGCTGCACAGACCTTTGATGGAGTTCCATCTACAAAACCCAAGGGTTCCTCAAAGTCAGCTCCCAAAGTTTCTGCACCATGAGTTTCCAGGGGTGGCAGAGTTATGGCTAGGGGCAGAGGCATGGATAGGGATGATGTCTAGGGGCAAAAGTAGTGTGGATGTGGAGGCAAGCTAAGCAGGAAAAACTGGGGGTACAAGCTAAGGCATGGACTGGGGTGATGTCTAGGGGCAAAAGCAGTGTGGATGTGGAGGCAAGCTAAGCAGGAAAAACTGGGGGTACAAGCTAAGGCATGGACTGGGGTGATGTCTAGGGGCAAAAGCAGTGTGGATGTGGAGGCAAGCTAAGCAGGAAAAACTGGGGGTACAAGCTAAGGCATGGACTGGGGTGATGTCTAGGGGCAAAAGCAGTGTGGATGTGGAGGCAAGCAAAGCAGGGAAAATGGTGGCTAGAGGCAAAGGGATGTCCATAGGCAGCAAGGGCAAAGATGCAAAACTCTCCCGTTTCAAGAATTTTCCTGACTTGTCTCCCCACAAAACATTCCTGGGAGGAGGGCTGAAACACCACTCTCCTCCTCCTCCGCTGTTAGATTGACCCCAGCTACGAGCTGAAAACGCTGCAACACTGGTGTGGGGAGACGTCAGCAGGCTGGGCTGAAGCTCATCAGCTTGGGAGACGGACAGCACACTGCCTCTGAGGTCAGGGATGCCATCCTGGATGAGATGGCAATTTGTTTATCCCCGCTGCCCCTGGGGCCAGGCTTTTTTGTCTTGTTGGAGGGCTCTGGAGCTTGCCAGCCTCCAACACGTTCCATGCCTGGCCCACGTGTTCAATGTAGTGGTGCAATGATTTTTAAAAACATACCCCAAATTAGCTGAGCTAAGGGTGAAAGTGCGGCACTTGGACACCCACTTTCCCAAGTCTACAGTACCTGAAGCTAGCCGCAATACACTCCAGCAAGGCCTACATCTGCCTGAAGCACCTACTGTTGTGCGAGGTCACCACACGCTCTAACCCTAGATACCGTATGTTCAGCAGGGTGTGTGAGCAGCAGAGACCTTTGATGGAGTACCAGCTACAAAACCCAAGGGTTCCTCAGAGTCAGCTCCCTCACTTTCTGCACCATGAGTTTCCATGGGTGGCAGACTTATGGCTAGAGGCACAGGCATGGATAGGGGTGATGTGTAGGGGCAAAAGCAGTGTGGATGTGGAGGCAAGCTAAGCAGCAAAAACTGGGGGTACAAGCAGCCGGTGGCATCATCACTGACAAGCACAGCTGTCTGTCAGCTGACAGGCTGACTTTCACCAAAATGAACAGACAATGGATAGACTCATCATATACATGTCAGTTACATGACAAATTTAGTGCAATTTGCAAGTCCAAGATGGTTTGGAGATCTGCGGAGAGGAATCTCACCACCTCTTGCGGGTGCCATCATTTGGAAGGCAAGCCCTGGGCTCAGTGGGTGAGAGCAAGCGCAGGATAATCGTCGTTTGGCCTGGCGGCCACTGCCTCTCCCACTGTTGACAGGGCTGGCGCTGCAGTCCAGACCAGCAGCCAGGACACCTCCACATCTGCCTCTGACACTTTGGGGAGTTCACCCTTATCCTCACCTTTTCCTGCCATTTCTCCTTTTGCCCGCGCCATCATGCGCCTCTTCCCAGCAACTCCCCATCTCCCAAGCCTTTCATTTCATGCTAAAGTACAGCGCAACCCACCCACATGCCCAAGGCTTCAACGGCCTCATCTCAAGAAATCTGGCCCAGGAGATGTTGGAATCCCGGCTGGGGGACACTCTGCCCTTTTTGGGCAGAGTGTCTACTGCGCCATCGCACTGTGCCGTCCACACCAGCACTTTCCCCCAAACATGAGGCGGTCCCTAAATTCAGCGCTTAGCCCTAAAGTTCCATGTGACCAGTTACGAATGGACAAGTGCATGCGGACAGGGACGCTACCTTTCAATTTGGGCACAGTGGTTGAATGTAGTTGAGGCGTGGACCGGGTCGCAAAATGTGGTGGCCTGACTTGTCTCCCCACACAACATTCCTGGGAGGAGGGCTGAAACACCACCCTCCTCCGCTGTTAAATTGACCCCAGCTACGAGCTGGAAACGCTGCAACACTGGTGTGGGGAGACGTCAGCGGGCCGTGCTGAAGCTCATCAGCTTGGGGGCCAGACAGCACACTGCCTACAAAGTGAGTCATGCCATCCTCGATGAGACGGCAATGTGGTTTTTGCCACTGCACCTGGGCCCAGGCATGTTGTCATGTGTGATAATGGCCGTAACCTGGGATTGGCTCTGTAGCTTGGCAGCCTGCAACATATTCCATGCCTGGGCCACGTTTTTAACTCATTGCTGCTAATCTTTTGAAAAAGGTACCCCAATGTTCCTGAGCTACTGGTGAAAGTGTGGCGCTTGTGCGGATAGTTTTTAAAGTCTATAGTTGCCGCTGCTAGCCTCTATGCACTCCTACAACGCCTGTACCTGCTAGAACAACGGCTGTTGTGCGACGTCTCCACACTGCTGGCACTAAACATATCATGTGTTGAGCAGAGTGTGTGAGCAGCACAGACCTTTGATGTAGTTCCAACTCCAAAACCCTCGGGTTCGTCAAAGTCAACTCCCTCAGTTGCTCAACCATGAGTGGCCATGGGTGGCAGACTTATGTGAAATCCCATCCCATCCATTGCACTGGACACGAAACATTAGCATGCGCTCAGCACAACTTCGGATATGGCAGCTGCGTTAAGCAGGGTGCAGGGTACAACACAGACCAGGCCCGAGCACCAGGAACAGGTGTTAGAAATACTGCAGCATCTGCCATTTCCTTCCAATTTTGGGGTTTTGGACCCGCCACCGACTTGTCTGGACCTAAGTGGGGATCATGAGACACAGTTGCCATCAAGGCAAGCTGTGGTCATGTGCGGTTTGCAGTAAGGGGGCAGTGCGCAATTGGAAGAGGAGTTGGTGGATGACGAGGCCACCGACCCCACATGGACAGGGGTGATGTCTAGGGGCTAAAGCAGTGTAGATGTAGAGGGAAGCTAAATCAACAAAAAACCTGGGTAGAAGCAAAGGCATAAACTGGGGTGATGTTTAGGGGCTAAAGCAGTGTAGATGTGGAGGGAAGCTAATTCAACAAAAAAAAAAAGGGTAGAAGCAAAGGCATAAACTGGGGTGATGTTTAGGGGCTAAAGCAGTGTAGATGTGGAGGGAAGCTAATTCAACAAAAAAAACAGGGTAGAAACAAAGGCATAAACTGGGGTGATGTTTAGGGGTGAAAGCAGTGTAGATGTGGAGGGAAGCTAAGCAGCAAAAACAGTGGGTAGAAGCAAAGGCATGCAAAACTCTACCCTGTTGGAAGACTTATTCCTAGGTCTGGAACACGTTAATGGCCCCCCTGGACAAATTACTGCCACTCAGGGGCCTAGTGTCACCAGGAGGGACAAGTATAGGCGCATGTTGTGGGAATACCTGGCCGACACCAGCTCTGTCCTCTCCGATCCCTCTGTGCTCTACAGCCTACACTTATTTTCTCATCTTTTTTTCTGAACTGCACATCTCTTGCCTGCTTCCTTTGGGATCTTAGAAATGATGGTCCACTTCCACAGATGGTAACTTCAATAGACAGTGTAACGGGAGTAGCTGAGGGATCGCTGTCTTAACCACTTTTTGGCACAAAATTAACTTCCAAAGCCAAATATGGTGCAAGTATATGATGCAAGGACACCTACACACCTATCTCTGACACATTGGGGAGTTCACCCTTATGCGCCCTTTTGGCCTGCACCATCATGCGCCTCTTCCCAGCCACTCCACATTTCCCAAGCTTTTCATTGCAGGCAGAAGTACAACACAACCCACCCCCATGCCCAAGCCTTTAACAGCCTCATCGATAAACTGCTGGCCCTGGAGATGTTGGTGTTTGTTTATGCTTCTGGAGACCCAGGCCTTCCGTCAGCAGATGGCAGCTGGGGCACCTCCCTATGCTGGGCCTAGCCGTTAGTACTTCTCTTGGTGTGCTGTCTCTGCCTTGCGCCTGCATGTGTCCCATAACATCAGTCGGGCCCAGAGCTCTGCGCTTTGCTGCAAGGTCCACTTGACCACCGACACATGGACAAGCGCCTGTGGTCAGGGATGCTACAGTGCTTATCTTTAATGACAGGCAGGGTGAATGTGGTGGAGTCTGTTCCCCGGGTGCAAACTAGGGTGGCCTATCTCCTCTCCCAGGCCAAAATTCATGGCAGGAGTAGACTGAAACCCTACGAAGCTGCAACCTCCACCCCAGCTACTAGCGGAAAACACTGTAACACTGGCATGGGGAGATGTCAGCAGGCCGTGCTGAAACTGATCAGCTTGGGGGACAGACAGCACAGTGCCTCCGAGGTCAGGGATGCCATCCTGGCTGAGATGGCATTTTTTTTTCCCTGCTACACCTGGGGCCTGGCATTTTTGCGCCTGTGATAATGGCTGGAACCTGGTAGCAGATCTGGAGCTTGCCAGACTCAAACACGGTCCACGCATGGCCCACGTTTTCCAACTTGTTGGTGCCATGTTTCTTTGAAACCTACACCATTGTGCCTGATATACAGGTCAAAGTGGGGCCATTTTCGTAAGTGAGAACTAGCCTCTGCTAGGCAGAAAACATTCAGAGCACACTCCTCTCATCTTCGCACCGTTGGCTGGCGGAGGAAGACAAGGGGGTTGGAGTGGCATCTGATGTCCCTATCCCACACGAGGCTAGAGGGTGCACTTCAGTGCATCCCATTGCTTCACCACAAATGGTGTGAAGGGGAGTGGAAAATGGAGGAAATGGAGAGTGACCCTTACAGTTGGGGCCAGCAAAGGCATGCCAAGTAACACACTGGCACACATGGCTGACTTCATCTTGGGTTGCTTTTCAACACATATTTCACATCATGAAGAACAAATAATACTGGATTTTTACAAGCCTCGAACCCCGGTCTAGGTCTAATGTCTGTTCCTTTCTTATATTAGGGGAGAGGGAAAAAAAATTACTTCAGTGATACGTTTAGCGTACATAGACTGACTATTAATGTGTATCCCACTTAGTGTTGTTAGGGTTACACACCGTCACAACCTGGCTAAAGCTTCTATAGCTGTTAATAAAGTCAACATAACTTTACGGTATCCAAAAAGACAGCTGGTACCGACAGAGAGCAAGACAAATGTCAACCAAAGCTGTGAGCTCTGAACACCCACAGTGACTTTGGCGTCATCATCATTATAAGGGAGCGGGTGGTAATAAATAACTTGGCAGTGCCTAAAACCCAAAAGGCTTATACAACTATAGATACAGACAAAATGAATTGATAGAAGGATCCGCTCTACCAGGAATATTTCTTTAAAAAATAACTTTTAATCCATAATGATTAAAAAACACTCCATAGACAGGAACAAAAGTGCAAAAGTAGGAAAAAAGTGATTAAAACCGCATAGGTTTCATTGTGGCTGACATGTTTCGACACGTCTGTGTCTTACTCATAGCCCAATCAGATTGGGCTATGAGTAAGACACAGACGTGTCGAAACATGTCAGCCACAATGAAACCTATGCGGTTTTAATCACTTTTTTCCTACTTTTGCACTTTTGTTCCTGTCTATGGAGTGTTTTTTAATCATTATGGATTAAAAGTTATTTTTTAAAGAAATATTCCTGGTAGAGCGGATCCTTCTATCAATTCATTTTGTCTGTATCTATACACAAGCCTTAGTCTGAGGTTTGGATCGTGCACCCAGGTTACTTGAAATTGACAAGCCAAAGGAAGGTGGTAAGCTATAAGCTTTCTTTTTTTCTCCTTATACAACTATATTTACATTAAGATACACAAATGACACTTTTCAGTAGCATGTCATGAGACAAGCTGATAAGCTCTTCCTTTGTGCAGTGCTATTTGAAAGTTAAACGCTGCCTTTATTTTAATTCTGGAGAAGGTGCAGACGTTAGATTTAGAACATGTTGTCTTCATTGTCCAAATCCTCTATATAGGTAACGTGTTTTTCGGGCCGAGCTGTCTGGGAACGAGCTGGTGCAGCACTGACAACCTGGGTGAATATGGCAAGAGCCTGAGATGTAGGGTGAATGAATCCCCAAATTATTTGTGGAATTCCCAGTGAGACAATGGCACTATCTACCAGTAGCAAAAATTGTGGGTGCACGTAACCCCAATATATTCTTTGAATTACCAGTCAGAAACTGGCACTATATGGCAGTAGCAAGAAATGAGGGTATTTGTAACCCCAATATATTCTTTGAATTCCCAGTCAGACAATGGCACTGTATAGCAGTAGCAAAAATTGTGGGTGCACGTAACCCCCATATATTCTTTGAATTACCAGTCAGAAACTGGCACTATATAGCAGTAGCAAAAATTGTGGCTGCACATAACCCCAATATAATCTTTGAATTCCCAGTGAGACAATGGCACTGTATAGCAGTAGCAAAAATTGTGGGTGCACGTAACCCCCATATATTCTTTGAATTCCCAGTCAGACAATGGCACTGTATACCAGTAGTAAAAATTGTGGGTGCACATAACCCCAATGTATTCTTTGAATTCCCAGTGAGACAATGGCACTGTATAGCAGTAGCAAGAAATGAGGGTATTTGTAACCCCAATATATTCTTTGAATTCCCAGTCAGACAATGGCACTATATACCAGTAGCAAAAATTGTGGGTGCACGTAACCCCAATATATTCTTTGAATTCCCAGTGAGACAATGGCACTGTATAGCAGTAGCAAAAATTGTGGGTGCACGTAACCCCCATATATTCTTTGAATTCCCAGTCAGACAATGGCACTATATACCAGTAGCAAAAATTGTGGGTGCACGTAACCCCAATATATTCTTTGAATTACCAGTCAGAAACTGGCACTATATAGCAGTAGCAAAAATTGTGGGTGCACATAACCCCAATATAATCTTTGAATTCCCAGTGAGACAATGGCACTGTATAGCAGTAGCAAAAATTGTGAGTGCACGTAACCCCAATATATTCTTTGAATTCCCAGTGAGACAATGGCACTGTATAGCAGTAGCAAAAATTGTGGGTGCACGTAACCCTCATATATTCTTTGAATTCCCAGTCAGACAATGGCACTATATACCAGTAGCAAAAATTGTGGGTGCACGTAACCCCAATATATTCTTTGAATTACCAGTCAGAAACTGGCACTATATAGCAGTAGCAAAAATTGTGGGTGCACATAACCCCAATATAATCTTTGAATTCCCAGTGAGACAATGGCACTGTATAGCAGTAGCAAAAATTGTGGGTGCACGTAACCCCCATATATTCTTTGAATTCCCAGTCAGACAATGGCACTGTATACCAGTAGTAAAAATTGTGGGTGCACATAACCCCAATATATTCTTTGAATTCCCAGTGAGACAATGGCACTGTATAGCAGTAGCAAGAAATGAGGGTATTTGTAACCCCAATATATACTTTGAATTCCCAGTCAGACAATGGCACTATATACCAGTAGCAAAAATTGTGGGTGCACGTAACCCCAATATATTCTTTGAATTCCCAGTGAGACAATGGGACTGTATAGCAGTAGCAAAAATTGTGGGTGCACATAACCCCAATATAATCTTTGAATTCCCAGTGAGACAATGGCACTGTATAGCATTAGCAAAAATTGTGGGTGCACGTAACCCCCATATATTCTTTGAATTCCCAGTCAGACAATGGCACTATATACCAGTAGTAAAAATTGTGGGTGCACATAACACCAATATATTCTTTGAATTCCCAGTGAGACAATGGCACTGTATAGCAGTAGCAAAAATTGTGGGTGCACGTAACCCCCATATATTCTTTGAATTCCCAGTCAGACAATGGCACTGTATACCAGTAGTAAAAATTGTGGGTGCACATAACCCCCATATATTCTTTGAATTCCCAGTCAGACAATGGCACTGTATAGCAGTAGCAAAAATTGTGGGTGCACGTAACCCCCATATATTCTTTGAATTCCCAGTCAGACAATGGCACTGTATACCAGTAGTAAAAATTGTGGGTGCACATAACCCCAATATATTCTTTGAATTCCCAGTGAGACAATGGCACTGTATAGCAGTAGCAAAAATTGTGGGTGCACGTAACCCCCATATATTCTTTGAATTCCCAGTCAGACAATGGCACTGTATACCAGTAGTAAAAATTGTGGGTGCACATAACCCCAATATATTCTTTGAATTCCCAGTGAGACAATGGCACTGTATAGCAGTAGCAAAAATTGTGGGTGCACGTAACCCCCATATATTCTTTGAATTCCCAGTCAGACAATGGCACTATATACCAGTAGCAAAAATTGTGGGTGCACGTAACCCCAATATATTCTTTGAATTACCAGTCAGAAACTGGAACTATATAGCAGTAGCAAAAATTGTGGGTGCACATAACCCCAATATAATCTTTGAATTCCCAGTGAGACAATGGCACTGTATAGCAGTAGCAAAAATTGTGGGTGCACGTAACCCCCATATATTCTTTGAATTCCCAGTCAGACAATGGCACTGTATACCAGTAGTAAAAATTGTGGGTGCACATAACCCCAATATATTCTTTGAATTCCCAGTGAGACAATGGCACTGTATAGCAGTAGCAAAAATTGTGGGTGCACGTAACCCCCATATATTCTTTGAATTCCCAGTCAGACAATGGCACTGTATACCAGTAGTAAAAATTGTGGGTGCACATAACCCCAATATATTCTTTGAATTCCCAGTGAGACAATGGCACTGTATAGCAGTAGCAAAAATTGTGGGTGCACGTAACCCCAATATATTCTTTGAATTCCCAGTCAGACAATGGCACTATATACCAGTAGCAAAAATTGTGGGTGCACGTAACCCCAATATATTCTTTGAATTACCAGTCAGAAACTGGCACTATATAGCAGTAGCATAAATTGTGGGTGCACATAACCCCAATATAATCTTTGAATTCCCAGTGAGACAATGGCACTGTATAGCAGTAGCAAAAATTGTGGGTGCACGTAACCCCCATATATTCTTTGAATTCCCAGTCAGACAATGGCACTGTATACCAGTAGTAAAAATTGTGGGTGCACATAACCCCAATATATTCTTTGAATTCCCAGTGAGACAATGGCACTGTATAGCAGTAGCAAAAATTGTGGGTGCACGTAACCCCCATATATTCTTTGAATTCCCAGTCAGACAATGGCACTGTATACCAGTAGTAAAAATTGTGGGTGCACATAACCCCAATATATTCTTTGAATTCCCAGTGAGACAATGGCACTGTATAGCAGTAGCAAAAATTGTGGGTGCACGTAACCCCAATATATTCATTGAATTCCCAGTCAGACAATGGCACTATATACCAGTAGCAAAAATTGTGGGTGTATATAGCCCCAATTCTATTGCTAGGGGACTTGCAGGGTATTTCTGAGGTGAAGGTGGGGGGGCACACCATTGGAACGGGGATTTGGGGTGTATATATGGGGTATACGGGAATACACTGTCAGTGTGTTCCATTCAGGATCCTGGGAAAGCTGGGTTGCGGCGATTGAGCCCGTCAGTGCCACGTTACACTGACAAGCTTCTCCCTGGAATTGAAGTTATTCAGTCCTATGAAAAAGTTTGGGCACCCCTATTAATCTTAATCATTTTTCGTTCTAAATATTTTGGTATTTGCAACAGCCATTTCAGTTTGATATATCTAATAACTGATGGACACAGTAATATTTCAGGATTGAAATGAGGTTTATTGTACTAACAGAAAATGTGCAATATGCATTAAACCAAAATTTGATCGGTGCAAAAGTATGGGCACCTCAACAGAAAAGTGACATTAATATTTAGTAGATCCTCCTTTTGCAAAGATAACAGCCTCTAGTCGCTTCCTGTAGCTTTTAATCAGTTCCTGGATCCTGGATAAAGGTATTTTGGACAAACAATTCAAGTTCAGTTAAGTTAGATGGTCGCCGAGCATGGACAGCCCGCTTCAAATCATCCCACAGATGTTCAATGATATTCAGGTCTGGGGACTGGGATGGCCATTCCAGAACATTGTACTTGTTCCTCTGCATGAATGCCTGAGGATTTGGAGCGGTGTTTTGGATCATTGTCTTGCTGAAATATCCATCCCCGGCGTAACTTCAACTTCGTCACTGATTCTTGAACATTATTCTCAAGAATCTGCTGATACTGAGTGGAATCCATGCGACCCTCAACTTTAACAAGATTCCCGATGCCGGCATTGGCCACACAGCCCCAAAGCATGATGGAACCTCCACCAAATTTTACAGTGGGTAGCATGTGTTTTTCTTGGAATGCTGTTTCTTTTTGGACGCCATGCATAACGCCTTTTTTTATAACCAAACAACTCAATCTTTGTTTCCAAAATGAAGTTGGCTTCTCCAAATGTGCTTTTGCATCCCTCAGGCAACTCTATTTGTGGCGTACGTGCAGAAACGGCTTCTTTCTCATCACTCTCCCATACAGCTTCTATTTGTGCAAAGTGCGCTGTATAGTTGACCGATGCACAGTGACACCATCTGCAGCAAGATGATGCTGCAGCTCTTTGGAGGTGGTCTGTGGATTGTCCTTGACTGTTCTCACCATTCTTCTTCTCTGCCTTTCTGATATTTTTCTTGGCCTGCCACTTCTGGGCTTAACAAGAACTGTCCCTGTGGTCTTCCATTTCCTTACTATGTTCCTCACAGTGGAAACTGACAGGTTAAATCTCTGAGACAACTTTTTGTATGCTTCCCCTGAACAACTATGTTGAACAATCTTTGTTTTCAGATCATTTGAGAGTTGTTTTGAGTAGCCCATGATGCCACTCTTCAGAGGAGATTCAAATAGGAGAACAACTTGCAATTGGCCACCTTAAATACCTTTTCTTATGATTGGATACATCTGGCTATGAAGGTCAAAGCTCACTGAGGTTACAAAACCAATTTTGTGCTTCAGTAAGTCAGTAAAAAGTAGTTAGGGGAATTCAAATCAATAAAATGATAAGGGTGCCCATACTTTCGCACCGGTCAAATTTTGGTTTAATGCATATTGCACATTTTCTGTTAGTACAATAAACCTCATTTCAATCCTGAAATATTACTGTGTCCATCAGTTATTAGATATATCAAACTGAAATGGCTGTTGCAAATACCAAAATATTTAGAACGAAAAATGATTAAGATTAATAGGGGTGCCCAAACTTTTTCATAGGACTGTATGTAAGCCCAATATATTCTTTGAATTCCCAGTGAGACAATGGCACTATATGGCAGTAGCAAAAATAGTGGGTGTATATAGCCCCAATTCTATTGCTAGGGGACTTGCAGGGTATTTCTGGGGTGAAGGTGGGGGGGCACACCGTTGGAACGGGTATCGGGGGTATATATCGGGTATACGGGAATACACTGACAGTGTATTCCATTCAGGATCCTGGGAAAGCTGGGTTGCGGCGATTGAGCCCGTCAGTGCCACGTTACACTGACAAGCTTCTCCCTGGAATTTAGCTCTTATAAGAGCTGTTGGTTGTCTTCTCCTTCCTATCCTAGCCTGTCCCTGCCTACCCAGAATCTAACCCCTAGCTAACTGGACGGAAACCTCCGTCCCCGGTGAATTGCAAGCTCAGAATGACGCGAAGCTGGGCGTCGCTGTTCTTTTAAATTAGAGGTCACATGTTTTCGGCAGCCAATGGGTTTTGCCTACTTTTTTCAACGTCACCGGTGTCGTAGTTCCTGTCCCACCTACCCTGCGCTGTTATTGGAGCAAAAAAGGCGCCAGGGAAGGTGGGAGGGGAATCGAGTAATGGCGCACTTTACCACGCGGTGTTCGATTCGATTCGAACATGCCGAACAGCCTAATATCCGATCGAACATGAGTTCGATAGAACACTGTTCGCTCATCTCTAGTACCTATAAATCCTGAACGGTCAGCCCTACACTAGGCTAGGAGCGGTGGGCTCTGTTCCAGCCTGAGACATTGACAGCAAGTGTGGTCTCTGAGTTAGCCTCTTTATACTGTCAAACTTCCTGTGTAATCCTAGCTGCTGCAGGAGCATGTTTTGTTGCTGACCTGAGGTGACGGTTAACCCTTGGCAGCCTTGCTGTTTCAGCTGTACTGTGCACCTGTCCAGTGAGGTTAACTGGCAGGGTGTTGTTGCAGCTTGTTCACATTGTATACCACGCCACATGACTGCCAGTGAAGTTTAACTGGTAGCACGATATGGACCTCACTGCAGTGTCTGCAGACTAGCGGTTCTGTAGTTAAAGTTTATTATTTTTTATATATATACACAGAACTGTAACAGCATATCACTTTGTGACACAATATGACAAAACAATCTTGTCTTGAAAAGCTGTTCATCTTGTGACACACATTTCTGAACATATCTAATCATGACTAAAGAAAGACAAGGAAGGACATATCTGTGTGCATGTCATTACAGAAAGAAAATGTATAATTTATATATAAAATAATAGCTTCATAGAGCAAAACAATAGATATACTTGCCTTTTAGATATAAAATTCTGCTGCGTTATGTAAAAGTCAAAATAGATGTGTTAAAAAGAGTGCACACACAAGCTAATAGGGTGTACAAAGCATTATGGGTTCATGACATCATCCTAAATATCCTGCTGTATAAGAAAAGGTCCCAAGAGAAACTAAAGATTTCCCCTCTGGGAAGAGGTTAATGGATGCTTACAATCTGTTTTGCTTTGTATAAATTCTACAACCAATAATGCATTCAGATGAATAAATTCTTCAAGCCGTTAAGCTTCTAGCTCCGAATTTGGATTCACAACCATGGTAAAGATTTATGAGATACTTATAAGGAATATGTTGATTCTGCAAGATTTGGGTGGAAATTATTCAAAACAGTGATTATTTTTGGAAGTTATTATACATGCACACCTGATCAGGGTTTCACCTGTGCCTACTAGTCCAACATGATAAAACATAGTCATTTTCTGCAATTCACTTTGCTTGCACAAAAGAAAATCCGTAATAAAACTATTTTTTATTTCTGTCTCTACATCATCAGGGTTTTTGTTTTGTTTCTTGTGTGCATCGTTTAAATGATTTATATTAAACTCCATGACGGGATGCATCCAGCATTTCTATGGAGCTATGATTTTATATAAGGCGTTCACGTTCTGACATCAATTATACAGATTAGTAAGAGAAGTGATAGAAATTATCCAAGAAGTGACAATTAATACTATATCTCTTAGTCACATAAATGACATTTCTGACTATGGAACCTAATTATCACTACTACTACTCATGCTACCTAATAATATATATTTTTTTAATATTATTTTAATTCACTTAACCAAATGCATCACTGTCTTTAATCCAAATAAATTAAATATTCATTTAGGTTTTTTTAAAAATTATTTTTAGTTACCCTTACTTTTTATTGCAGTCAAAGCTCTATTTAAAAATCCAAGTACCCTATCTATGTCTATTGAAAAATAAGTGACTTTGAAGTCAGTATGCAGTAAGGACCTCTAGTGGTGGCTGCAGACAGTGAGAATTTTGTCATTTAACACTATCTACAGCATACTGAACGCAGTAAAAAATATGCAAAGCATCAGTGTGTATGAGGTTCCAGGTCTCCTAAGGTAACAAGTGTAAATACAATCCAGCATACTTCCTCACTTCAAAAAGTCATTCTTTTATTAAGATTTCATTAAAAACGTGATCTAAGCAGCAGATCATATGTATCCAAGTTACAGTGTAAACACACAGGGAACCCCCTATCTAAGGCTAGGTTCACTCTTGCACCTGCATTCTATTTGGGGTTTTCATCCCTGAACCTGCTTAAAAATTGCGAGTGAAAAGTCCTACAAGTAGACGTTTCTCCACGTTTTTCCGCTAGGTTCATGGGTGTCCTCATGGGGCTTAAATCCTGCCTTCCCTGTGGAGCGACATATTCTTTTTCTACTCCATACTCAAACCCAATCACCATCAGATCCCAAACAAAAACTGGATTTGTTACTAAAAACTATCATGTTTCCAGCCTGTTGCAATCCAGGTTTCTTGTTCAAAACCAAACTGGTGATGGTGGCTAAATGTCAATACCAGAACATATTATGGGTATTGTGACACCTAATTTCCTTCTACTAAGTTCCTGGAAATGATCCAGGCATAGACAGGGGTGTACAGTGAAGGTGTCATCTGTGTCTGAATGGTGGACAAGGAAACTAGGAACTTCTAATGCTTATTGGTCGCTTGTATATACTCATGTAACCAGTATTCTCAACACCCCCTAACAGGTAAGTCACAATAGCCTAGATGACAGGCCTTTAGTCATAACTACCACACTGACTCTCCCAGTCCAATGATGTTTCCCTTCTAGCATGTCTAGCAGTTAATGATATTTCACCAAAAGTTAAACTACGCAAAAGTAATCTCTGGGGGACTTTTTATAAGGCATCATGGGAAGCATTGTTGTGACCTCTTGTAGCATGACCCAGTGTTTAATAAGACCACACCTCTAATCATGTATATATCTACCTGAGAAATAACTGCATGAGGGGTTTTGCAGCTATCCAATTATTTATTTGAGTGCAGTATTTTTTGTCAATTAGTGTATTTTTATTTTTCATCACCATATTTAAAAAGCACATCATAGACGGACACTTCCTGTTCTGCAAAAATCAATGTTGGCTATGATCACAGGTAGGATTGCAATGATTGACTTATGTATAAATAATACAGGATCCCACCATTCACAGCACACAATCAGAACAGCTCACTGCACAAGGACAACTGCAGAAGTCACAAAAGCATGCATAAGTCAGTGAACATCTCAAGTGACCTTTGGCGACATTTCATCATTATATTATATTTTGTATTGCCAATATCCCCTGTAACTGGAACTAACATGTTAGCCCCAGTTAAAGTGGATACATAGCCTTTTAACATGCACTTCAGTGCTCATACAGGCCTTCTTACACCCAGCAGTTTATGCAGTAATCACAAGGATCCGAGCGGGAAGTAATATGGCCACTTCTTATCCTGTATACTCGTTGTTTAAAGAGGACCTTTTATCATATTGGGTACAGGCAGTTCTATATACTGCTGGAATCCGACAGTGCGCTGAATTCAGTGCACTATCGGCTTTCCCGATCTGTGCCCTGGGTAAAGTGCTATCGGTCCCGGTACCGTAGCTCTTTACAGTCAGAAGGGCGTTTCTGACAGTCTGTCAGGAACGTCCTTCTCCACAGCAGCACCTATCGCGCTGAGCTGTGTGAGCGGGGAGGAACACACCCTCCCTCTGCTCACAGTGCTCATCTATAGACGAGTATTATCTGGAGGGGAGGGGGCGTTCCTTCCCGCTCTCACAGTACAGCGCGATAGGCGCTGCTGTGGAGAAGGACATTCTTGACAGACTGTCAGGAACGCCCTTCTGACTGTAAAGAGCTACGTTACCGGGAACAATAGCTCTTTACCCAGGATACAGATCGGGAAAGCCGATAGTGCACTGAATTCAGTGCACTATCGGCTTTCCAGCAGTATATAGAACTGCCTGCGCCCAATCTGATGAAAGGTCCTCTTTAACCAATAATATGGAAAACAGAGATTATTCCTTCTTTCTACTCTCTACTGAAACTGTGCAATCTTTGTGCAGTTGCAGATTATGCAAGAATATTGTAATATCTCTTTGCAGACTTACATATCAACCCATTGATGTTCAAAGTCACCCAGCAGTCAACAAGTTGGTAGAGAGGAGACAATTGGTTTAGTCATGGCGGTATTTGCCAACGTATCAACAGAAGACCCTTTCCTATGGTTGGTTATCTTCTGATAAACAATTGTAATGTGTTAGGATGTTATATCAATTAAAAAGATGTTGCTTTATTGACAATTTCTGAGAAGCTTAAAAGAGAGTCTGTCAGCAGTAAGTTCATTATAAACCTAATCTTAGAGCCCCATTGTCATTTAAAGCGCCATTTTATTATATCCAAAGTACCTTAGTTTTCCTGGGCTTTGGCCTCAGCTCGAGATTCAGAATGTGTCCCCTCATTTGCATATACAATAATATAGTGATTTACATAAAAATGGATCTCGAACGCTAAAAAGTAGAGACATATTTGGAAATTGTAGAATCACCTCTACAAGGTACTGGAGCTAGGATTAAAACAAATTTACTGCTGATAGACTCCCTTTAAAACAGAGAACCAATAGGATTTCCCTTCCTGTGGTCACATTCGCAAAAACGGATGCCAGAACTACAAAAAAAAAACAACAATTACCAATCACTAACTCTAATTTATCTTTAATATGTATAATTCCTTTATTTTATTGGTAGCAGCTTATATTATATATATAACCCCAATATATTCTGCGGCTTTGTACATATCCAGTCACCATTCACATCAATACACGTGATAAATAGAATATTCACTAATTAAGTAAACCGTGGCCACCTATTTATTATATTTTATACTCTTTATACATTTAGGCTAATATTTAACTCAACTGCTATATTGGATAAAATATGCAGAAAATTTTATTCCACAATTTGCTCTGGAAATTCAAATAAAGTCATGCATGAAAAAACTGAATAGAAATAATAGAAATACATTTTCTGCACTTAAAAAATAATAGATTATTCTGTTCTCAGCTTCAATAGCCTTTCCTGCCACAAATTTTCTGAAATGCTTTTCTTTATTTTGATATACAGTGCTGGGTTTCTCATACTCTATATTATATCTCACTTTATTAATTAGTTTTTAAGACCCTTCAGTAATAAAAATGTAGCCATTTAAAGCCATGGTTTGACTTATTTTCAATTGATGTATAACTTGGCAAACTCTGCTTTGAGCTTCTCCTAGAACTCGAGTGTGGAAAATAAATTGACTTTTCTCAAGGTATCTTTCTCGCTCTTTTTCTGCAATAATGCCTAATGTGAATATGACTGAAATAATATTTGATGTATTATTCTTATATTAAACATATTATACAATAGAATCTTATGTTTATAACATGTTTATTTCGATTTATACAGCACTGTAATTGTTCCCGAGCCATTTACTTACTTGAATGGGAGCTGAGCAGGAATGTATTCTGCTCTGTGTACTGTGTAGCTTTTGTGACCACAACATACATATGTCAGGTCTTGGAGCTCCACCGATCTGATATTGGTGACAAATAGGCCAATATCTTTGACAATCCCTTTAAGATATGGCTTGCAGAACATATGCCTATGATGAATAAGATTGGCACGGTTGGAGTTTGATTTATAATGGAGAGTGAAAAGTTTGGAAAGACTGTAGACAGCTGCCTGCTGTATAAACCATGCTATACAGTATGTTCTGAGCACAGCACAGTCATCCATTCCAGCGCCGCCTTTCATCTGCTCTGTCAAATCAAATCAAATCAAACAGGCTTTACTGGCACGTCCGAATAGATATTTGGCATTGTCAAAGCTAGTAAAATGTGTGTGTGTGGGGGGGGGAGTTGAAGTCGGGGGGGGGGGGGAGTTGGAGTCGGGGGGGGAGTTGGAGTCAGGGTGGGAGTGGTGGGTATGGGGTGGTGGAGTGGTTGATTTGGGGTATACCAACTGTGCATGTCACAAAATGACCGATGGACATGCTCAAATGCCTGTTGCATCAGCCATTTTGTGGTGGTCTTCTGTAAGAAGAGGAGGAGAATGGCCAACAGAGCCGAAGAAAAGCGGCACTGGAATGGATGACAACGCTGTGCTCAGAACACAGGAGGAATGCCCTCTGTGCTTTCTCAGCACAATGAAGAATGAAGAAAAATTAAAAAACGTTAGTGTGGACCTTCAAGATAAAAGTAAGAGATGAATGAACTTTATAAAGTGTTTTTAGTTTCAAATATGTTTTTTTAATGATAGAATCCCTTTAATTACTGTAACATTAGAATACAGTATGTTGTATTAACTGCATGGTCATTTAATATGTCATTTAAGAACCATGAACCCATTCGTTCTATAAGTTTACTTCATCCTACACTTGCGTGCTTCATCTTGTTCATCTCATCAGATAGTTATGCCATGTCTCCTAACAGCTGGGGTTAAAAAGCCACTCACACCACCAGCTACATAATTGATGAAACACAACTGTAGACTCCTATTATTATCAGAAAGTGCAATTTTCTACTGTTGTTTCAAAACTGAAATACCTCAAGGGTAATTACAGACCTTAATGCTACATGGATGGCTTTCAAGTGGAAAAGAGTAGATTAAGATAGCTAAGGCTCATTTTGTCCGTCAGAGCTAAATCTTCGAGGTTCTACATAATGTTGCACCTTATCTGTAATACCTGTGCCTTGACTATAAATGTTGTAAGGTGTGCATTTTGTATGGTTGTGGTCATCTTTAAGGGTCACTTGAAATCCATGGTTTAAGAAAAGCTATATTTTCATGTTCAGCACTAATGAAAGTTTTATGTTGCTTGACTTTTCCTGTGAATATGATATGCCTCACTGCCTCTGACTGTCTGTCCACTCAACATAGGAAAGTGCACTTCTCTGACCAGCTAAATAATTTACTTCGGTGCCAATTATATAACACTGGAATATGAAACAACAATTGTACCAGGCAAACAGAACATAGTGTGTGTGTGTGTGTGTGTGTATATATATATATATATATATATATATATATATATATATATATGTATACTGTATATATATATATATATATATATATATATATATATATATATATATCTTGCAGTTAAGGCTATGACTTCTTTTCATTATATTTATTGTTTTTCCTTGATTGATACATATTATGCAATGTTATGAAAAGTATGTGCCCACCTTCCAAAGGTCTGTAACATTGTGAATCCAATTTACTGCTAAACGGTTTATGATTTGCATATAAAACATTAAAACAGTTGTCACCAGGGTGAAGCATATTAAACCTCTGTTCATCTAATAGTTAATCTTAGCCTTGCCTGTGTGATTGACATCCTGTCTAGCAATCAAGTCTGAGGCAGGTCCTGGACTTCCTATAGACAGGTCATCAGCCGACACAGGTTTGTAGGCTATTTTGACTCTGTCCTGTGACTTTGTCCTCGCTAGCTTCCTATTTCTCTTACTATTGTATTACTGACCTCTGACCTTTAGCTTCCCTTGTGACTACTCTTTTAGATTACGATTTTGTACTGCTTTGTCTCTCTGGCTTTGACCCTTGGCTTGCTGACTCCACTTCTGTGTTGTTTTATCCTTTCCTTTTCTGTGTTACATTTATTTCTAGGAAGGGTTTTGCCACCCAGTTGTCGTCTGTTGCCTAGGACAGTTCAGAAAAATAGGGACAGGGGCTGGGTCGAGCTTAGGGTTCACTGTCTCTGTCTTTCCCTTCTTCTGTTGTTCCAGCAGCACTGGGGAATTGCTCAACTACCAATTAACTTACAATATCTCAGCGACATAAATACAAATTTTTATTGGGAAAAGGGTGTTACATTTTGGCGAATCTGAACTATCTAACTGTGTTGCTGATTTAGTATTGTTCACCTTGTTGATAGACTCCCTTTAAAGAAGACCTTTCATGTCCTTGGGTACATACTGTGTAATAAATTGATAGAAAGCTGATAGTGCACTGAATTCAGCGCACTATCGGCTTTCCTGTTCTGTGCCCCCGCTGAAGAGCTATCGGTGCCGGCACCGTAGCCCTTCAGTGTCAGAAGGGTGTTTCTGAAAGTCTGTCAGGAACGCCCTTCCTCACGGTAGCGTCTAATTCTATTGAGCTGTACTGTGAGAGGGGGCATTCCTTACCACCCAGCGATGACACTGAGCAGTTAGGAACAACTCCCCAGTACTCGTCTATGGACGAATACTATCAGGAGTAGGGGAGGCGTTCCTCACTGCTCAGCGTCGACTTTCTAGCGGTGTATTACACCATATGTACCTGAGGACGTGAAATGTCCTCTTTAAGATTCCATGGCCGAAACATACAAATGCAGTGTCATTTTGACATATGTTTCGGAACTTAATATACGCAACAAATGAGACAGACAAATCCAAATGTGTCACATTGTATAGTTATAACTGTGCAAATGGTTTAAGAAAACTTCTTGGTTGTAATGTTCCGTCACTCGGTTGCATTCATCAAGGTGCTCAGAAAAGGCATCTCACCACCACAATCAATAACAAATAATTTCTGGCACTCATAGGTACTTCCAAAAGAAACGTGTTTTATTGCATCCAAATAGTGATGTGTAAACGTTTTGGTCTAGATGACCTTCTTCAGTACAACAGATGCATAGCAGTGATATAGCTGAGGTGAAAGTCACATGATGCTACATGGAACTATGTATACTATAGTCAATAATGTATCTGTGCTGTCTCTTTAAAAACATCATATCACTATTGATCTTGTCATTCAAGGGTTTAGATGTGAAATCTGAGTTACCTTCAATCCATTCAATTCAATTCATAGATTGTAAGCTCTTGCGAGCAGGGCCCTCCGTCCCATTGTGTGAATTGACTCTTTCTTTGTAATGTATCTTTTTTGTCTGTACTTGAACCCTACATTTTGTAAAGTGCTGTGGAATAAGTTGGTGTTATTTAAATAAAATATATTATTATTATTATTATTATTATTATATTTATTTACACCTGCTGAAGATGGAGTGGGCGCATCAGCAAATCAATTAAAAATGTCACTTACAATCACATTGTTTTGCACCAAGGGGTTAATAGAGCTAAAAAAAAAAAGTTGGAAAAATATTCTTTCAAAATTAGAAGAATACCCTCTATTTAATTTGCTAATTTGATCCTATTGGAACTTTAAAGTAAAATTTGTATAGCATTTGCTAGTATGTTGTAATCAAACGTTCACCAATCTGCAATTTAATTGAAGAAAGATATAATTGTGGCCAAATCATTTACTAATAAATAGAGACCTTAATTTGTTCGCGTCCTTATCTCCTTTAGAACAGCCCAGTAATGTAGCTTATATCTGTGCATTTTAAATTAGTACACTTGCAAATTGAATTATCCTTATAAGATACAAATTTAATAATAAAGATGGTTCATCACCTCCGCAAATTAATAAAGTATTGTTGATTTATCTTTGTCACAGTATAATATGCAGTGAAGATACAGTAAATCACCATTGCAAATGAACTAGTGTTTCCTAAAACACACGTATAATAAATTGCAGCAAATTTGCAATCATTTATTGACCTTAATAAACTCATGTTGGAAGAAAGCGAAGAAGCTACAGCCCCGACAATAGTTACTGTATCTCATACTAAAGCATGTATGTATATTGTATTTAGAGATATAATATAGAAAAAGACACACACAGCCATAAAAAATACAGAGGTTTAAAAAAATAATATAATAAAAACAGTACAGTAAATATATCATTTTTATATCTTGAGGGTATTTAAGATATATTTCTATACTATCTTGGATATTTGGGAGTGTTACAGATGTGTTCACCCTTACCTGTCCTCTTGGCTTGACATGTACAGATACGTGTATCCCAAATTAGTCACCGTTTGTTAAAGCAACAGGAATTTATGACTCTGTGATGGGATAGGCAGGTGTGAATTACAGCCTTTCAAGGCTTTTCTTAGCCTGTTGTGATTTGGTGTTGAACTGGTTTCATGAGAAATTGCATTTAAAAGAACTTGATATTGGAGTTTGGTCGCTGAACAAATTATTAGACAGTCACTTTTTTTAAAAAAAATAACAACATTACCATGAAAGGGAGTTTCCAATATACAGACCCATAATATATATTTATACAGGCATTTAATTTCAAGGGAGCTACTGCAATAACTATAGAGGTCACAGTGGTCACAGCTTATAGTGGACCCAAAAGTCAAAGGGGCCTACAAGTCACCCTCATCACACTATGACCGGATAAACTTCTTTGATCTCCTTTGTAATTCCTTTTCATGACTGCAAGTTTGTGCATAGTAAATTTGTTATTCCTGCCCTCTGGTGGGCTGGAATGAAAAGATTTATTGGACGCCTGGCGCTCTAAGATCAAATCTCATTTACAAACCCCATTTGTGATTTTTTTTTTAAATTGTAGATTGTGAGCCCCACATAGAGCTCACAATGTACATTTTTTCCCCTATCAGTATGTCTTTTTGGAATATGGTATGGAAATCCATGCAAAAACAGGTAGAACATACAAACTCCTTGCAGATGGTTTGTTGTCCTTGGCGGGATTTGAACACCAGGACCAAGAGCAGCAAAGCTGCAGTGTTATCCACTTAGCCACCATGTGGCCCCTCCCATTTGTGATATGTATGTGTGTGTGTGTGTGTGTGTGCGCGCGCGCGCTTGGGTTTCAGTGTGAACAAATATTTAGTTGGCCTTAGCTAGTAAATACCCCTGAGATAGTAATCTCATTGTTAGTTGCACACTAAGCTGCCTTGTGTGTTGTGGGGATCTGGTAGCACACACTGTTTAGTTGGTCTCTGTCTAGTCCAGGAGTTCTGGCTAAACAGTTTTGTTTGTTGTAGTGGCTGCTCTGATCTGCTCAGGTTTGCTCTGTGATTTAAACAGAGCACACCCGGTTAGTGTAGTTATCTGGCAGTGACACTAACTGCCAGACCGTGTTCACACCAGGATGTTATTGCAGTTCAGAGTCCAGTAGGGCTCCGCAGGGTTTTTGTTTATTTATTTATTTTAAATAAACCCGGCTGACTATAACAGGCATTTAGGTGTAATATTCACCATATTTGTTTATCCATTGTATAATTCTCTTACCCCATTTTTAATCCTACTGTGTATTTTGCTTTATTCTATCACTTATGTCATATGAATTATTTGCTTATATAGCCTTACCCATCAATATATGTATTTTTTTTAGGAAGATCATGGTGTGAAAAGTTTATAGAATTACTTAAAATCAGTTGATAAGCAAGTAATTTTGACTTTCCATATTACCTGTTTTCTACTTAATAGATGAATATATATTGATATACCATGCACAGGACCTCGCATTAAAGGGATTCTATCATTAGAATTCCCTTTTTTAACTAAGTACATGTTGGAATAGCTTTAAGAAAGGTTATTCTACTATTATTTTTATTATTCTGATCAGTAACGCTGTTCCTGAGAAATTTCTTCTTTCTTCCATAGGTACAGTCCTATGAAAAAGTTTGGGCACCCCTATTAATCTTAATCATTTTTTGTTCTAAATATTTTGGTGTTTGCAACAGCCATTTCAGTTTGATATATCTAGTAACTGATGGACACAGTAATATTTCAGGATTGAAATGAGGTTTATTGTACTAACAGAAAATGTGCAATATGCATTAAACCAAAATTTGACCGGTGCAAAAGTATGGGGACCCTTATCATTTTATTGATTTGAATTCCCCTAACTACTTTTTACTGACTTACTGAAGCACAAAATTGGTTTTGTAACCTCAGTGAGCTTTGAACTTCATAGCCAGATGTATCCAATCATAAGAAAAGGTATTTAAGGTGGCCAATTGCAAGTTGATCTCCTATTTGAATCTCCTCTGAAGAGTGGCATCATGGGCTACTCAAAACAAATCTCAAATGATCTGAAAACAAAGATTGTTCAACATAGTTGTTCAGGGGAAGGATACAAAAAGTTGTCTCAGAGATTTAACCTGTCAGTTTCCACTGTGAGGAACATAGTAAGGAAATGGAAGAGCACAGGGACAGTTCTTGTTAAGCCCAGAAGTGGCAGGCCAAGAAAAATATCAGAAAGGCAGAGAAGAAGAATGGTGAAAACAGTCAAGGACAATCCACAGACCACCTCCAAAGAGCTGCAGCATCATCTTGCTGCAGATGGTGTCACTGTGCATCGGTCAACTATACAGCGCACTTTGCACAAATAGAAGCTGTATGGGAGAGTGATGAGAAAGAAGCCGTTTCTGCACGTACGCCACAAATAGAGTTGCCTGAGGTATGAAAAAGCACATTTGGACAAGGCAGCTTCATTTTGGAAACAAAAATTGAGTTGTTTGGTTATAAAAAAAGGCATTATGCATGGCGTCCAAAAAGAAACAGCATTCCAAGAAAAACACATGCTACCCACTGTAAAATTTGGTGGAGGTTCCATCATGCTTTGGGGCTGTGCGGCCAATGCCGGCATCGGGAATCTTGTTAAAGTTGAGAGTCGCATGGATTCCACTCAGTATCAGCAGATTCTTGAGAATAATGTTCAAGAATCAGTGACGAAGTTGAAGTTACGCCGGGGATGGATATTTCAGCAAGACAATGATCCAAAACACCGCTCCAAATCCTCAGGCATTCATGCAGAGGAACAATTACAATGTTCTGGAATGGCCATCCCAGTCCCCAGACCTGAATATCATTGAACATCTGTGGGATGATTTGAAGCGGGCTGTCCATGCTCGGCGACCATCTAACTTAACTGAACTTGAATTGTTTGTCCAAAATACCTTTATCCAGGATCCAGGAACTGATTAAAAGCTACAGGAAGCGACTAGAGGCTGTTATCTTTGCAAAAGGAGGATCTACTAAATATTAATGTCACTTTTCTCTTGAGGTGCCCATACTTTTGCACCGGTCAAATTTTGGTTTAATGCATATTGCACATTTTCTGTTAGTACAATAAACCTCATTTCAATCCTGAAATATTACTGTGTCCATCAGTTATTAGATATATCAAACTGAAATGGCTGTTGCAAACACCAAAATATTTAGAACTAAAAATGATTAAGATTAATAGGGGTGCCCAAACTTTTTCATAGGACTGTAAATGAGTTTTCAGGTAGTACTGCGGGCGACCACCATGCTGTCCAAAAACTCTCCAGTAACACCTCTGTCTTCTTCTCTGGACCACCTCTTCTCTTGTGTCACCGTCACGTCTCCATCCAAAAGTGCCAACTGTGCATGTCCATCAGCAATTTTCCTGTGGTCGAATGAGGGAGAAGAAAGAAGAAAATTCTCCGGAACAGAAATAATAAAGATAAGAGAAGAATAGCCTTTCTTAAGGCTATTCCTATGTGTACTTAGTTAAAAAAGGGTATTCAAATGATAGAATCCCTTTAAAACAGTTATCTGCTTTCTATATATAGAAAAGCCATCCATGTGCCATGGTTTCTTGATATCTTGTACATTGGATTGGAGAAATTTCCCATGAAGCAACACTTCCAGAATGTCATTGTTCATATTTATTTGAGCGACCGTTGGTAAGTACTATGAATTACAGCAGTATTGTGGTTTTGTTTTCGGTCATACAGCTTATACTATACATTCTGCATGGGAGAAATCCACCCTTTAGCTATTCCAATAAAACCCTTGCTGCATATAATATGCTGCTACTCCACAGTTAATGCAGAGCTTGGGCATCCATAATAAATTACGTGTGGACTCATAGGAATAAAATCTTCTACTGAATATAAATATTTTGTATGTTTAATAATTGATTCTGGCAGATACAGTAACTGGAAACATATATGAACATACTATACCTGAAAAACATCACGATTACACAGCAGTAACTACTTTCTCATATTATCAACATATTAGATCATAATAAAGATTGTTGAGAACATCTTGAACTCCGGAGAAATAGAAGTGTAGTATAGAAGGTAAATAATCACCTTAAAGAAAATGGCATTATTATCGCATTACTATTAGAGATGAGCGACCACTAAAATGTCCGAGGTTCGAAATCCGATTCAAACAGCCGCACACTGTTCGACTGTTCGAACGGATTTCGAACCCCATATAGTCTATGGGGGGAAATACTCGTTTCAGGGGTACGCAAAATTCGATAAAATTATACTTACCAAGTCCACGAGTGAGGGTTGGGCTGGATCCTCCGAGAAGTCTTCTCCAGGCGCAGCGCCCCCGCGGCGTCTTCCGGCCGGAATTCACTCTGCCTAGGCATTGGGTCCTAGGCAGAGCTGACTGCGCATGCGCAGTCGGCTCTGCCCAGCCCAACGCCTGAGCAGAGCCGACTGCGCATGCGAGGGCATGCCTGCGCATGCGCAGTCGGCTCTGCCTAGGCCGGATGCCTAGGCAGAGGGAATTCCAGCCGGAAGACGCTGCGGGGACGCTGCACGGAGAAGATTTCTAAAGGTAAGAGAAAAACCAGCGTTGATTGGCAGAATGTATAGCATTCTGCCAATCATCGCTGGTCCTTCATCGAATCTTAAACTTTGAACAGCTAGTAATGTTTGATCGAGTACGAGTATTTCGAATACCGTAGTTTCGATTGAACACCTACTCGATTGAACACTACTCGCTCATCTCTAGTTACTATGCAAGGCCAGTTTTTATCTCTTCCAGTCTTTATTACAATGTCTACTGCTATGGAGTTTCAAATTTCCACATGAATTCAACAGTAAATATTTTCCTTGGTTGTGATTCTAGTAAGTACAGCATGTAGCTGCCATGGATAATAAGTGGTACCTGTGATCAGGGGTGTAACTACCAGGGTAGCAGCGGTAGCAGCTGCCACAGGGCCCAGGACATTAAGGGGCCCGGCAGCAGCCACTACCACTGCAGATTGTTTTTGTTTTTTTTAATAGGCCGTTACCTGCTGGAATAATATTAGCTGCTATACAGGGAGGTATGAATATTGGCATAGTTCCAGCAGGGACCAAGGCTTCCAAATAATTGTAGTGTATGAAAATAAGTGCACTTGGCGAAAAACATGAGACCAGCAAACCTACAGCAGTGATAAGCATACGAGCTGGGTCAAAACCAGGCGAACACAGGAATATCCAAATTAGTATCAGAAGCAGAACAGTATGAACGCCAAGGTCAAGCCCAAGAGTTTAAAAATAAAGCCAAATCAGTAACAAATCAGATAACCAGGAAAGCAAGTCAAAGTCAATAACCAGGGAACCAGCAGATAAACAGGGAAGTTCTGAGAACACGAACCTAACTACGATTAGAGATGAGCGAACACTAAAATGTTCGAGGTTCGAAATTCGATTCGAACAGCCGCTCACTGTTCGAGTGTTCGAATGGGTTTCGAACCCCATTATAGTCTATGGGGAACATAAACTCGTTAAGGGGGAAACCCAAATTCGTGTCTGGAGGGTCACCAAGTCCACTATGACACCCCAGGAAATGATACCAACACCCTGGAATGACACTGGGACAGCAGGGGAAGCATGTCTGGGGGCATAAAAGTCACTTTATTTCATGGAAATCCCTGTCAGTTTGCGATTTTCGCAAGCTAACTTTTCCCCATAGAAATGCATTGGCCAGTGCTGATTGGCCAGAGTACGGAACTCGACCAATCAGCGCTGGCTCTGCTGGAGGAGGCGGAGTCTAATATCGCTCCACACCAGTCTCCATTCAGGTCCGACCTTAGACTCCGCCTCCTCCGGCAGAGGCAGCGCTGATTGGCCGAAGGCTGGCCAATGCATTCCTATGCGAATGCAGAGACTTAGCAGTGCTGAGTCAGTTTTGCTCAACTACACATCTGATGCACACTCGGCACTGCTACATCAGATGTAGCAATCTGATGTAGCAGAGCCGAGGGTGCACTAGAACCCCTGTGCAAACTCAGTTCACGCTAATAGAATGCATTGGCCAGCGCTGATTGGCCAATGCATTCTATTAGCCCGATGAAGTAGAGCTGAATGTGTGTGCTAAGCACACACATTCAGCACTGCTTCATCACGCCAATACAATGCATTAGCCAGTGCTGATTGGCCAGAGTACGGAATTCGGCCAATCAGCGCTGGCTCTGCTGGAGGAGGCGGAGTCTAAGATCGCTCCACACCAGTCTCCATTCAGGTCCGACCTTAGACTCCGCCTCCTCCAGCAGAGCCAGCGCTGATTGGCCGAATTCCGTACTCTGGCACACACATTCAGCTCTACTTCATCGGGCTAATAGAATGCATTGGCCAATCAGCGCTGGCCAATGCATTCTATTAGCTTGATGAAGCAGAGTGTGCACAAGGGTTCAAGCGCACCCTCGGCTCTGATGTAGCAGAGCCAAGGGTGCACAAGGGTTCAAGCGCACCCTCGGCTCTGATGTAGCAGAGCCGAGGCTGCACAAGGGTTCAAGTGCACCCTCGGCTCTGATGTAGCAGAGCCGAGGCTGCACAAGGGTTCAAGCGCACCCTCGGCTCTGATGTAGCAGAGCCGAGGGTGCACAAGGGTTCAAGCGCACCCTCGGCTCTGCTACATCAGAGCCGAGGGTGCGCTTGAACCCTTGTGCAGCCTCGGCTCTGCTACATCAGAGCCGAGGGTGCGCTTGAACCCTTGTGCACACTCTGCTTCATCAAGCTAATAGAATGCATTGACCAGCGCTGATTGGCCAATGCATTCTATTAGCCCGATGTAGTAGAGCTGAATGTGTGTGCTAAGCACACACATTCAGCACTGCTTCATCACGCCAATACAATGCATTAGCCAGTGCTGATTGGCCAGAGTACGGAATTCGGCCAATCAGCGCTGGCTCTGCTGGAGGAGGCGGAGTCTAAGGTCGGACCTGAATGGAGACTGGTGTGGAGCGATCTTAGACTCCGCCTCCTCCAGCAGAGCCAGCGCTGATTGGCCGAATTCCGTACTCTGGCCAATCAGCGCTGGCCAATGCATTCTATTAGCCCGATGAAGTAGAGCTGAATGTGTGTGCTAAGCACACACATTCAGCACTGCTTCATCACGCCAATACAATGCATTAGCCAGTGCTGATTGGCCAGAGTACGGAATTCGGCCAATCAGCGCTGGCTCTGCTGGAGGAGGCGGAGTCTAAGGTCGGACCTGAATGGAGACTGGTGTGGAGCGATCTTAGACTCCGCCTCCTCCAGCAGAGCCAGCGCTGATTGGCCGAATTCCGTACTCTGGCCAATCAGCGCTGGCCAATGCATTCTATTAGCTTGATGAAGCAGAGTGTGCACAAGGGTTCAAGCGCACCCTCGGCTCTGATGTAGCAGAGCCGAGGGTGCACAAGGGTTCAAGTGCACCCTCGGCTCTCCTACATCAGAGCCGAGGGTGCGCTTGAACCCTTGTGCACACTCTGCTTCATCAAGCTAATAGAATGCATTGGCCAGCACTGATTGGCCAGAGTACGGAATTCGGCCAATCAGCGCTGGCCAATGCATCCCTATGGGAAAAAGTTTATCTCACAAAAATCACAATTACACACCCGATAGAGCCCCAAAAAGTTATTTTTAATAACATTCCCCCCTAAATAAAGGTTATCCCTAGCTATCCCTGCCTGTACAGCTATCCCTGTCTCATAGTCACAAAGTTCACATTCTCATATGACCCGGATTTGAAATCCACTATTCGTCTAAAATGGAGGTCACCTGATTTCGGCAGCCAATGACTTTTTCCAATTTTTTTCAATGCCTCCGGTGTCGTAGTTCCTGTCCCACCTCCCCTGCGCTGTTATTGGTGCAAAAAAGGCGCCAGGGAAGGTGGGAGGGGAATCGAATTTTGGCGCACTTTACCACGCGGTGTTCGATTCGATTCGAACATGGCGAACACTCTGATATCCGATCGAACATGTGTTCGATAGAACACTGTTCGCTCATCTCTAACTACGATCAATAGCAATGCACCTAAGTAGCCTTAATGGAGAGTTTAGATTTCCTGCCTCAGCTCTGGATAGGACAGTAAGGCAGCACTCTGGTTGGTTCAGCATCTTAGAGTTCAGACTTTCACTCGTAGACAAAAGAAAGGGACCAGAGGTCTGTTGTGGAAGAAGCAAGCTCTCTGGTATACAGAAGAGGATGGTAGGCTAAGATCCAAACTCAAATTATTTATTAGATAGCAAACAGCAGAGTAAACAGCACGACGCGTTTCGGGCCTTACAATGGCCCTTTCTCAAGTGCAACAATAAAACAGGTCCCGTCGGATCGGACACTTCAGAGTTTCACTCGTAGGCAAGGCAACCTTAAAGTGATAGCTGTGAGCAATGCTGAAATGAAGAGGATAATGGACATCAGTATGATTAAACTCATTGACATATCTAACAGTCTACTGCTGGGAGATACAATATAGAGGCTATGATCTACCAGACTACTTTTAGGAAGAGAAGCCAGGAGCAGATACTCTAATAGGGAGAGGTTTGGAGCTAATATAAACAGAGTGAGAATGGGTAAATCTTCTGCTAGCCTATAATATGGTTGGACTTAAGGTCTGTCCACTTGGAAGCTTAGCCTTCAGAATAAGGGGTGATGGACCGGAAGTTGGAGCAACTTCAGGGGATGGGGGGTTCGCTGAAACATTTGAATGAGTGGTTCAACTGAGGAACACCTGGAAGAAGTTTCGCTAAAAGCAAACAAGGAAAAACTTGAGAACCCATGTTACCAATTCCCCATGCCGTTTCTCTGGAGAGGGGAGCCTTTTATAGGTTCTATCCACCTAACAGCAAAGGGGATGGTGCAAACACAAATTTTAGCAGGGGTCTTGTTGTTGATTAACATAAATAACTGTATGATATGCAGTATGTCATTTCCACAGGTTTAGATAGACACAGCGTATAGTTGATTTTTCTTTAAATTTTTAAGTTGAAAAGTAAAATAAGCCATTTAATATCCTGCATTTGTATTAGTAACAGTGGTATTCTGAACTTCCTATGATCCTTTTGCTTTTCATGATAGTAGCATTCTTTAATGAGATTTATCAGGCTCTGCATGACCCATTTATATCTGGCATCATTTTCATCTGCCCATAAATGTTAAGTGAAAAATTATTATAACTAATGTTTCTTCCATTACAGTGTAGTTCTTCAGGTCCTCACTACAATGCAAGGACACAATTTTCAAATCCTACTTATGAGCTCTTCCTGATATAGAAGATCAAAGTAAGAAAAAAACTAATAAAGACCTTTATCCTTTAAATAAAAATGTACTGAAAGTACAGTACTCTTGCTTTTTTACATCTACACTAAAAGGCAAAATATGGTAAACAGGATAACAGAGAATTTGAAGCCATAGGTTCAATAGTTTGTCCTGTAAAGAAGATATCGGTTTGTATGTTCTCCCCTTGTTTGCGTGGGTTTCTTCCGGGTACTCCGGTTTCCTCCCACACGCCAAAGACATACTGATAGGGACTGTAGATTGTGAGCCCAATATGGGACAGTGACTGCCAATGTCTGTAAAGAGCTGCAGAATATGATGGCGCTATACAAGTAAGCATACTAAAATAAATAAATATCGGGGGAAAGTAGAGTTTGACATGTAGAATTCCAACTTGTGTGGTCATTTTGTTCTCTCCCTATTGAAAACACATGCATATTAGGATGAGCTGATTGTGCATGTATATAGGAGAGTGCAAAGGAATAGCCGCCTAACAAGCCATCAGCCAACAGCTATTGAATGTATATGGTTGTCTTAGGCTTAGTGGCACAATCAATCGTCCATAGTGTCATAAAATAGGTAGCAATGCTCATTGCAGGCCATGTTAGTAGGGGTAAATACTGTTTATGCACAACGCTCACTCTCTGAGCATAAAAGGGACACAGCTAGAGGAACATGGAAGCCAATAGTTATGTTAGGCTTGGTTCACGCATCAGTATGCCATCCGTCCATTTGAATTCAGTTTGAAACTTTAAAACAGACTGATACACATACTGATTGTATACTGACACCTTTTTATGCTGATAGCAAATGCTGTCTGTCCCCTAGACCAGGCATGTCAAACTCAGGGTACCCCGAGGGCCACATGAATAACAAGAGGTTGTTGCGAGGGCCGCACACAGCAGATGTCACACACGTATTTTAACAGCAGTCATGAAAACAAGATATGAAGTAGTAATATGTAACAGCAACATATATTTGCAGTGCGCAACAGCAACTAATATATTTAACAAAAATACAGCAATTAAAAGTTAAACATTTATTTGCTATCATTTTTTTCAATCTTTTTTAGTGTTTTGTCCTGAAGCTTGACACCTCTTTGTGCTAACAATTGTTGGTATATCAGGCTGAAATGACAACGCAGTGCCTACTTTGATCAAAGATGACAAGTGGTGATCAGTCAGCCTTGTTCTCTGAGAAGATTTTGTTAGTTTCATAAAAGAAAATTATCTGTTTACATATACACCCTTCATCTGCCCCCAGTTTCATGTCCCCCCTCCATCTCTGCCCCCAGTTTCATGTCCCCCTCCATCTCTGCCCCCAGATTCATGTCCCCTCCTTCTCTGCCCCCAGTTTCATGTCCCTCCCATCTCTGCCCCCCAGATTCATATCCCCCCATCTCTGCCCCCCAGATTCATGCCCCCCTCCATCTCTTCCCCCAGATTCATGTCTCCTCCATCTCTGCCCCCAGATTCATGTCCCCCATCTCTTCCCCAGATTCATGTCCCTCCATCTCTGCCCACAGATTCATGTCCCTTCCATCTCTTCCCCCAGATTCATGTCCCCTCCATCTCTGCCCCCAGATTCATGTCCCCTCCATCTCTGCCCCAAGATTCATGTTCCCTCCATCTCTGCCCCCAGATTCATGTCCCTCCATCTCTGCCCCCAGATTCACGCCCCCCATCTCTGCCCCCAGATTCATGTCCTCTCCATCTCTGCCCCCAGTGTCATGCTGTCCCCTCCTTCATCTGCCCCCAGTTTCACGTTCCACCTCTATGTGTACACACATTAAACTTACCTTCTCCAACGACTCCGAGTCCTTGCTCCCCCGCCGCACTCTCTCTCTCTAACAGTTGTAGACGCGATGTGAAGAGACTATTTTCCGCCATACCAGGAAATGAATAAAATAGATTTAGAGATTCAAAACACCTTATTAAGGTATTATTCTGTATATATTGTAGTTCATTTGTGTGTGTGTGCCTATATATATATATATATATATATATATATATATATATATATTGTAATAATTTCAGGGAGGAGTAGAAAAATTCTGCACAGTAAGAATGCTATAAAAAATAAAAGTGTTAATAGTTACAGATGAGCGAGTAGTACTCGATCGAGTAGGTATTCGTTCGAATACTACGGTACCACTCGCTGTTCAAATGTAAAGGTTCGATGCAGAACCAGCATTGATTGGCCGAATGCTATACAGTTGGCCAATCAACGCTGGTTCTTCTCCTACCTTTAGAAGTATTTTCCATGCAGCTTCCCCGCAGCGTCTTCCGGCTCTTCATTCACTCTGCCAGGCATCGGACCTGGGCAGAGCCGACTGCGCATGTCCGCTTGTAGTGCGGGCATGTGCAGTCGGTTCTGCCCAGGCCGGATGCCTGGCAGAGTGAATGAAGAGCCGGAAGACGCCGAGGGGACGCTGCAAGGAGAAGACTTCTCGGAGTCTCCAGCCCAACCCTCACTCGTGGCCTTGGTAAGTATAATTTGATCGAACGTTGCCTACCCCTGAAACAAGCATTTTCCCCCCATAGACTATAATAGGGTTCAATATTCGATTTGAGTAGTCGAATATTGAGGGGCTACTCGAAACGAATATCGAACCTCGAACATTTTACTGTTCTCTCATCTCTAATAAGGACATTTATTATATAATGTCCTTATCTCTACTCTGTTTAGAATTGCTACTTTTAATCCCCTTATCTTTCCTCTAGGGGACAGACAGCGTTTGCCATCAGCATAAAAAGGTGTCAGTATATAATCAGTATGTGCATCAGTCTGTTTGTAGTCTCCAACTGAATTCAAATGGCCTAGCCTAGAGACTGCTAGCAACCCCTTCCTAGAGCTATGAATGACTCCAATACTGTGAAGGGAGTATGCTTAGAGGGCATTCACACTTGCGCCTGTGAACGCCCGCTGGATCTCCGTCCTAATCCCCAGAGAAACTGCATAGGGGACGGCTTCCCGGCAGTCAATTTTAAAACCCATTTATTTGAATTTGAATTTATTTGTATGTTCCTGTTTACCTTACATCGACAATATGCCATCCTGGTGTGTACAGTCAAAAGGAAACAAAACTATGGTACTCCGTCACCTGTATGTTCTATAGGCCTCCCTCTTGAAACTTCACCTTCACATTGATGGATCTACCTTCAGCTTCAATAACATTCCCAATTCCTACCTTCTCAGAAGTGCCTGCTGTCAACTCCTCTTTTGGCAATTTAATCCACATTTGGCAACAGACCAGGCTCATCTTTTCCCAGGCTGCTTCTTACATGAAAAGAAATATAGATGCAAAAAGAAGACTCCCTCTCCAGTTCTGCCTTGATATGGTCTGGCTATCTTCAAATAAAATCCTCTTGAATATTCCTTTCTTCAAGTTTACTGTTCAGTTCCTTTCTCCTTTTCAGATACTCAAGCAGATAAAGTCTGTCCCTTGTAAATTACATCTATCTCCTACACTCTGGGTTCCTAATTCTTTCCACATATCCTTGCTCAAGTCTTTGATACTCAATAGCTACTCCAGGGTTTCTTTTACTGCATCTATTGTGCTTCTTTTGGGTGTGTGGCAAGTAACAGGTGTGGGCAATATAAAAATCATACCCGAAACCATATAAAAAGGAGAGAAGTTGACTCAATTAGAGATGAGCGAACAGCATTCGATTGAGTACATGTTCGATCGGAAATCACTCTGTTCACAATGTTCGATTCCATACTAACACCGCATTGAAAATGCACTTACAGTTCGATTCCCCTCCCACCTTCCCTGGCGCTTTTTCTGCACCAATAACAGCGAAGGGGAGGTGGGACAGGAACTACGACAACGGAGGCATTGAAAAAACTAGGAAAAAGCCATTGGCTGCCGAGGAAATGTGACCTCAGATTCAAACGAACAGGCGGCATCAGCTCCGATTCATTTGTGCTTGCACTTAGAGAGAGACATCTACTGAGGGCTAGTTAGGTTTTATATTCTGCTAGGCAGGAATAGCAAAGAAGAAGAACCACAACAGCTCGTTTAAGAGCTACACTAAAGGGAGAAGCTGAAACAAGCCTGGCACAGTGTCTATCCACAAACGCTAAAGTGGGATTCACAGCAATTAAGCCAGGCTGTATCTGCACAACCCAGCTTTCCGCGGTGGGGATTAAGCTAAGTGGGATACACTGAAATTGTATGCCCATATACCCTATTTATGCTTAATCCAGGGTTCAACAGTGTGTTTCTCCCCCCCCCCCACCGAAACTAAGGGGTATACACTGAAATTCTCAGCCCATATACACTATATACGCTTCATCCAGGTTGTCACAGTGTGTACCCCCCAAAAAGCAGTGGGATATACATTCTAATTCTCAAGCTATATACGCTTCATCCAGGTTGTCACGGTGTATACCCCCAAAAAAGCAGTGGGATATACATTCTAATTCTCAGGCTATAGATGCTTCTTCCAGGTTGTCACGGTGTGTACCCACAAAAAAGCAGTGGGATATACATTCTAATTATCAGGCTATAAACGCTTCATCCAGGTTGTCACAGTGTGTACCCACCAAACCATCAAAACCATCTAAAATACACAAGCCTACTGATAAGGAACCTGGACGAGGCCGTGGGTGAGGCCGGGGGGCGTGGGAATGCTGCCGGGGAGCTACAGCGCATTCCGTGCCTACTCCTCAGGGGCAGCAAGCATTTTGCTTCTCCGCAGTCCCCAGCTTTCTGGTCACATTATGTAGGGTGCAGGGCACAAACCTAAGTAGGCCCGAGCACCAGGAACATGTGTTACAATGGCTGGTGGTTAATGCTTCCACCACATTATCCACCAGCCAGTCATCCTCTACCTCAACTCCTCCTCCTACACAACATTCTGATCAGCCTTCCTCCCAAAATGCCCAATCTTCCCTGCAGAGTAATCCCAACTTTCCCTGCTCCCAGGAGCTGTTCTCTGGTCCTTTAACTGTCCCTCCATTTCCCAATTCCATGAAGCTACCAGACGACTTTCTGTGTCCAGATGCCCAAGCACTGGAGTCTCCTCCATCTCCTGTTCATTTTGTGGTGGTTGGGGGATAGCAGCAGAACCGTCACAGCAGGAGAGTAGTTCCACACACCTGTCTGCTTCACAGCATTTAATGACAGAGGAGGAGGATGAAGACGTGGCAGATGATAAGATTGTGACCCAGGAGGCTACCGGGGAAGTTCAATGCATCCTATTCTTGCAGCGCGGATGGGGCAAAAGGGAGGAGGAGGAAGAGGAGGAAATGGAGAGTGACCTTTTCGGTGCAGCAGCAAAGTCATGCCTGGCACACATGGCTGACTTCATGTTGGGGTGCTTTTCAAGTGACAAGCGCGTAGTCAAAATAATGGAGAGCAACCAATACTGGATATTTGCAATCCTTGACCCCCGGTATAAAAATAACATCTCCTCTTTTATTTCGGTAGAGGGGAGGGCCAATCGCATTAATGCCTGCCACAAGCAATTGATGCAGAACATTATGGAGATGGAGACCAGTGTCAAGCACCCCAACATGAATTGCCATGTCTGCGCTCAACCTCTACAATTTCTCCTCATATTCCTCCATCTGTGTTGCACAATTCTGATCCTTCTAGGCTAAATCCACTCTGATTTCTCCAAACTCTGCTGGTTAGAGGCTCAACTCATTCCAAGGGCCAAAAACACTGCTGGTGCAAGGCTCAACTAAAATAAAGGGCCTAAAGCTCTGCTGGTAGCTCAGCTTATGGGCCTGTAACTTAATTTGGAAGGGCTCACGTTAAGGGCCAGGAAAGTGAATTTTGGAAGGTCTTACCACATCACACACACATATCCACAATGACAGTTAAGGGTGGGTACTGTTGGATTCCCCATTGCCTATTCCATCTGTGGTTGTCATGGGCAACATGATTTAAAGGGGTGCTTGTTAAGGTTTCATTAGAGTAAAATTTGAGTTTCTGTCCATCCAATTGGGGAGGAAAAAAGGTTTCCAGGTATTTTTCCACTTTCATAGTGGGTTTTTTGAGTGTGGAAAGTGTGTAGTTGATAGGCTGTGATGTTGGGGTAAAACAGTGACTTGGGCTTGTTAGATGCCCCCGGCACACTTCCCCTGCTGTCCCAGTTGCATTCCAGAGGTGTTGGCATCATTTGCTGAGGTGTGATAGTGGACTTGGTGACCCTCCTGAGTCGAACATTGGTTTCCCCCTAAACAAATATTTTTCCCTATAGACTAGAACAGTCGAGTATTGAGCGGCTACTCGAATCGAACTTTGAACTTCGAACATTTCCCTGTTTGCTCATCCCTAGACTTTACATTGTATGTCTATGTGTGCCACATTAAGCACAGAGAACAGAAAGAGAAAAAAAGAACTCTGAGGACTCGAGAAACAAAATTGTGGAAAACTATCATCTTGTTGTTGTTTTGTCCACATTGCGCAACATAATTAAGAAGTTGGCACTTGAACATGGATGGAAGAGAAAAGTTGATTACAGGTTGCCACACATGATAGTCTGTATGGTGGATAAGCAGCCCCAATCAGGTTCAAAAGTAATTCAAGCTGTCCTTGATTGATGCCCCCTGTTTAAGGCTCAGGGGGCATCAATGAAAGTGTGAACTATCCATCAACATTTGAATGAAACAAAACTCTATATCAGTAGACCCAGGAGGACCCCACTGCTAATACAGAGACATAAAAAAAGCTAAACTGAGGTCTGCCAAAATGTATATAAGTCAAAATCCTTCTGGAAAAACATCATGGGGAAAGATGAGACCAAAATAGAGTTTTATTGGTAATGCACATCATTCTACTGTGTACTGAAAATGGAGTGAGACCTAGAAAGAAAAGAACAAAATACCAACAGTCATATATGGTGGAGATTCAAAGATGTTTTAGGGTCTTGCTGCCTCTAGCACTGGATGTCTTGGCTACGTGCAACGCATCATGAAATCTGAGGATTGACAACTGATTTTGGGTTGCAATGTAGGGCCCAGTGTCAAATAGTTGGATACGTGCCTTAGGTCATATATATTCCAGCAGGACAATGACCACAAACACACTTCAATAAGCACTTAGAAATGGATGGAAACAAAGTGATAGAGATCTCTGAAGTGGCTCACATCCAAATCCCACATCTAAATCCCATTGAACACCTGTGGAGAGATCTTAAAATTGCTGTTGGGAGAATGCACTCTTCAAATATGAGAGACCTGGGGCAGTTTACAACATAAGAGTGGTCCAAAATTCCAGTTGAGAGGTGTAAGAAGCTTGTTGATGGTTATATAAAGGGGTTGATGTCAGGTTGTTTTTTTTTTGTTTTTTTTTCCAGTGAGTGTATAACCAAATATTAAGTTGTGGTTGCCAGTAATTTGTCTGGACCATTTTTGGAGTTTTCGCAACATTATTCTATTTTTGGTTTTCCAATAGACACAAAGGAAATAAACAGGTGTATAATAAAACATGTGTCATTGCAGTAATCTGGGAGAAATACTTCATTTTCCAACACTTATGACTAGAGATGAGCGAGTACTATTCGAAACTCCAATTTTGAATAGCACGCACCCATAGGAATGAATGGACACAGCTGGCAAGCAGGGGGTTAAGCAGCTGGCCGCCGGCAAAGTTTGTGTGCAGGCCGCTTGCATTCATTTCTATGGGTGCGTGCTATTTGAAACGGCCATTTCAAATAGTACTTGCTCATCTCTACTTATGACCATTACTGTAGATCTATCTATCTATCTATCTATCTATCTATCTATCTATCTATCTATCTATCTATCTATCTATCTATCTATCTATCTATCTATCTATCTATAAGTTTATATGTTTTACCACTTTGTCATTGATAGTAGTCCATTTCAGCCAGTTCTAGCTACACATTTTTTGCCAGCAAAGGGTGAAGTTCAGTAAATAATACCGTATTTCCTATTATTATTTGTTTATCACCAAAAACACAATGGTTAAACATATTTCAACAAAATCAATCAAAATTTCCAGTAAATAAAATCACTGAGCTGGCCGTGGTGGCACACCCCAGGAAAGGAAATAAGCCATTTGAGACTTATCTTAGAGCTTTCAAGCCATAAGTTGTGCATCATAGAGGCGTAAATCCTCACTAATGTGTGTGTGCTATTGGGATTTCAATGATAACTACCCCCTTAGGAAAATTAGACTCTTTATTGAAAGACTTGCACTACAGACATAGAGTTTAGGAAATTAGCAAAACTGAATGTTCTATTTAGAAAACACGTATTATTATCTGGTATTTTATTAGGAATTTTTAAGAGATTTCACTGTATACTTCACATGAATATTCCACAATGTTTTCATTGTTTAAAGACATATTACTTCAGTATAGTTATGTTCAGCAGCAAAACACACGAAGGGAGATTTATAGAAGCTAATCAAAGGAAATTTTGGACGTCCTTGACAAATGATTGCAGCACTATCATTGGTTGTCTTTACCCTTTCATTGCTTTCACTGTACCTTTTTTTTTTTTTTTTTTGATATCAATAAATCAATACTCTGGATCATACAATACAATATGCCCCCCAAGTAATCTGGGGTGATGACATCAAAATTTCCTGTTTTTATACATCCCTTGCAGTCAGCGCCACACCTCCCATGAGGCGACCTGAAGCGACCACTTCAGGCGGCGCTATGCTAGAGCCCCGGGGAGGGTGGCATTTTTGCTTACCTAAGCCAGTCCAGGACAAGGCTTAGCGTCACCATCACCGAGCGGTGGATTGGGGAGGCCCTGTGGATGCAGCGCTGCTCCAGCGGCCTCCCCTCACGCTGAGGCAGAGAGCAGGTCCTCTCCCTGCCTGCTGTCTGCCTGCTAACGCCACTCCACCACGCCCCCTTTGCTCCACCCTACCCCCTCCGCTCCAACCCACCCCCTCCTCTCCTCCCCCTCCTCCCAGGGGGGCACTTTCTGTCGTCCACCTCAGGCGGCGAAAAAGGTAGGTTCACCCCTGCTTGCAGTATGACTTCATAAGCATTGAACTAACACTCAAAGGGTATGTTCACATGGTGGAAACGTTTGCCCCTGTGTGACTTTTTTGTGCGGCTAGCTGCAATGGGATGCCAATGCAGTGCATTGGCATCCCATTGCGGCATCCCGCTCCTGATTAGGCCGAATGAATGGGCCTAATCACGATGGTTTCTCAAGCCACGGACTCCGTGGCTGACTCATGGGAAGATAGGGTATGTCACTTCTTTTTAGCTGAAAAAAATTGCTAGCGGGGAAAAAAAGCGAGTGACTTCCATTGAAGTGAATGGGAGATGTTTTTGCAGGCAGATTTTGAGGTGTATTCTGCATCAAAATCCACCTGCAAAAAACTCTGTGTGAACATACCCTTAGGGTCAGTTTTTTTACTGGCGGAAAAAAAATGCCTCAGAAATCCACCTGAAGATAGATCACATTGCTTTTTTTCCCGCTAGCGGGTTTTTTCCACTGCTAGTGACTCCCATTGAAATGAATGGGAGGCGTTTTTGCAGGTGGATTTTTAGGTGGATTCCGTGTCCAAATCCGCCTGCAAAAAACTCAGTGTGAACATACCCTTATAAATTAGCACATTGTAATTGAAAGGAACTGGTGGGCAAAGCTGGTGACTGAATGGTATGTGCCACATTATTGATGGCCATTAATATTCGATCAGTGAAGGTCTCACTCTCAGCACCAGCATTGACCAGCGCTTACATTATTCATCAGCTGTTGTATTGTATTTTTATTACATTCATGTGCATGGGACAAAACTTCACTATATATGACAGCTGCAACTGCCTATAACAGTATTCTGGTCTATGGACCAATGTAAACAGTGGAAAATCCTCAAACACTTGTCTTCGGTGTCACAATCTGATTTTTATGACCTAAAAGCAAACATTAAATTACTAAGCAACTTCTCATAAATGAATAGTGCAGATACTGTACAATAGATCGTGTTAAAGAAATATGTTTCCTTCTCCATTGAAGCTGAGTTACTTTTTACATAGATGTCTATGGAGAGGTTGTGGGAGAAGGATGTTGGAAAAAAAAACACACAAATCACTGCAGCTGCTAATCTCTGCTATACTGTGAGAGCACTTTTGACACTGCTGTACTTTTCAAGATAAAGCTCCGCATCTGCTCAGCATGAAGCAATAATTACCACAGCTTTCTCCTTCCTTCCTTCCTTCCTCTCCATGGACTTCTTTGTATGAGATGAATAAGGTCGAGAGGAGGAAAGCGTCTTAATAAGTGGAGAAGGGAACACATTACTTTAACAAGATGTATTACAAAGATTCTTTTATTTACCTGTACTAATATTTTATACAAACTTACTTCATTATTAGAGATATGCTATAACAAATACAGTATATTTTGATTTTAGAAAATAGCCATAATATATATCATTCTAATTGGACAGTTGTTTCAGTTTATCAGTTACATTTTTCATTTTTTTTCTGATAATTTGTTTTTTATTTCAATATTATGTCTAATGCATATTATGATACATATATATATATATATATATATATATATATATACATATATATATATATATATATATATATATATATATAATTATTATTATTATTATTATTATTATTATTATTATTATTATTATTATTACAATTATTTACAATAGTTATACTGGATTTATCAGTAATAATGTAGATTTTTGGTCTATTTCTAAGTAAATACAAAAAGATGCAAAATGATGTCCACTTCTTACTTCTCAATATTGCAACCCATATGGTTACTTCTCACTTCAATTACCTGTATACTTCATTTTTTATTTTAGTTAGGCAAAGCTGGGCTGTATATGAAAGGCCCATTTACATGCTATGATTTTCTAAATTGCTGACTTTTGCTTTGAAATAAATTATCTGTGCAGTACATTTCATGAAAGCAATCTTATCCTCTAACAGAAAAACTCATCAGCAGTGCATTAACTGAAACTTTGATGTGCCCAAATGGTGGAAAAAGCTACATTTAAGTTTACTATATGGACTGCAAAAATAAAATGATCAAGACACAGAAAGAAACAATTGATGAATAGAAAGGTAAATTAATTTTTACTTAATTTGTGCTTTTTATCCTGTTAGTCTATGTCACTCACTAAATGTGTTATACCGTAACACGTATACCAACTGAGCATCAAAATAGATTGTATTTCCGAATTTTACAAATATCATGTTAACTATGGGCATACTGTATAACCTATAATATATGAGCATCAAAATATCTATTGTATTTCAGTTTTTACAGATTTCACTTTAAAGGGGTTGTTCGGGATAAAAATAAATTTTTACCTTAAACCAAATCTCTCCCTCCTCCCCATCACTTGTATTAGCGAAAGGGAATATTTACCCTGATCATTGCCTCAGGCAGATTTTTATAGTATTCTGTGATTTTCCATCTTGCTGCTTCCGGAGACGGGGGGGTCACATAGTATACCTCCCCTCTGTCCTACCCTCTCCTCCCATCTCCAGCCCTGCCCTCCTGTATCCTCATTTCCCGTACCGTCCCCTCCCCTGTCTACACCAGACCCAGCATACTTATCCTTTCTTTCTGCCGTCTCCACTCTGGTTGCTTCATCAGCGAAGCACGCGCAGCGAGATATTGCACATGCGTGAGCCAGTTAGCTAGGGAATAAAGAGAGGGGGACAGTAAGTGTGAGAGAGAGGTGTGTTCAAGGATAGCTAGTATTATGATGATGGCTACTGAGGGTGTAGTGGGCGGGCTAGCTAAGGAAACAGGTAGGGGGGAATGTGTGAGAAAGAGTGGGGGTCAGTCAGTGAGAGAGGGAAAAATGAGGCATCCTAGAAATTGTAGGAAACACAGAAGAGGAAGTTAGGGATGTAAACAAATGCAGAGGATGCAATGAGCTCCCTGAGAACCCCAGGAATCACTCAAAACACTGCTAAAGGTATTTGGTGGCATTTATTAATCCATTCATAGCACTAATAGATCTTTTTTTGTAAAATTATTTTTTGCCTGGAAAACCTCTTTAAGTGTGAGCATACTATAGAACATACTATAGAATTAAAGAATTGGGCTGTAAATTTCCAGCTGCTGCAAGAATACCATTTTCAATCTGCTGTCAGTTGTATTTCCTTACAAATTTAAAGTGGTTGCCTCATTACAGACACTTATCTCCTATCTACAAGCTGTAGGATATCTCTCACATAGCTGGGTTGCCTGGCTGCTGGTTCCCCCCACTCTCAGCAATCAGGAGAACTGGGGACTTATAGTTTCCCTGCATTCTCTCTGTGAATTAAGCACCAGTGTTAATGACCCTCCATTCTCTAACATGGAGCTGCTGGGACTGCAATCCTTAGAAGATCTGGAAGCCTCATAGAAGTGTAGTGGGAAGGCAAGGGGGACTTCCTATGCTGGTGGATAAGTCTGTAATAGGACAACCCCTTTAAACTTCTGGTGGTATTTACGACATTTTTTGGACAAATAATATGAAATCAGTTGGCCCATGAAGGTGCTCTTCTATCGATAGTAGATTGCAGCCTAAACAAATATGCTCCAACTCCGACCCACATTCAATACTCTAATCTGAAGCAGCAATCCAAAAGAGGAGGCATTAGGGAATGCAGCTTAGGTGAGAATTTCATTTCCTTGGCAGAGGCAGACATGGACAGCATAGGACCCATGTGCAAAATCAATGCAATGATTTCATATTATTTGTCCAAAAATTGTCGTAAATACCACCAGAAGTTTATACCAGCTCCAGGCTGTTCTAGATTTTGGTTCTTTAAGTGTGGACATCCTGATATTCTCCAAAATAATTAATATTAATGCATCTCTTAAATAAATATGGTGTGGCTCAAGCCATTGCTCCTCTAAATGAGATTGATGTACTACTCGCCACTCCTAATAAACTCACCACTATGTTTTCTATTGATAACTAATAGAGATGAGCGAACAGTCAAATGTTCGAGGTTCGATATTCGTTTCGAGTAGCCCCTCAATATTCGACTACTCGAATCGAATATCGAACCCTATTATAGTTTTTTGGGGAAAATGCTCGTTTCAGGGGTAGGCAACGTTCGATCATATTATACTTACCAAGTCCACGAGTGAGGGTCGGGCTGGATCCTCCGAGAAGTCTTCTCCGTGCAGCGTCCCCACGGCATCTTCCGGCTCTCCATTGCCAAGATATTGCTGTTTTTGTCAATGTATCAATATGCAAAAGTTCTCTTTGGGGGAATGAGGGCTTTCCTCTTACCTTGTTGGGGCAATGACAACACCCTCATTATCCCAAAGAGCCCATTTGCCTATTGACAAAAACAGCACAACAATGAAGGCACTGCTTCACAGGGCTCAGTTCATATGCTGGCTTCTGGTAATGGACTCTTTTTAGCTTGCAATTTGCAAGTCTTTGTCATGAACCGAAACTACCTGCAAACAATAGCATTAAAAGTAAGTGCCTGTCAATAGCTATATTCAACCATGTATCAAAAAAGAGCAAAAAAATTCAAACAACTAGAGTGCATGTCCTTCAGGTCAATGGCAAAGACCAAGAAGCAAATATCCAAAAAAGGAGGCAGCACTCTTGTATAAAAAAGCGGACTTTTTGCCAAACATGTAACGTTCACAAGGTGAAAACATTTGTTTCAGGTATTCCTGACTTATCTATATGCAGGTAATTAATCAGATAATCAAAAATTTGCTGGTCACCTCTGGTGTTGATGGATGTCGGTACATGAAGCAAAATTGTGCAGTTAAATCTTTTACAGACTGGTATGCATTATGGCACCTAATTATTTCTTGATCAGGTATCACTCTACCGTGGACATGGCCACAGTGATATCACAGTATAGGAGTAATAAATATGGTGATGTCCCAGTACAAGGATAGGGAACACTATGACATCATAACACACGGGTAGGCATACAAAAAGATCACTGTATGCACTGTGACATCACAGCATAGCAAGTGAGAAATTATTATGCAGTCACATGCAGGCATTATGATGTTACCATAAAGCAATGGTCCCCAACCTTATTTGCACCTGAACCAGCTTTAAGCAAAACCATTTTTCCATGGCCCAACGGGGTTCGGGGTGCCCAGGGGTGTAACTTTGGTCATATGAGGCCATGGTTATAGGTAAGCTCCACTATGTGGATGGGAAGGCTCTCCTGTGGGGCAGGCGGGCGTGACACGAGCATCTGAGCAGACATGGTTAATCGCTATGGTAATTTGTAAACTATCAGGTAGCGCAGCATCGTTACCAGCTACAGGAAGCCACGCAACTTGATAGTTTACCATAGCAATCTGGCTTAGAACAAAGTATGAAACTAAGACTGAGGGCAGCCCGCTGCCCTAACCAATAAAAAAAAAAAAAAAAAAAACACCTCAGTCCTGGTCCACAGACCGGTGGTTATGGATCCCTGCCGTAAAGTGATGGAGACTCATTGAGTTTTCTTTTTAAGTTTTCTAGTCTTCCATTATCTCTGATTGGAGCTCCTTGTCTGCTCCTGCCTGACATTGCCCATCTGACAATGGAGAACCTAATCATCATACGAGGCACCACAGCTAATCGCACCAATTGTTGAAGATTGGTGGAAGGTAGAGAAAAAATTCCACCTGTCTGACGTCATTGGAGTGGTGACAAACAAAGGATGTGTAGAACTGGTGTAGGTGGTGAAAGGTCCTCTTTAAACAGAACTCTGCTTATTTCAAAGCTACAAAGTAGGAAGAGCATTGAAATATTCACATAACAATTGCTACAAAAGGGCACATTATTAATTTACAGAACATTTGCTGAGCCCACTATTTGGCTGTTGTAGTTTCCATTAGCCTTTTGTTGAATGTGTTTTGCTGAATCTGATCTGGCACACACAATCTCTCTAGAGGAAAGCCATTTTCACTCCCCATCCTATTCATCCACTGACTTTACTTACTTTATAGACACATGACTGATCTTAGCAACTATGCCTCTGTATGACATATCTTCCGGAAAAGATATATACATCTAAAGACTCAGGAACAAAATGCACACAATTCTGTTGTCTCCACCAAGATATGAAAGTAACTATCCACCTTGTCATTGTGAATCATATCAAAGGTTATTCAACATGTACACCCTGGGACTCCATAATGATATTTACAAGCTTTTTCTTTTACTGACAGTCTTCAAACTGGAAGACAAAACCACATCTTGTTCTCGTCTTTATCTTGCGAGATAAAGTTCATTTTATAACCAAATTGCTAAATTTCTAAATTCATGTAAAATCGAAGTCTAGGCTTGTAGGGTCTTGACCCGTAGCTTATTTTTCCTTTATGAACGTTTCATGTATTTTCTGTCTTCGTGTGTAACCAGTAACTGATATATGAAGGCAATTTTTAGTGGAGTCACTTTTATCTGTGAATGATTGTACAAATGATACTTTTCTGACATGACTTTGTTACACCTTTTGAAGATCGTTTTATTTCATTTTAAAAGGGCAGCAATAAAGGTGAAAAGAAGTTTAACTAGTTTAAGACTTTGATAGTCCACTAGTCGGGCTTGTGCGTAGAGAGTCTACTGGCAGATTTACTAGGGTCTATGTTCAAAACCTTATTCTGCTTTCTCTCATTGTTCCCTAATCCACAGGCATCAGTGATCCCAGCAGGGCAGAGTTGGATATATGGTACTGTTACTGTTAAGTTCAGTCAAGCAACGGGGAATACTGTACGGATGACAAAAAGGCTTGCCTTTTGTGATTTAATTGTAGGAGTTCAAGACATCAACTCTCAGCCCGGTCTTAATGGATACCTGCCACAGGACAACTTTGTTCAGCAGGTTCCTCCACAAGCTGATGCGTAGCATAATCATTTACATGGACGGTGAATTTATAGCAGAAGAATTGTCTTTTGCAATGGTCAAAGACAACTTTTTAAGTAGTATATATGCAATCATTTGTATCAAATGTATTAATGTCATAGACAACAATATAATAATGCGTTCTACTATTCTAATTATAACAATGAAAAGATGTCTTGAAGAGGGCATTAAAGAGAATTATAGGGTTTTTCACAAAAAATCTCATAAAAAAACAAAAGAACAACACATAGCATGACTCTGTATATAGCAGTCAACTAATAGTGGACAAAGATAGGAGAGATTCTCACTTTGTGGGGTTGTGAGATTGTCACAACTCCTCAAGAAACGTCAGGACCAATTTTTCAGAGGATCCCTCTCTGAGTGGACTGTAGCACCAGGGATCCTCACACGCCTGAGGCGTAGACCGAATGAACAGATACCATTGCGTGATGCATCTGGCCCAACGGTAAAGAGCTGTTTACACTTGAGAAAGGGCTTTCGAAAGTCCGAAACGCATTGTGTGTGTGTTTTGCCAATAAAGCCGTTTATCCGATATCCATGGTGGGAGCGCAGTTTCTTTATCCAGCTTTTCTGCTGTGAAGTCTGCTTGTTGGTCCTTCTGTCCTTTAAAATTAGAAATGCCATTTTTTATCTGCTCAATCATGGTCTGACCACTGGGACCACCACTATGAAGTTAGTGTGCAAATAGAGGTTACGATACTGGAATCCGGTGGCCAGACGGAATAAGCCAGGAGCTGATAGGTAGTAAAGAGTAGTAGTCCGAGGTGCGGCTTGAAATGCAGATTGCAAGGCTAATACAGCAGGGAGTAGAAACACTCTTGGAAAGCAGGAGACCGGAAACAAGTCACAATACTCAAGCAAAGGATGTACTGCTTCATGGGTACAAATGGGCCCAAACAGAAAACAAGATGGCTTCACGCTGGTACAGATTGGTCATCTTTGTTAAGGCAATTCCTAAGATGAGAACAGCAGCCTCCAGTGGTGAGGAGTGAAAGTGCAACAATATTTCAGCGTGAGAGAAATAGCGGCCACTAGTGATAGATTAGTAAAATACACAGAATTCTGACAATAGGTATCATGCATGCCAAATAGGATTGAGGAATGACAGCTTTCAGATTCCTTTCACTAGAGATTAATGAACTAGTTCAGAATAAGGTGTGTTTGTTACAAAGTTTCATGTATGGTGAAACTGAATGTTTTGGGGTTTGCCACCCACAAATGACTGTTATACCCTGGGGATCTCTTCAAACTCCAGAGTATAATATGCAGACGTTCAAGGGAGGTGCAGTAAAGTAATAAACACTAAAACCTCCCCTCACCTCCCCGGGGCTCATTTGCAGGGTCCAATGCAGTTCCCTCAATTTTTGGTCTTTTTATGGCATCTTTTGTCATAATATGGACCCCAAGGCACTGCTGAGGGCTGTAATAGTGTTCAGTAGTCACACGGAGCACACCAACATCACAATGGTTGCATCAAAGCACTGTGATGTCAGCATGCTCCATGTAACCACTGAGGTCCAATCATAAACCCCAGCAGTCCTAATTTTTAATTTTATTGAACTTTCCTGGAACTCCTTTCCTGGGACTTTACATATTTATTAACTCTATCCTAAGTATCCAAGACTTGCATTTGTGATTCTCTTCTAAAGAAGCGAGCCTAACGCTTTGTTTCTAAACAGCCTATAGCTTTAATGTAGCCAATACAGACAGACATACTTTAGTATTTAATCCTACAGGGGTCTCTTAATACATATAGGAATGCCCTAGAATGTACTCAGACTATCATTGCTCCATTTTCTACAACAGATTAAGAGTCCACCCTTGAGGTTGCTCTTTCTCATGAAATGTCTAGGGTAAAACAACACAAGAAGATTGCAGAAAAGGTAAATTGTTCTTGCTCAAAGCAAAAGGGATAATGGGATGTACTCAGAGACCGGTTTTGTTCTTAACAGGTCCCAAACCCAACATTAAGAAAATAGTTATGTTCTCAGCTGATTAACTTTGATGGGGTAGATGTGTTAGATTTCTTAATGCATAGATTCTTCTTTAAAGCTGATTTTTTTTTCACAGCTACATTATATCAACCATACACCAAAGAACAAAGCATTACCTTGTAATGATCACTATGGCTTAGTAATACATCTGAGATAATGATTTTATGTGAAATATTCTTTTTTCCTGTTGAAATAAGCAACAATCATTTTTGTGTAAAAGATGTTGACCATATTGAAAGGGTTTGTACATCTCTCCAACTAAACTAGATCATGTGCATCAGTTGACATAGAATAATATGTACGTAAATTAATGCTCACAATTATATTCTTTGCAAAGTTGCTCCATTTCATGTGTAGGAAGATGGCTTCAGTGGTATCAGCAGCAGACCCAGGCAGTCAGAGACAGACACAAAAAGTCAGGTTCACACAGGTTTTACCCTGTACGTTTGTTTTCCAAAAAACAAATGGCAAAACAAAATAAGCTTTAACAGTCAAGCAAAACAATAACAGGAATCCTGCTCGTCTGAGCTACTAACTATATGGACAACACCCTAAATGTATGTTTGGCTTGCTTCAACTACACAGTCAACACACAAGGCAAAAACAGCAGTTCACATTGGACTTTCACCAGTTTTGAGAGTGTTAGGACAGAACCCGGCTCCTCCTCCTCTCACCAGAAACTGCTCAGGACTGAGGTCTTGACAACTTTTTATAGGCCTTTAATGACGCCCAGCTCCCACATGTGATTGAAGGCTCCTCCCTAGTAGGACAAGATGTGTTTAACACAAGAAGCCTTCTCATAGCTGAGGTTTTGCTACAGATGTCTGTGTAATAATCTGACTTACCATACATAAGTGAGGATTCTGGGAGAGATATAGTGACCTCCCAGAACTTTACCTGTCACCTTCTTACACATGGTATAGTATGTTAGGTCTGGAACATAGTCAGTGTAACTTTTTCCAAACCTACAAATACAGAAGACAGAAACCAAGCGTATCAGTAAACACTTTTAATGATAAATATGACAATAATAGCAGTCATGTACAAAGTTTCATAGTGGACTTCAAATATCCTACATTGGTGCCCAGCATAGCAACATTATGTACCTCCTCCTTCTACCTTACATCGCCAGCTTTCTGTTCCACTGTGGTAAGTAACACAGTTTCCATAGGGTGAATAGAATTACTGTAGTATCTCATAATGTCTACAGAGTGTTAGTACATAATTCATTGTATCATTCAAGATGATGAATAAGCTAAATTAATATCCAGTATACATAGCTGCATAGTATGATAGTAAAATTTGTGATTGTTTAATGTCCACTCCACAGTCATGGACTTCTGTATGGTAACACCTAAGGTCCCTGCAAACTCTGATTTATGAGTTTTATGGCTAAATAGTATGTAGACTTTCTCTAATAGAAGACTATAATGCTTCTGAGAATATTTCTGTAATAAGGAATCCAATAGGACATGTCAGATTCATGCAAAAACCTGTGTTGGCCTTGTGATAAAACTGGAACGATGGCCATGTGGTTTTCAATCTTAAATCCAAGGGAATGTAAAGCAGTGACATATGGCAACTATATATATATATATATATATATATATATATATATATATATATATATATATATCTATATATATATATCTATATATCTATATATATATATATATATATATATATATATTCTGCATACATATAAGCTTTATTTATCTTGCACCTGTTTTCTAAACATCATTATATATATGACATGCACTGTACATATAAACACTATATACAATATGATAAACTTACAAAAAGTATATGAACACAAAAGCAACAAACTTGTATTAGCTTGTTCAATATTCCACTCCCAAGTTATGGGTATTAATATGAAATTGGGTCACCTTTTGTGACTCCAATAACTTCCACTCTTCTGTGATACTTCTCTACATGAGTTTGACTGTGGGAATCTATGCCAATTCATCCAAATGTGCCTGAACTGATACAAAGTTCTGGCTTGCAATAACATTTTAATTCATTGAAATGTGTTCCAAAGGATTTTTCCATCCCCAAATGGTTTTTCATACTGTTGACCTATCTGCAGTGGAAGGGGAGCACATACAGTCTGCTCCTATTACAGTTATAGGAGAAGAACCAGCACGTTATAGAGAACGGGGCTGGAGTGCTACTCTTATTACTTGAGTAGGAGCAGACTTCATATGCTTCGTGTCCACTGCAGCTGCTTCTGGCACCTAAAGACTGCTGGAACAGCTTAGCTGTGCTGGGTGCAGGTGTCAGACCCCAACAGATCACATGTTGATGACCTATCCTGAGGATAGGTCACCAGTATAATAAATTCATTTAGAACTAGGAAAATCCCTTTGGTCTGTACTAGGGCTACTCAAGTTTCTCCGCACCTAAGTCATCAAATCATGGCTTTACTGACCTCACCTTACTGCTCTAACAGTAAGGGGGGCCTCATCGAAATAATTTCACAATCCAGCTATTTTACACTATGTCACCCCAGCATTTGGCATTGATGAAGTTGAGCTGCTTAGGGTAGCATTTAGTTGCTTAACCATGAAAACCCATTTCATGACGCTCTCTGCTCTTTTACAGCTATCACTTTCAGAAGCAGTACAGTCTGTAGTGAATGATGCAATAGAGGATAGGCATTATCCCTTTGTGTCTGAGCTTTTGTTACTTGTAGATTGCTCCACATCACAGTAATAGCACTTACAGATGACCAGACCAGATTTAGATGAACAGACATTTCACAAACTGATTTGTGGCAATGATGGTGTTTTATGAAAGTACCATGTTTAAAGTCACAGAGGTCTTCAGTATGACTCATATTTCTCTCATCCATGATCCATACTAAAAAGAATTCCAAGGCATCATGAATACCTTTCCTTTTCCTTGGCTGGTCAATGACCTGGTGGCTCAGTGGTTAAGCACTGTAGCCTTGCAGCGCTTTGATTCCAAACAGGTGCAACATCTGCAAGGACTTTGTATGTTCTCCCGATGCTTATATAGGTTTCCAACCAAACTTCAAAGACAAACTGATAGGGAATGTAGATTGTGAGCCCTATAAGGGACAATGATTGGTAATATCTGTAAAGTGCTTCAGAATATGTGGGAGCTATAAAAGTAAGCAAAATAAATAAGATATATTTTGGCTCCATGACAGTCACAGGGTGATATTACAATGATTTAAATTGTACATACATATGAATATTTGAGCCAGGTTCACATAGTTTGGTGCAATTATGATGCAGTTTGTGTTATTTAGATGCATCTTTTATAGCAATAGCATGAATCTAAACTTCATAATGCATAGCAACTTGTTTTCATGAACTTCATGTCGATGTGATACAATATGTTCTCTTACTCATATGCATCTTTCATAGAAAACTGCATTAGTATTGTATAGCCTACAGGGACTCACATGGCATAATAACCTATTGATGCACACTGTAGCATAAAGATACTAATAACTAAGGAATATTAGACTGTAGACAAGATTATACACTGTACGTTGTTATGGACAAGTGCCTAGTTTATCACTCCACTACAGAAAGATGTATTAAGCCTATATGAGACTATATAATTGCTATGACCTTGAACCTCCGACATTGCTTTTTTACCCAATAGAACAGTATTAACTATATTCTAAGCAAATTTTAGTATCACCTATAATAAATAGTTACAATAGAAATAATACACGCATTACACAATTCAAATGTATTGAAAATACAATATAAAGTAAAACATAAAATAGTAAAAATAAAGTTGTTATAAAATTTCTGCCATTCCTTGTTTATATCACTTGTGCACCTATATTATCAATTAGTTTCTCCCTATATAAGTACACAATAAGAACCTTGAGATTTGTACAGTATATAAAATACTAACAATTTAAACTGGAAAAATAGTCGCTTATCACCGAGAAACATGCTACCTGTTTCATCCCTTTCATGTTCAATGTTTTCATTCTTTTGTAGTTTTTTTTCCCAGAGGATAAAAAGGTAGATCCTTTTAGAAAGTCTATTTACAAAGACAAATGTTTATTTTATGAGAATTACTGTCACTTACTTAGATACATTTTGCGCCTTTGAAAACATGACCTCACAGGTTCTGTTTTCAAACACAGTGTATAGTTGAAGCTGTAATGAAATATAAGCAAATTATCATCCAGGAAAAGGTGTTGAAAATAGATGAGTCAATACAGATAGTACAGAATGTTCATAAACAGGAAACAATTTCTTCAATTGTTACTTACAAATTAATAAAATGTATCCTTAAAATTAACATTCTAAATTACTAAATTAAAGACAAATATGCAGCATTCAACCTAAGTTCACCCCCAAACATTCTCCTATAAATCAATAAATACTGTATTCTATTGTCTGTATACAGTACAGTGTATATATAACATACATTCTGCACAAAAACTTGAGCAAGTACATGGCAAGTGCCAGCTCTCATCCTAATTCTTAGAGATCTGAACAAAGCTGGACTTAGAATTTTGCTGGCTGATTAGTTAGCAAACTAGTTAGCAAATTGGCAACATACCTACTTCACACGGCTTAGCTGAACTCCAAAATTTATTACATAGATATTAAGTTATTAAAGGGGTTTTCCAGGCTAAAATATTGAAACATTAAATATTGTAAAATATCCTACTAATATTATAAATGTAAACGTGTGTTTGGATGTTTGTTACCCAATCACACAAAAACAGCTGAACAAATTTGGATGAAATTTGGCACATAGATAGTTTGTAACATGGCTTCACGACTGTTATCAATTTATGTATCCTACTAATATTAAACTGCTCTTGCTGGCAGGACATTCAGCTAATTGCTGTTTGCTGATAAAGCCTGGTCTGTTATCTTTCTATGTAAACACACAGATAACACTGAGTCCATTCTGTACAAGAATCTGCATATGATTTGATTTAATTATTTGATCTGTATAAGAGAGAGGAGGGGGGAAGACAAATACAGGCAGTGAGAAGCAGACACTCCAGGCAGCATGCTGAGACACTGAGCTAGGAAAACCCCTTTAATCGGTTTCCCAATTTTAAACATGCTGGGAAAACGGAATTCTAATTTGTGGCAAAAAAAAAAAAATGTAAAAACAAGAGCTATGAAGGTAGCCAGAAGTCAACAGTCAAGCGGAGCTGAGGAGGATTGAGCAAACTAGGCATCAAGTGGCTCTTAGAGCAGCCGAAATGCCGGAGCAGGCAGATCATTGATGCCAACATTGAGCTCATTATATGGTGTCCCAGTGAGCTGCTGTGATGCTGGAACAATCAGGCACAGTCCGAGGAACAAGTTCAGTGGCAGGCCAGGTTGAGAACTTCCGAAATCCCAGAGCAGGCGGATCATCGACACCAACAACACGCAGATGAAGTCGCGGGCAGGAGCTACTTTAATCCTAAAGATAGGTCACTAATATCAGATCTGACAGCCCCATCCCTATCAATTAGCTATTAGCTACTGATTCACAGAAAATGGAGTAGGAAGTAGACAGTTCTGTTCTCTGTATAGTGGCCAGACCATTTACTGCAGATCAACTCCCATTCATTTCATGAATTCTGCCACCACACAGAGAAAGAGCTGTCTGTCACTAGAATACCTAGCCACCATTATTTTTGTGGAACGTTGTCCCTGCATGATATTGCCATGTGGGTCTCTTCTTGTAAATGTGCATGTGGGGAAAGGTGCGCATCACAGTCAATCCCTGGAGCAACAATTATAGGCACATATATGAAGACTTCGTAAGAGTAGTTTAATGCAGTGAAAACGTGGTTTTATTCACCAACAAAGAGAAAACAAGTAGAACAAGTAACGTTTCGGTCAAATGCTGACCTTCGTCAGACTGTGCTGATAGTTGTAGAGTGGAGAGCTGAAGAGATAGCAGCAATGGCTACCAGGTGGAGAGTCAAAGAAGTGCAGCAAGTATGGATCACTGTCATTTCTCTGATGCTCCGGGTCAGGGTCATAGAATCCTTTCCTTCAATAGACATCCTGGCTAGCAGATCAGGAATGCTAATAGTGCTCCCCAATTGTTTCTGTTGATGTGGCATTTGCTGCCAGATAGGGATAACCGACAGGATAATACAAGTTCTTTTCTGCCTGCCAAGTGCTGTTCTTATGTTCTTAACATTTTTAGATGTTAATATGCATAAAAGTGAATGGAAGTTCCGTGAATGGTTAAACTCACAATCTCTTTCTATGTTGTTTCTATCACAAAGATTTACCCACAAAAATAGTTACTTCTATGACAATACTCAAATAACCCTGCCTAGCCAGGGTTGTGTACATACAATACCATTATACCTACACATTCAAGAAGTGATTACCTTTGCCAATTTGTGTTCTTCATTACTAAAGAAGACAAGATGGCAGAAGGACCAACAGGTATAGTGTCCTGAGATGGCACTGGGATTTCAGGACTGTTTCTGAAATTCATATGAATTAGTCACATGATTAAAACCAACTTGCATCCTATAGACATGTAGGACCAACTTCAGGATAAGCTGGGGTCTTCAGTGTCAAAAACGGGGTAAATGATAAAGTAATTGTAAAAGTCAAACATTACTATTTATGGCCTTTTTGGAAAATCCTGTATAAAGACATCAACACGTTAAAACATGGTACTTTTTTCAATTCTTAAAGCCTCTTGTACTTTCCTTCCCCACTAAGGCAGGGCATTAAGCTAAATGTCTACAATGAACTAAACTAAGCAAAGACGCAAACAAAATCTGACAAAACAACATTTAGCTTTGATTGAACTTCAACTCCCCTTTAAATTCCTGATACTCATCACAGTGTGTTCAGTGTTTCTCATTCCTAAATGTGACATTTCATTACAGAATAGGTTTTAGAACTGAAAAGTTGGGATTCACTTAATTGCCAAGCAATAAAAATATCAATATGCCATTGGATTCAAGCAGAGTGACATTAGAGAATTATTGGACCAGTAAAGAGAAAGGGAGAGAGAAATGCGCTTAAAAGCAACGGCCATCAACAGTCATCTATTAAGAAAGCTTGTTTGCCAAGACACAATGAGGTACATTTACATTGTTCGACGTAAAGTATTATATCCCTGATGTAAAGATGTTTACAAATTCACGAATCTTGATGTAAAGACGGATACCAAGGTAAAGGTGTTGTGATAACTATGACATGTGAAGAATTAGAGGTAGTAGTAATTGTGTTATATACAGTGGGGCAAAAAAGTATTTAGTCAGTCACCAATAGTGCAAGTTCCACCACTTAAAAAGATGAGAGGCGTCTGTAATTTACATCATAGGTAGACCTCAACTATGAGAGACAAAATGAGAAAAAAAATCCAGAAAATCACATTGTCTGATTTTGCAAGAATTTATTTGCAAATTATGGTGGAAAATAAGTATTTGGTCACCTACAAACAATCAAGATTTCTGGCTCTCACAGACCTGTAACTTCTTCTTTAAGAGTCTCCTCTTTCCTCCACTCATTACCTGTAGTAATGGCACCTGTTTAAACTTGTTATCAGTATAAAAAGACACCTGTGCACACCCTCAAACAGTCAGACTCCAAACTCCACTATCGTGAAGACCAAAGAGCTGTCAAAGGACACCAGAAACAAAATTGTAGCCCTGCACCAGGCTGGGAAGAC